>NC_054385.1:50118402-50429402 GCF_017654675.1 Xenopus laevis
ATATTCTGCCTGTTTAAAATTCTAAATGTCCAATTAGCTCTTTTAGTTGTGAGGCTGATGTGAAGGTGCATTTTAAGTTACTTTTAGTTGTAATTAACAATGAACCAATTAGATCTTTGCTAGATTTTTGTCCTTTTCCTTATGTTTGCTAATCATTTAATTTTCTATCAATATAAGCTGTCCATATTCTCATTCAAAGGTTTTTTATATATATATATATATATATATATATATATATATATAAAATATCAAATACAAGAGTCCTCTGCACTCAACCCATTATCAATATATTTAAGACAGAGACATTTTGTGCATACTGCTACTAAAAAATGCCTTACCCTTTAAACAAAACAGGGATTGTTTGTCCATATATTGCAATATATTTAAGCTGGCCAACTACGTCAAAGTCATCCCATATCATTAAGAATTCTATTGCTTCATTATACATTTTACAAAGGGACTAGGTTTTACCTGCAACTTACTTGCTGCTTTCAAAGTAAACCTCCATACTTGGCTGCCCTTTTATTAGACACCAGTGGGATCACCTGACTATAGCTGGGAGGGGTGGGAGCTACAACATGGAGCTGGTCACTGCTCCTGTATAAACTATAACAAACAAGGGAAAGTTGTGCTCACCACTATTTTTTAAAACCATTAGGCGGGGGTGCAATGAGGGTGTGACCACAAAATACATATAGTCAAATACAAGAGTCCTCTGCACTCAACCCATTATCAATATATTTAAGACAGCGACATTTTGTGCATGCTGCTACTAAAAAATGCCTTACCCTTTAAACAAAACAGGGATTGTTTGTCCATATATTGCAATATATTTAAGCTGGCCAACTACGTCAAAGTCATCCCATATCTGGCCAGTCCTATGCTCAATTTTATCTGATTCATTAAGAATTCTATTGCTTCATTATACATTTTACAAAGGGACTAGGTTTTACCGTACCTCTAATAAAAGGGCAGTCAAGTATGGAGGTTTACTTTGAAAGCAGCAAGTAAGTTGCAGGTAAAACCTAGTCCCATTATAACAGTTACATCTCATGCATTATAGATGTGTTACAGTCTTTTGCAGCTGATCTCTGGACATGTTTATTTATTATGCAATAGGAAACTTCACAGGCCATCACAGACTAGCATCTGGAAATGCCTCCATTACATCAATGTTTTTTAACCACCCACATAAGCTGCATAATCAGTTTTGTGATCCAAACAATTGGTTTTGGAATTAATTGTGCACCATGTTTTATCTACTATTTTCTGTTGTTGGAAGCAGAATAGAGACCCAATTTTGAGTTCTACTCCCAACCATAGGTAAAGAATCCCTTACACAGTTGCTGATAATAGCACTACTCTACCACTAGTACACACACACAAACAGTTAGGGGCAGATTTATCAAAGGTTGAATTTCGAAGTGGAAAATACTTCGAAATTCGACCATCAAATTGAATACTAAGAAATTCGAAGTCAAATTCGTAGGATTTTTTGCATTGTACAATCATATTCTGATCGTACTTCGAATCGTACAATTTGAGCGTTTTTATTGTACGATCGTATGATTTTCCTTCGAATACAAAAAACTTAAAAAAAAAAGGCTCTGGAAGGTCCCCATAGGCTAACATTGCACTTCAGCAGGTTTAAGTTGGCGAAGTATTAAAGTCGAAGTTTTTTTAAAGAGAAAGTACTTCGATTATCAAATGGTCGAATAGTCGAACAATTTTACTTCGAATTGAAGGTCGAAGTCGTAGTAGCCTATTCGATGGTCGAAGTATCCAAAAGTGACTTTGAATTTCAAATTTTTTAACTTCGAAAGTTCCCTCGATTTCACTTTGACCCTTGATAAATCTGGCCCTTAATGTTTCTTGTATGTGATCTTCCCATATTTCCAGCTTCACCTATACTGCTGTTGTATGGGAGGGCCTGAGCAGCACCGATTCTGACTAAGGAGCCACCAACTTACGTGTCGGGAGGGGAGGCAGAAACACTATTGCGGAGAGCGCTCGCGCAATAGAGCGCTCTCTCGCAGTACAGCCGAATTTCCGGTTCAAAACCGGAAATTCAGCTCTTAAAGGTGCGGGTGTGGCTTTTTGCTGCCGCCTGGAATCCTTTCAGGCGCTGCCGCCTGAGGCCAGCGGCTCAGCTCGCCTCATTGGCGGCGCGCCCCTGGGCCTGAGTCTCTCATGCCCAGCCACAAATGCTATGGATGTGATACCTCCTGCAACAGCAGACCTTCATCACTTGACAATCACTATACTAGTGACTATTTAAAAAAATGAAAAACGGCATAATTATTGTCATGTCATCCACCGCTGTCCCACCCAGTTATGCGCAAACACTACCCTGACCCTAAAAACTTTATATGTGGGTTATTGATAATATTCCATTAAGGGGATTTTTTGTGTACTGTGGCATTAATTCTTACAGGATCTAATATAGTACTGAAAGTTGGTATATTATATATAAAACCCAGATACCACACCCATTTCTGATAAACCCCTGCCCTCCATAGTTTAGTGTCTCATTCTACACACCATTGGGGACGTATGCAGTTACTTCAATCCATTGCACCAGACAAGCATATTCCATTTGCAGCCAGTGTGGTTGCACATGTCCCTCAGCATCTCATACAAATCCTGTTCTTAATAAATCATTTACTGTATTAAAGCATGACATCAGAAGCACTACTGTCCCTTGCCAGTCCTTATATGCAGAGTGATGCCTTGCTAAAACTCTACATTTGTCTCTGATGATTTAGTTTAGCAAGTTAGTTTGGTGATCAATGAACCCGGGGCCCATAAACTATTTGTACACAGGGGCCCTCTGCTGGCTACCTTGCACTATTTCTCTATTTTTGTATAGACTGGTCCCCAAATTCATTAAATGTCATTATACTGTTAATACATTGTTTTCAGCCTTTTCCCTATTCCTCTACTCAGAAAATTGCTTTTAAGATCAGCTGTGTAAGAATGTCCAAGGAATTCACGTGTTATTCAGGATTTTTTTTTAATTATTATTCACAGTTTATTTTAAGGAACTTATTCCCAGATTAAAAGATACCAGCCACAGTAATGCAAATGTTACATCTGCTTTAGATAACATTCTGGTTTAAATTGGAAAGTCTCTAAATTAATACCAGCACCACCAAGGCACATATTTCTAATACCAGAGAGTAAATCAAGCCCCTTTCGTTAGTGAATTTGCGAAGTAACGAAAATGCCCAACGCTAGCGAATTGACGCTAGCGTTCGGCGCTTAGTGAATTTGCCCCTTAGTGTCATCTGAGCAAATTTTTGCCAGGCAAAGTGTAGCGATGGGTGCAAAGCGGTTGCTAGCGACTTTTTCGTTGGTTAGTGAATCTGCCTCCAAATGTTTCTAATGGAGCATGTATATGTAGGATACATACATCAAGACCAAGTGGAATTTGTTAGTAGGCAAGAGAGGCTCATGCCTATAAATTAAGGTTTTTTTCTCCTGAAAGTGATTTCTAAATTTCCATACTCATACTCTATGAAGGCAGTGTTGCAAATGTTTTCCTTTAATGGGGGACAATTGTGAATAAAAATTCACAATTATGTTTACAAAGAAAGATGAAACCTTCACATTTACAACTATTGAACAAATATGTTTCTTAGCTACTAATGTAAATAATGATGTTGCCTCTCTTGGTCTGATGAAAATGATCTGCTAATTCTGATGGAACTTTTAGTGTTCTTGTTTTCTGAAATGTTACCAAATCATCAACATTAGGGGAGTGTTCTTAGGTAAGTTCAACACAGCCGGAGAGCACACCTTTATGTTTTAAAAGGTTTTCATTTTTATTTTGCAGACGATAGTGCAGGATCGTCTGCAAAATAAAAATGAAAACCTTTTAAAACATAAAGGTGTGCTCTCCGGCTATTTTTCGATTTACTTGGAATCCTTGCAATCTGGCACAGGGACTGCGGCTCGTTGAGAAGCACTTAACACACGGATGGCTACTATAAGGACAATCTCATATTTAATCTAAGTTCAACACAGTTTCTCCACGGTTCCACATCATATGCATTAGGTATGAAAAAGGGTTTATAAGTATTGGACAATCAGCTTTTCTGTTGTTATGAAGGCATATCATTATAAGTGGTAAGTCATACTGGTGCAAGAGTGTATATATCTGCATATACTTGACTTTATCAAGTAGCCTTGTTCAAATAGAATAAAGTAGATAGTAGCTGATGTAGCTTTTATTAAAGCTTTAATAAAATATATTAGTTTATTGGGACAATGGTTCTAGAGCAGGGGGCCCCAACTTTTTTTTTTACCAATGAGCTACAATCAATTGTAAAAAGAGTTGGGGAGTAACCAAGCATGAAAAAAAGTTCCTGGGGTGACAAATAAGGGCTGTGATTGGCTATTTGGTAGCCCCTATATGGACAGGCAATCTAAAGGAGGCTTTAAACCTGGTTTTTATTCAAACAAAATTTGCTTCCAATCCAGGAATTCAAAAATAAGTTCCTGTCTTGAGGCTACTGGAAGAGACAGCCAAGGGGCTTGTGAGCAACATGTTGAACCACTGGTTGGTGATCACTGTTCTAGAGCAAACCCTAAGCAGAGATTTATGTTATAGGTAATAAATTCCCTTTTTTAAAATCTGAACTTTTTTATAAAAAGAAAGAATTTGTCTTTATGCCATGACTTGTTTTTAAATTGTGGCCTCTGCTCTATTTTATCAAATGAATGCTAGCAGCTCATTCCAAACATATCTTAAAATCTTTCACAATATGTGTGGCATGATTTGAACAACATTGCATTGCATTCTCACACCTAAAACTTCATAAATATGCTGTGCTCTCACGCCTTGCTAGAGTTCCGCTAATCTCACACATTATCAAGCCCTAGCCAGGCCCAGACTGGCGATCTGTGGGTTCTGGCAAATGCCAGAGGGGCTGCTATAAGGTCCCATAGAAAGTCAGTATTTAGTGGGCTGGTGGGGGGCTGTTTGGGCCTCTATGTGGGCTG
Organism: Xenopus laevis; assembly: GCF_017654675.1. Taxonomy (NCBI): domain Eukaryota; kingdom Metazoa; phylum Chordata; class Amphibia; order Anura; family Pipidae; genus Xenopus; species Xenopus laevis. Next base: position 50,123,407 of record NC_054385.1, read on the forward strand.
ATTGGGCCTCTGTGTACCTGAAATGCCAGGGCCTATTTTAATTCTCAGTCCGGACCTGGCCCTAGCCATCTACAAAGGACAGAATGTTCATTTCTTCCCTCTAAGTAACATGCTGTGTTTTGTCTGTTTGTCTAAAGATGGGATCCAGACAAATACTTTCAGCACTGAGGACAGCTCCTCTTACTCAGATTGGGCAGTCTAATTCCTAAGGCAAAGTGCATTAACCATCCCCATCTCACAGGCTATGGAAGCTAGGGGTGCTGGAATGTATGATACAAAACAGCAGAAGAAAAACAGGTAGGGTGGTTCTGGATTAGTGTTTGCCTTGATAACAATCCAAAATGTTTACAACTACCGCAATCTTTTTAGAATCCCCATAGAGCAGATAAAATGAAATATTTTTGACAGGCAATTATGAGTTTATCTAACTCTTGTTTTTTAGTGGAGAATATATACATCTCTGCCATAACATTAGTCTTGAGAGCGATAAGGATTTGCATCACTATTGTAGATATTTAGCTGCAACTCCGTGTCCCCTAAACTGCACAAAGTAAAAGAAGATAAAATACTGTAGGTAGATTGATTATGCCGTTTCACCCTCTGTGTTAGATTCTCCTGAGAAGATTAGTGGAGTTTTGCCCATTGCTTTCAGATTATTTCTGAGGACTTCAAGCGGGAAATATTTTTCATTTTTCACATACATTACTGCAACCAGACAGTTTTTGCTAAGCTTTGCCTTCCAATGTAATATCTGGATCAACAAGGTAGAAAATAAGCATTCTAAAAGGAAGTAACTAAGTATTGTACAAGGTAAATTCTTATTTTAATCAGATTATGAGCTAATGCAATTTACACTGTTTTATAGTTAAAAAGCACTAAACCAGCTTTATAATATAACCAGATGGAAGGCTCCAATGAATGAAGCAACACCTAAGTTAAGTATGTTTAAAAAGGTATCATTTATGAATTACATTCCAAAATGATTAATTAACAATTAATACACAATGCCCTGCCTTCTCCTAAAGAGTATCCCACAGTATTTCATAGTCCTATTCATTCATTGCTTGCTATGTAATTAATACACCCTTCATAAGTTTTAAGCAATTGCAGAAATTCTAAGAAATTGTCTTTCTCCATTTCCCCAGTGTCCAGACACCACATTTCAGAAATGTGCAAATAGAGTATACAAAAGACTGAAGTATAAGATCAAGCAGTGCATACTTTGCCAAAACATAAACCAAAATAATACTGGCATGTGAGACAGCATCAATAGGGTCCCTAATATCAGGGAACTCAAAGATTGTAGATTGTAGATTTGAGGCTATATCATTGGTGCTTAGTCTGCGTAGTATCAGAGGGCTAGAGCGAGGATTGCCTGATGCACAATACCTGCTTCAATTCCACTTCATCTGGGGAATTTCAGATTAGCAGTATAAGGGGACCTGTCACCCTGTTCTCTGAATTCACTATTGTTTTTTATCTATACTTGCTGTTATAATAAATGTCATATGTGTGGACAGAAATAGCAGCTGTTTGCTTCTAGAAGACATATACAGTGAAACTTTGATTTTAATGTAATTCTTTTGAATTCATTTTTTGATTTAAGTACCCTGATTTTAAGTATTCCCGCATTTTACATTTTTTATTTGTGGTCCCACCAATTTATAATGCATTTCAATGTAATATTTTCCCAGATTTTACATCAAAATTTTGTCTTGATGTGCCCAAAAACTGCTTTTTTTCCCCTATGAATTTTATTATTTGTGAAATAAAGAGGTTTAAAATCCTAACAAGATGTATATTTTGCCATGGTTCTGCCTGTAAATAGTCAATTCCATTTAATCTGCCCCTTATACAGTCCTGCACCAATCACTTATTTAGGTTGTGTATGTGACTGACAGAGAGGCCTTGCACATGCCCCCCATAGTGTAACATTAACACTGCAATGCTTAACCCTTAAATATTGTATCTCAAAGTAGGACTCCTGTGCTTATATCCTTTCAGTACATGAAGAAAAAGTTGCTTTAATACATTTCCCTGATTTTACATTTTCCCGGATTTTACATCATCAAATATTGTGTGACATTCTGTCATCATAAAATATCCCAGTCTTGTAGGCAATTGTGAATAATATTTGGTGCTAAAAATGAATATTTTATTTAAAATGGCCCCTTTATTGAAGCTGCCTATAGAACTGCTACTGTGCCTATCGGTGTTTCAAATTAGGAGTGGACTTCCTAATGGTCCCTGCCAGAAGCACAGTAGGAGGGGGATAGCCAATCACATCCCTGCAGTCACATAAGCAAAGACAAGCTTCAGTTCCCTAACAGGTCCACTTAGCTGCAGATTGGTTCCTATCCTACAGTGCAGAGTACTGCACAGCCTGAGAAAGGAGGTAGCAGGAAGTGGAACAGGTGGACAGGATGGTTTTTGGAGAAATTTACAATAAATCAGCCCAAAACACTACTTTTCAAAGCACATTCCTTCTATATTTAAAAAAGGTATAATGCACTGGCACATTCTTGTTTTTTACACAACATGCTTCCTTTAAAGCCATCTAGGTTCATATTTTAGTGGCAGTGGGATGATTCACCTATTTAAGCACCCTATAGCAACTTGCGCTTCTTGGCTCCTTCTTGCACATTACAACATCCTAACTTTGGTCATTTAGAATTAAATAGCACCATTAGCCTTACTCCTCTTCCAAAGAGAAATGCACAGTATGTGAATCCACTCGGTTCACTTGATTTCCACAAGTTTTTGGGTATGGCATCTTTGAGATTATGGCATGCGCAGTAGGTTATTGCCAAAGATGTAGAATCTGTATAATACAATGTCTCTTCCGGTGACTTCCTGGGATAAATAAATCTTGTGTCGTATTAGACTAGCTTTCTCCATTCTCTTACAACAAATATTTGAATATTTACACATGTATAATGCGATGAGCAGGGGGAATACTAACTGCACCTTTTCACAGACCAACTGGCACAAGTACACTCCCAATGGAAGCAGTACATAACACGTTACGTCCCAAATATTTATTATAGGTAAATAATTGGTTTCTCCGAAATCTCTGCTTTTACAGATTTCTTGAAACTGTTGCTTTCTTGTATTTGCCAGTTCAGTTCCACCTTAACTGACACAACCTTCCCCAAGCTACAGTGTCTGCTTTCCAGATTTCTTTTGTCAACTATATCCTCACTCCAGCAAGAGTTCTTTATCACACAGCAAAAATATCTCCTTTAGACTGTATTAAGTACTTTGAAGAAATAAACAGTACTTGAAGTGAAGTGCTGTGACAGCCGAGGTAAAATAGAGTTCTGTCTGTCTTTAATATGAAGTCCGCCTCCGGCACAGAATTTTGTATCTCAGCAGTGTACTTCCCCAGTTACTCATTCTGTTTTGATGTCTGATATGTTCAGCCCCAGTTATTTTTACCGCATGCAGCACAAAAAATACCAAATACACTTCAGATTTCATAACAGCATTGCTTTTATATAAATTTGAACATTAGAAGTATATAATACCATAAATGCAGAATAGAAGACAATGGGGAACCCCAAAAATAAACCAGACTAGGAATACTGCTAAATAACTATCCCACACTATGAGAGTTTTATATTAAAATTAATTGAACCCCACACGGAAAAATGTGGGTGCCTTTCTACTTTAGTTTCATTATTTGAACGTAATGTACAGCTTAGGATTCTAATAATGCATTTTACAGAGTGGATTTTAGCTCACAAACAATGCAGACAGTGGTAAATCCCAAGGTTTGTTATCCCTGTGTGACTTTTGCAGGTCCTACAAGTAATTAACCCCAATAACATATTAGGATCATAAGCATAATTACATAGTATAATAAAAATTATAATAATGGACTTAATTTTCCTCTGACTTGTCATGAACTGAAGTGAAGCAATAAACATTACAAATATACAGCAATTCCATGTCTATATAAAGAGCCCATTATTATCACAATTTTCTCTTCATTAAAGAAAACAATTTGCTTTGGCTCCAATGTCTAAGCTAATGCATCTCTAAACTACTTATTGGATCAAAATGTGCTTGCTGAATTTCTCTTTAATGTGCTTTAAATAAATGTAGCAGGAGTGATTTATTTATTTTTTGCTTTGGAAAGCAAAACCAAATTTTTGGCTGATACCCTGGCAGAATTTCACACGTTATTTGCATTCAATGCAAGGCAATTTTTTTTAACATTTTCTGCTCTTTCACTTTAGAGGAATTTCCTAGATGGATAGATATGTATATATTGAGTTTTCTTATGACAACCTAAGCTTTTTAATTTTACCAGAATATGCAGATACTATAGAATATAGACAGATAAACCCCAACAGTACTCGCCTCTCCAGAACTCATGAATGAAGCATACTTCAGCAATTAATAAAGAACAATAAAATAAAATAAAATGAAAACATGCAATAAAATCACAATAGAATCAACTCAAGCAATAGAGGTGAGATAGTATGACAGAGCTCACTCTAATTAATCAAATACAACCATAGAAAAGGTTTTATAAGCAGATGATAAAAAATATAAACCTTTCAGGCGTAATCCCCTTAAATATATTTACAGTGAAGTATGGTGATGATATCAGTGCTGATGGTTTTCTTCAGCTGGCACTGGGTAAAAGAGAGGAAAATACTGCAAGAGAACCTGTTTCCATCTGCTTATAAAACTGAAGCTTGACCAAAAGTTCATGTTTCATCATATCAATGATCCCAGCAACAAACAAGTGCATTCCTTACAATGGCCAAGTCTCAGTCCGATGGGGAAGCTGTAGAACTATTTACTAACTAAGGTGCAGTGACTCATCAAGCTAAAAAGAATAACCTGAAGCAAATCTGTAAGGAAAATAAGCCAAAAGCACTCCCAAACATTGTGCAAAGCTGGCACATACTCAGGGGAGATTCTCTGCCCCTTGTCATCTGAGGCGGCTCCTGCGAGGCTCCTGCGAGGCTCCATCGCTAATGCAGAGAGTACAATTGCTCTCTCTGCACTAGTAGAGCCGAATTTCTGGTTTAATAACCGGAAATCCGGCTCTTAATTTTAACAGGAGCGGCTTTTAGCCAACCCAGGTAAATTGGGGGCTGCTGCCGCTTAGGGCATGTTTCTCAACTCATATACTTGCATACTTCATCAAGAGAATTCCACTGGTCTGTACTGAGATTTAAAATTGGCCCTGGCATTTCAAATACACACATGCCCAAACAGGCAGTGATGTATCAGACGGCTTTGAGGTCAAATCTTCTGGTAGGCCCCATTTGCCCCATCTAACAGGAACCAGAATCCTAGCAAGGGAAGTAAAAAAGTTCCAAATAAAAAAATTAGCAACACATTGTTCTGAAGTTTAAGCAGTGTGGCTTCTGAATAATTCTAATGAGTGTGTCATATGATGTTTGCAATTTTGGCATAGATGTTAGGAGTGTAGTAACAAAGAGAGTGTATTAATGTCATGCCACGCACCAGTGAGTGCCTTTAATAAATGGTTGCACATGGCTAACTGAGTGGAACACGAGGATGCTGATGTGGGCAGACAAATAATAAACAATTGCCAATGCATTATATTATAATAATAGTAATAATCAATTGATTGAAGATTTGTATGCAAGTAAGTAATTTATTCAATGTGTATTTATTGTGTAGGATGAATGTCACTCTTGCTTAAACATTAGCTTTTTATTAAACCTCTGCATATTAATCCTGCGACCACTTATTAAATTTAATCTCAGAGTTTGCAGTACACAGAGGATTTCATCCACACATGAGACTTGCATCAATTTCATAATTATAAGATTTGCATTATGAGATTAACAGGAAGGTCAGGAAATCACTTGTTCCTTCTGCAGTCGGATGCCCCAAATATGCATACATAAAAACCTGCCCCAAGATGTTTATGAGCAAAACAATACCACTAGAAAAATCGTTAGCAATACTTTAAGATTTGACCATTTCATTTCCATACAAGAATAATTAATTCTGCTGCGAAGAGGCCAGAAATGTAAATAAATAAATAACTATAAAACTTGCCTATGAACTGCAGCCACATCTGGGGTGGAGGCTTATAAAAAAAAATAATGCCCCTTACTCAACTAGGGGCACCCATGTCTATTTCTTAATTAAAGGGATACTGTCATGGGGAAAAATTTGTTTTCAAAATGAATCAGTTAATAGTGCTGCTCCAGCAGGTAACGAGATAGCAGCTCCCTAACACAAGATAACAGCTGCCTGGTAGATCTAAGAACAACACTCAATAGTAAAAACCCAAGTCTCACTGAGACACATTCAGTTACATTGAGAAGGAAAAACAGCAGCCTGCCAGAAAGCATTTCTCTCCTAAAGTGCAGGCACAAGTCACATGACTGGGGGCAGCTGGGAAATTGACAAAATGTCTAGCCCCGTGTCAGATTTCAAAATTGAATATAAAAAAATCTGTTTGCTCTTTTGAGAAATGGATTTCAGTGCAGAATTCCGCTGGAGTAGCATTATTAACTGATACGTTTTGGAAAAAACATGTTTTCCGATGACAGGATCCCTTTAAGAGGCGCACCTGTGCCCTATCCCTATTTATTCTAGGGTGGGATCCAACCAATTACAACTTAACTTAGAAGTCCTCAACTATGTCTTTAAATAAATAATTATACACCTCCTTCTACCTTCTGCAAACAGGTGACAATATCAAAATGACATTTCATGTGAAAAATCCCACTGCCATTATCTGCCCTATTGGAAGGTGCCGCCATTTCTCCTCATATTAGCCCTTCCCCACTTCTTGGCCTGAGCAATGACGCTGCAGGTCTAATTTACATCCAGCGCATCAAGGTGCAAAGTTTAAAACATGGGCACAAGGGTCCTTGTTAAACTCCAGAACAATGAAATATCTTATTACAGTGAAAAAGCTAATTCACCAAAGATTAAGAATTGCTAATTTAAGTAGGAGTCTCTGAATGTTGATACTCCCTTATATCTGAGCTATCTAAATAATTGGTTCCCAGTACCCCATGGCCAAAGGGCACGTAAAATGTGGGGGGGAAGATATGAATGTATATGTATGTAAATTATTCCTACTAGTTTGACAGGTGGCAACCCTACTTGGCACCCACAGCATGCCCCCCCCCCACAACTAAACTCACTCACCAGGCTGCTCCCCAGCCGCTCACTCAGCTGTAAGTAGGAGAGCGGCTGGGGAGGGGTTCCTCAAATTAACCCTTTAGATTTTAAGTAGGCAGGGACCTCCTTCTTCTAGTCTTTATAACACTTAGGGGGTTATTTACTAAACTCCAACCTTGGCATACTGCTCACACAAAAGCGCTCCAAAGACACTCACGTGCACTTGAGCGTCGCTGGTGCAAATCCCGTTCAGAATAAGACTTTTGGAGCTACAAATCTGCCCTGCGCTCCTTTAACACCAGCCTCTTCCAAGCCAAACAAACATACTTTACTTCACTCATTAACTCCGTTTCTAAAAAACCAGCACAACTTTTCTCCACCTTTAACACTCTCCTTTCCACTTCTCCACCCCCTCCATGCACATCTGTCTCTGCTCAAGATATTGCTTAGCACTTCAAAAACAAAATTGACACTATCAGAAGGGACATTACACTACTCAACCCCCCTAGACTTCCACCACCCTCCCTCCACACTCCCCAATCTCTCCTGTGCTCCTTCACCCCTGTCACTGATGAGGAAGTCTCAAAGCTTCTGGCCTCTTCTCACCTTAACACCTGCCCGCTTGATCCAATTCCCTCAAAACTTCTCCGCAATACCAATCCTTGTATAATCAAAGCCTTAACTCACCTATTTAATCTTTCGCTCTCAACTGGACTGTTTCATTCTCAACTAAAACATGCTCTTGTCACCCCCATTCTGAAAAAACCCTCTCTTGATCCCTCCAATCTTGACAACCTCCGACCTATCTCTCTGCTACCTTTCATCTCTAAACTACTTGAGCGCCTAGTCTACAACCGACTAACCTCATTCCTCTCTGACAATAACCTGCTGGACCCCCTACAATCTGGTTTTAAGCCACAACACTCCACAGAAACTGCCCTGACTCGACTAACTAATGACCTTTTAACCGCTAAAGCCAACAATCATTTCTCACTACTAATACTGCTTGATCTCTCAGCCAGATTTGACACTGTAGATCACCCTCTCCTCCTCCAGTCCCTCCAGTCGCTTGGCCTTCGTGACAAAGCCCTGTCCTGGTTCTCTTCTTACATCACCAATCGTTCCTTCAGTGTCTCCTACAATGAAGTATCATCTTCTCCCCTACCTCTTTCTGTTGGAGTTCCCCAAGGCTCTGTCCTGGGACCATTACTATTCTCCCTCTATACATCCTCCCTTGGCAAATTAATAAATTTGTATGGTTTCCACTACCACCTCTATGCTGACGATACTCAGATCTATCTCTCATCTCCTGATCTCAACCCAGAACTCCTAACTCGCGTCTCCTCCTGCCTGTCCGCTATCTCTACCTGGATGTCGCAACGCTACCTTAAATTAAACCTCTCTAAAACTGAAATGGTTCTCTTTCCTCCAACTAACACCAGTAACATCCCAGAAGTATCCATCATAGTTAACAATTCCACTATCACCCCCTCTCCCCAGGCCCAGTGCCTTGGGGTTATTCTATATTCTGCCCTGTCATTCACTCCTCATATCCAGTCACTTATTAAATCATGTCACTTCCACCTAAGGAACATATCCAAAATACGATCATTTATCACCCAAGACGCTGCCAAAATTCTTATTCACTCTCTCATCATATCGCGTCTAGACTACTGTTACTCTCTTTTAATTGGCCTCCCCCTCCAGAGACTGTCACCTCTCCAGTCCATAATGAACACTGCTGCAAGGCTCATACACCTCAGCAACCGCTCCTCCTCTGCCTCGCCATTCTGTCAATCCCTGCACTGGCTTCCGTTACCTTTCAGAATCAAATTCAAATTAATGACACTGACTTTCAAAGCACTTCATAACTCTGCCCCACCCTACATCTCTGAACTCATCTCTTTATACTCACCCAATCGCTTACTACGCTCCTCTACTGGCCTGCTACTCAACTCTTCTCTCATTACCTCCTCACATGCTCGCATTCAAGACTTTGCAAGGGCTGCACCCCTCCTCTGGAACGCTCTCCCACGGTCTGTCCGACTTTCTCCCAACCTTTCTGCCTTCAAGAAATCTCTGAAAACGCACTTCTTTCGAGAAGCCTACCCTCACTCTGCTTTACTACCAAACGCAACACCGCATACAATACCACATTTATCACCCACTTAATTCGATCTTGCCCACTCCCACACCTTGTGTATTACTCCCTTCCCTTTAGACTGTATGCCTATGCATAGGGCCTTCCTCACCTTTTTGTACCTGTATTGATTGTGATGTTTGTTACTCCATATGTTCTATGTATGTAATTCATGTGATGTAGTTGTATAATCACACTTACTTTACAGTGCTACACAATATGTTGGCGCTATATAAATACATGTTAATAATAATAAATAATAATAATAATAATAAACTCTGAATGCCAAAACCCTGAAAAATTTGTGTTTTTTTAGTATAAAATCTGAATTTTTAGTAAAAAAAAAAAATCACGAATTTTTCAGAATTTTTTAAACCCAAGGATGGGTCGAGATATATAAGTCAATGGGAGAAGTCCCAATGATTTTTTGATGTGCACTGGGTTTCGTGCAGAACCCCAAAGTTTTCAGGCAAAAAGCATAAGAAATCTGAGTTTCCTGGTGAAAAATCAAAAAAAAACGTGAAAATCAGGTGGAAATTCCTAAACATTCGTAAAATTCATATTTTTCACAATTTTTACGGATCATTTCCTGCAAAAACATTTTTCGGGAAAGTGTATTAATAAATAAGCCATTAAACCCTGTGTGGATTTGATCTGAGTTCTTTTCAGAAAAACTTTAGCTAAATTCGGACTTTGATAAATAACCCCAAGCATTTAATCATGAATGCAACCATGTATTTTATTATTGTATAGACCTCAATTCTATTAATTTCTTGTTCTACAATACATTGCTGTGTGCTCTATATAAATAAAATTATAAACACATACTTTTTCCTTGCCACTCAGAACTGGCCTCAAAACCTTCTGTGCTTACAATAAGATTTTCTCCCGCCACAATTTAGAGATTTTATAAAGGCAAAATAAAAAGAGAATGACCCATGCATACACTATAATTTCCCCTTTATGTTCTAAGACTGGAATAACTGAGACTTAGCAGCCCTACATTCAACATTTTATTTTCATTCAAGTATTGGCTGAAATCTGTAGATCAATTAGTCAGTGTGTGACATTCTAGATTGTTGTAGAGAGTGTGTTAACCATTAGTAATTTGCCTATTGACAGCTCCAGCAAAGGGGAAATTACATTCTATTCTCTACTAATTTATTGTTGATGCTTCATTTTCTCCAGGTACACATTTTCTATAGAGGCTTAAATCGATACAAAGTAAAACATCTTAAATTATCCCAGCATGCTGGCACTGCTCTCACATTAAACACTTCAGGTTTGCGGAAGCAATCACTATGTATTTGTCCAGGAAAGGACTCCACATGATTTTACTATGAATTATTTCATTTCCATTTCAATCAGATGTTTCATAGCTTGGAAAAAGAGGTCTTAATTTCCTAAGATGCCTTTCCCAAGGGTTTTTCCACTGAAGGGTAATGCATTAGCCAGCGTGCCCTATTCTGGAAGATTACTTACAAACCCACAAGAGGATTTTGCTCTCTAAAAATGCTATTATTTAACAGAACAGTCCAAGTATGCAATCATGAGATTATACGTATGCATAATATTGTACTTTTGTTATTATTTTTCCTGAGAACATATGATTATTAAAGTTTGCTGTCAAGCATAATAGCTTACCATTAACTGAGAAAAGCACTACATTATGGTGGCAAATGTTTCTTTTCTGTGCTACATTTCATAATGGACAGTGCTCAAATGGGTGCAAATGCAAGTTAAGTTACACGACCATTTATATATTTTTTTCTAAGGTGTCCAAGCAGATATGTGTTTGCTACTGGTATAATCATCTATAGACAGGTCACATTTACTGGAAAAGAGGTTTGTCCTGATGGTGAATCTATATTTGGATATACAGTTTTGAATTTTTTGTTTTGTTTCCACAATGTAAATTAGCCATTTTAATAATTGGATGACTAATAAAGATTTACAAGTGTGATATGTCTTAATGTTGTATTATTTACCTGATGGGGATGGTGAAATGACCACAGGTTGGATTGGGTCTATACACTGTTCAGGACCTAGGTCTAGGCATAGAATAACTGGCAGGTTGGAGCCTCTGTGTTGTGTAACCCGGGTAACATTTGTATTTAACGTGATGAAAGGCAGGGAACATGCTGTAATGGAAAAAAGAAGAATTAGAAATGACACAACAGATACAGTGCAGCGTGAAGTGAAAAGTCTATATATACGAGGCCAGTGTACGGGGGCAGGCGGCAAGCAATAAACTGCCCCTGCCGAGGTCAGGGGCAGGCTGTGGACATGGAGATTCTGATAGGCAGGCCATGGTCAATACCCAGATATCAAACAGTAACTGGGTAAGGTTAGGGACTGGAGCACATGATCAAAGGCACTGAACCGGGACCCAGGTACGGGAGTAACAGAAACAAGAATAACAGGCTGGATCTGGCTTTGGGGCTTCAAGGATCAAGCAATGGGAAGTGGCTTGATGCAGGCTTATAAAGGCCTCTAATTGAAAAAAATAGAAACAAGTGATGTTAACGAAGCGGGCGGTGGTGATTGTGCAGGTAGAGGGAACTGGATAACTTTTAAGATAATAGAATTGACCAGCTAAAAAAGCCTCTGGTGCAAGGCTCAAGACCAGGTAAATCCTGACACAACAGTGCAACAGCAAAGTTCCAAGCCATATTTGGCTCTTTATCAAGCTAGCAATCAAGTGTACATCACCTACTCATATAGTACTCGCATATTGTTTAGATACATAGTACAAATTATTTAAGTACACAATGCCAAGCAACAAAATATCCATTTCAATCAGTTTATCTGAAACAATTTTATTTATAAGTCCCATTTTACATGTAGCACACAGTATCCACATTAATACTGTAAAAGAAAATAAAACCACAAGTTTAAAAAAAATCATTTACGTAAAAACAGGAGAAAAATCATATTCCATATTCAATCTGTTGAGAGCAAGACTATGAAGCTTTTGGATCCACCAAGCCTTCCTATGTAGAAGGTTTTTCACTTGTTATCACCTCCACATTTCATCTTAGGGAACGAATCAATTTGAAATTTCAATTGATGTAGCGCATGTCCCTTTTCAACAAAGTGCTTAGCTACCGGATGATCCATCCTCTTACATTTAATTGCAGATTTATATTCCCTAATCCTGTATCTGCCCTACATTATTCATGCCATAATTGCATTTTATCACATAGGCCACCCACATGGTAGTATACGAATAATGTCAAGAGACAGGAATTGGGCACTGGCGTAACTATAGAGGGAGCAGACCTCACAGCAAAGGGCCTGGACCGCAGGTCTGCTTCCTCTATAGTTAAGAAAATCCCTACTCCACCCCCTCTCTAGCCTTTTCCAATGCAAGCAGCCGGGAGAGAATGGGACATGACTTGGTGGGTTGGGGGAGTGCCGGGCCAGAGCTGCAGTGTGCCAGAACCCTCCAAAGTTTTTTGTTTTTTTTTGCAGGGAGCCTGATGTGACTTTGTTACATTACAGGAAGGGGTCCCATTCCTTGGGTGGTATACCTCCCTGGCATCAAAACCATGTTGCAGTGAAACCCCAGGCTGAGCTTGGCATAATTTTTACAGCAAAGAAGGTAGGGACCATTCTTATTTAGTAATTGTAAGACGTGCCGGGAGATTGCCCAGATCCCTTACTTCCCGGCGGGTCTCTCCATGGCTAATGGGATGCAGGAGTGTGCTCCTGGCGATGTCACACGCATCAGCGTTTTGCCGATAAGCGTCGTGACATCATTTTTTGGAGCAAGATTTGCCTGATCCTTGCCAGTACCTTTTTACGAACTCTCTTACTAACAAACGCACAATTCCTCCAGGTCAGTATCAATTTGATACTACAAAGCCTTGAATCTGATACGATTCTCTCGCACACATAGGGGGTTATTTATGAAAGGTTAAGTTGTGTTTTTCCCCAAAAAATTTCATTAAAAACTCAAATTTTTCAGTATAAAAAAAACTACTAATCTCTTGCCAGAAGAACAGTCTTATATAGCAATTGAATATGAAACTCTACCAACGTGATATTGCATGCTATCCCAGATAGAATTTGATTAGCATGCTAAGGGGACTTAATGTAAGAAGAATCAATATAATCTATATCCTTTGGGATATCTTTGGTTGCACCTGTATATCAACTGCAGACAATAGCTAAAAACCATTTGCTTTTAATTTTCCCTACAGAAATTTGATTGGATGCCATATTTTGCAACTGACAAATAAAAATACCAGAATGATTACACGAGTGATGTATTCTGCAACAACAACTTATACAAGCACTTATCTTCCTAGTCTAACAGAGGTAATTTTAGCCCAACAAAAACGAAAAGAAAATCAATTGAAATCTTTTGTAAGCACAGCTTTTTATTTTCTTGTTGCTTTGTGCCTTTAAAGGAGAATTTTTTTCCTTGATTCTACAAGTTATTAAAATGTACAATAGTATTGTGGATGTTTTTTCTTCTTATCGACAAAGGGCGTAATTGCTCATTCTGTTTGTGGTTGTCGCATTATTCTACCTTTTCAAGACACACATGTATTAGAGCTCTGGAACTATTCACAAACCAACATAGTATTTGTTTCACAATTTTTTCCAGCAAGACTAGAATGCTTTTGTTGTAATGCCTAAATACACAATGATTAATGGGAATTGTTTGGTCTGAAGAGTATTTCAATGTTTCAAGATTTGAAAGGGTTTTATTATGGGACATATATTTTTGGATTCAATCCTACACTTTAGTGCAAATTTATAGTCATGCAAGGATATTTACGGTATGGGTTATGCCGACATTCTAGATAAAATGAAACTCCCTGTAGTATTGTGTGCTTGTGTGTTTTGCTGAGTTATTTCTTCTGAAGTGGAAGTGTGCATACCTTCTAGAGCAATGATCCCCAACCAGTAGCTCGTGAGCAACTTGTTGCTCCCCAACCCCTTGGATGTTGCTCCCAGTGGTCTCAAAGCAGGTGCTTATATTTGAATTCCTGGCTTAGAGGCAAGTTTTGGTTGCATAAAACTAGATGTACTGTCAAACAGAGCCTCCTGTAGCTGCCAGTCCAAATAGGGAGTACCAATAGCCAGTGGCAGCCCTTATTTGGCAACTCCCAGGAACATTTTTCGTGCTTGTGTTGTTCCCCAACTCTTTTTACAATTGAATGTAGCTTGGGGGGGGGGAGGTTGGGGACCCCTGTTCTAGAGACTAGTGTGTTAGGAGAAATGTAATCAAATATTTAAAATATTGGACCATGATTTTAAAGCTTTTTCAGCATCTATTATATTTGCTTGTTTAAGAACATTTACAATCTACATGTACATATTTTTCAAAATTTTCTTCTTCTTATCATCGGCAATCCCTATCTGTTGTTTATATTCATTCCTGTGCTCCATTTATTAGTAATAAAATGTAGCAATAACAATACATTTGTAGCTTTACAGAGCATGTTTTTTTTAGATGAGGTCAGTGAATCCCGTTTGAAAGCTGGAAAGAGTCAAAAGAAGAAGGGAAATAATTCAAAAATTATTAAACCAATTAAAAAGTTGCTAAGAATGAGTCAACCAAAAATTAACAACAGTGAACCACCCCTTTAATATTTAATGCTGTATTAGTACTTCAATGCTCTGTTTAGAAAACCTATTTCCAATATACTGTAGGCATGGGTTCAGCAACAACTTCATGCACAGATTCCTGTAACTATTGCGTTCCCGGTACTAGAGGCAGACAAGGAAGATCTAGTCTTGTACTTTATAAATAATGTGCAGGCCAGATGTGCACGGAACCTTGCCCAGGATTCAAGGTTGCATGACTTTTTGACAGGTTTTACCTAACATGTCAGCACATACTGTAACTTCTCATTTTAAAGGAACACAATTTAAATTTGAATATCATGCAAAGGAAAGTCATGTCATTATCTGGACATTCCATCAGGGGTTCTTAATATATATACTTCTATACACTGTCAAATGCCATTCCCTAAAACCAGCTTGATTGTTTAGCTGGTGAGCAGTATATGTGTGTGTGTGTGTGTGGTATTATCAAGACAGCTAAAAGAGTTGTAAAGTTCATTTAAGTGAATCTCATTTCCTTAGATTGCTGTGAAGTGTTCTAAAGGCAGAGACACACACTCAGATTTGGGAAGATTAGCCCGTCGACAAATCTCCTCTTCTTTGGGGCAAACAATCTCCCCTGCCTTCCCGCCAGTGGCATGGCACTCGGAGTGCTTCGTTTTCCGAAGTTGCCTCACGAGGAAACTTCAGGCGACTTCGGAGAACGAATCGCTCCGAGTGCCATCCCGTCAGAGATTTATATTCTAGCCGGCGGGAAGGCAGTTTGGGGAGATTATGGTGACTAATCTGAGCGTGTGTCTCTGCCCTAAATGATTCAAGCAATTGTGGCCTCCTGCATATGTCTAGTGTTAAGCTAGTGATTGTTCTCATATAAAACTGGATGAAAGGTGTCACAGGGCAACTCACATGAATTGACTTCCACTGAAGTTACAATAAGAATTTTAACACTGTGATTGGGCCCATTCAGAACAAGCCTCCTGAGGTAAATACAAGTGAAATGGATGTCATTTTTGTCCCTGGAAGCCCTCATCTAGTTTCATATACAAGTAACCATTCAGACTGCACTTATATAAACATTTTAGAATGCTTGAGCTCTTTTATCTGGAAATCCAATATCCAGAAAGCAAAAAATTAGGCAAATAATTGTAACATAATTTTTCCTCACCTCCTTTTTCTCTTTGTTAATTACACAGTACCTTGTACTAAACAACATACATTCATATTGGTGGCAAAACAATCCTGGAACAAATTTATCGAGTTTTTGAGCGCAAACCAAAGAAAACCCCCAGAAAATCATTGTAGGGCCCTATAGGGTTAATAGGCCCTATAGAGAGTTAATCTTTTCATTCTTTCTTTGTGTTATTGGGTAAGAGACCCTGTAGTAGAATAACCTTTAGCATTATTGGCTGAGAGGTGTAATGACACTCGCCTGCTACACTGCTATATAGTATGTGTAGGGAGTGGCCACTTCCTCTTTGGCCTGTGGATGGTGATCCAGCTGGGTGTGCTCAGGAGAGCCTGGGTACAGATAGGCCCAGAAAGGCCTATGTGCTTTGGAGAAGAAGTCGGGGACCAGGTAACCCCGTGAATAAGGAATAGATATATTAGGGCAGACTTGACAGTCTCTCTAGGAGAGAAAGGCAGAGAGGTTAAGAAAGAAAGAGCAGTTGAAGCTCCATCAAGGATTTGCAGTAAGGGAGTAGCTTCCCAGAGGCTCTGTGTGTTGCCTCCAGTCAGGGACCTCAGTGAAGAGGGACTGTAGGGTAGAAGCTGCTTTCCTGACAACTTCCAGGAGGGAATGTGTGTGAATACTGCAAATGCCTAATGGAGAAATGCCTAATGCCTGCAGCTCTGTGTTAGTAAATGTTACTATTGCCTCAATCACTTGCCTTGTACATAGTTAATAAACCGTTTCCTGTTTTACTGCAAGAATCTTCTGGCGCCCATCTTTTGTATGTTTTGTGTGCACCGTAGCCTGAGAGATGTAGTTGCACTACACCATAGAGGGAACACTTCCACATGGCGAAGGCCCTGACCCTTTTGTGTAAGTCGCATGTAGCAATGCTCTACCCTGCTAGTGGGTATTTGACGAAATACCGCCAAATAGGTGCTACATCATGAATGCTAAAAATATCTTCAAATGGTTCAAGGGACCTCTATTAGTAACTTCTACATGACCTCGACAGGTTTTCGCTGGAGTTTTTTTGGATTCTGACTTTTTGCAGCTTCGGCCATAATAATAATTGAGTTTTTTTTCTGAAACTACCCCAAATTTCTTGGGAAAAACACATCTTGACCTTTGATAAATAACCCCCTAAATGTTTTTTAGTAGACTTAAAGTATGGCGATCCAAATTACAGGTAAAAAAAGAACGTTAGATCATAGATTTTCTACCTGTACAGCAAAAAAATGTGAAAAGTTAAACAATGTAATATTAATTATAAAGTGTTGCTTTAGAAATCTCTGCTCCAAAACAAATCTAAAGAGCAAATCAATAATGTCTGCAGAATGCATATGTAATTTGTGAGCTTCATTTATCATGAGAGATGCACACAGATGGTAAAACACATTTAAACTCTGAGATGGATTGTATTTGCACTAATTTCAGCAATATATCATATTCATAACCAAAAGAAAATTAATAAAACACCAGTCTTGTTATACCTAGATGATTGTAGCAATATCTGAATGTTTTCTACAATATGAGCTACAAATAATACCATCTGATTTTACCAGTAAAGTACAAAACAATAAAATGCTATCAGTTGCATTATGAAATGGCTACATGCAGGATTTGTGCAAAAGGCAGTTATTTTGTTAGATTTTGTTTGTACTGGAATCAGTTATTTGAATGAGCTCTAATACATCTGCTAAGAAAGGAGCCCCCCTATACAATATATTTGATGTAACTGTCAAAGAATATCGGACACCAACTCCTGCATGAAGACAGAATGAGGAGAAACAGATGCTGAGAGAGGAATAGTGAATATAAACTTGATTATTTCAGAAACAATGCAGAATTTTTAATTGATTATATTTAGAAAGTATGAGGAAACTTATATTACATTTTCATTTTTGTGATAGTCCCCCCTTTTTTTTTCTAACTGCCAATTTCATTTTGAATTTGTCATTACAGAACAGTGTCTCCTGCTGTTCAGTTCCTGTAACTGAATATATGACTTCAGAAGGAAAACAGAGACATGTTGTGATGTTGCTCTGCTCTAGAAAGAAATCAAAAGCCTCAGATGCCCTTTCCCATCTCTTTCCTGAGCTGAACAACATGAGAACACTTCTCTGTTTTCCTTTTGAAGACATATCTCTTTGACTGTACAGTTACAGGAACTGACCAGCAAGTGGCACTGCCTAACTGTTAGTTCCTTAGAAAGGTGAAGTACCCCATCTGAAGCCTCTTCAGAGCTAATTTTAGTAGCACTGTATTTCCTTACTTGCTAAAAAATCTCCCCTCTTCTCCAGTGTAAACAACCCCAACTTGGCCAGTTGTCTTTCATAACTGAAATTTTACAAAACCATAACAAGTTTTGCCCATCTTTCTAATTCCATAATATCATATTTAAGCACTGCACACCAAAACTACATGGCATATTCTAGATGGGGCCTTACCAATGCTTTATAAAGGGGAAGACTTACCCTTTGAAATACCCATTGAGATAACCACAGAGGAAGCAGACAGGGCTGCCATTAGAAATCACGGGGCCCCGTACAACAAAATTTTTGGGGCCCCCTGGGCCCCTCCCACACTGACGACCAAGCTCCGCCCCATATCCCGCCCACATCGCAGTTAAAAGACCACACAGACATCAGCGCTAAAAAAGTAACCCCCCCCACACAAGTTGTAAAAAGCTATTGATGGTCAGGGCCCCCTTATAAAAAAAATTGGGGCCCCAAAAAAAAAAAATTAAAATTTTTTTTTTTTTTTTTTTAAAACATTGGTGGCAGGGGCCCCCTTATAAGTTAAAAAAAACTTGGGGCCCCAACAAAAAAAAATGTAAAAAAAACTAAAAAATAAACAAACATTGGTGGCAGGGGCCCCCTTACAAGTTAAAAAAATTTGGGGCCACCAAAAAGAAAATTAATTTTTTTTTTTAAAAAAAAAACCCAAAAAAAACAATGGTGGCAAGGGGCCCCTTACGAGTTAAAAAAAAAATTGGGGCCCCAAAAAAAAAGTTTTAAAAAAAAGATTGGTGGCAGGGGCCTATAGAATATTAAAATAATACATTGGTGGCCAGGGGATTAAAAAAAAACAAAAAACCACAAACTGGTGTTCAGTAGAATTGAACTCATGGCTTCAGTACTTCAACTTCGCCTCCTTTCGTGACTTCGGGTCTTTGCGCCGCTTCAGGACTTCAATTTCGGCTGTTTTCGTGACTTCGGGTCTTTGCGCTGCTTCAGGACTTCGGCTTCGGCTGTTTTCGTGACTTCGGGTCTTTTCGGCGCTTCGTGACTTCGGGACTTCGGCTTTTTCCGTGACTTCGGGTCTTTTCGGCGCATCGGCTTCGGATTTTCGGCACTTCCGCATTCGGCACTCAAGAGGAATGACGTACGGCTCGGGCGCTCGTAAGGGGGGCCCGGATCTTCAAAAAAATGCAGCGCTGCCGGGCCCCCCTTCATGCCCGGGCCCGGTACGCTTGTCCCCCCTGTCCCCCCCTGATGGCGGCCCTGGAAGCAGACTCCGCATCTGTGAGGGCCTGAGTTTGCTTATTTTGTTAGGGGGCTCATTGGTGATCCACGGCATGTTTTTTTCACTTTGTGTTTGAAAAGCGATTTTGAGTGTGCTGCGGGTCATCCATTCCACAGCCTCACTGTTCTCACTGTGAAGAACCACCTACATTGCTTCAAATGAAAATGAAAAGTTCTTTTCTTCTAGTCTGAAGGGGTGGCCTCTGGTACGGTGATCCACTTTATGGGTAAAAAGGTCCCCTGCTATTTGTCTATACTGTCCTCTAATGTACTTGTAAAGTGTAATCATGTCCCCTCGCAAGCACCTTTTTTTTCAGAGAAAACAACCCCAACCTTGACAGTCTACCCTCATAATTTAAGGGGCAGATTTATCAAAGGTCGAGGTGAATTTTCGAATTCAAAAATTTAAATTTTGAGCTATTTTTTGTGTACTTTGACTAGTCAAAATGTGATTTGAATTTGAAAAAAATGAGTAAATTTGAATATTGAAATTTACCATGTACTGTCTCTTTAAAAATTCGAATTCGATTATGGTGAACGAAAAATTAGCTAGCTTTCTCAACAATACTCATGACAAATTTCTAAGGATCTGGCAACCCTGGTTGGAGTATAGACACAGTGATCCCAATGTTTGTCAGCTTCTTTCTATCTGACTTTCCTTCTACCACACTATCTTACTTTTGAGGTATATTA
This sequence comes from Xenopus laevis, assembly GCF_017654675.1. NCBI lineage: Eukaryota > Metazoa > Chordata > Amphibia > Anura > Pipidae > Xenopus > Xenopus laevis. Next base: position 50,143,649 of record NC_054385.1, read on the forward strand.
AATTCCTGTGACTTATTCCGCAATTTATCAGTCTTTCACTCGCATTTTGATATAAAGGTGGCTCTTTGATTTCACTGTTTAATAGTTGCAAAAAGATAAAAGTTTGATAATTAATGCAATATAACAGACTCACACTGTCTCATGATAATCTGTAACGATTTTACCTACTCAATGTTGACATTATACTTTGTATTGATGTGAACTGGTAACTTACTTATGTTTACTTTCATCCGTCTGCACTGCCTATGATAACCTGTCAAATTTTTGATACATATATATATATTGCATTTGTTTGTAAAACAATAAAAATATTGATGAAAAAAAAAAATTCGAATTCGACCATTCACCATCTAAAACCTGCCTAATTGCTGTTTTAGCCTATGAGGGACCTCCTAGAACCTATTTGGAGTCAATTGGTGGACTTTGAAAAATCTAAGGTATTTTTGGGCATAACTTCGATTCGAATTTTATTGAACGTGCTATTACTTGGATTCGTATGATTTGAATTCGGCCGAATATGGACCTATTTGATCAAAAAACTGACTATTCGTCCAAAAAAAAACTTTGACTTATTTTCGGTTGGTCTTTTTTAATTCTAATTTTTTCAAAATTGAAATTCGACCTTTGATAAATATGCCCCTAAATCTTCCATCCCATTAACCAGTTTAGTTGCAGGTCTCTGCACTCTCTCCAGCACATTTATATCACTCTTAAAGGGGTGGTTCACCTTCAAGTTAACTTTAAGTATGTTATAGAATTGCCAATTCCAAACAACTTTTAAATAGGTCTTCAATATTTATTTTATATCGTTTTTCAATTAATTACCTTGTTCTTCAGACTCTCTCCAGCTTTCAAATGGGGGGGGTCACTGACCCCATTTAAACAACAAATGCTCTGAAAAGGCTAAAAATATTTTGTTACTGCTAATTTTTATTAATTATCTTTCTATTCAGGCCAACTCCTATTCATATTCCAGTCTCTTATTTAAATCAATGCAGGGTTGCTAGGATTATTTGGATCCTAGCAACCAAATAGCTGAAATTGCAAACTGGAGAGCTGCTGAATAAAAAGCTAAAAAGCTAAATAACTCAAAAGCTGCAAATAATAAAAAATTAAAACCAATTGCAAATTGTCTCAGAATATCACTCTCTACATCATACGAAAAGTTTAAAGGTGAACAACCCCTTTAAGGACTGGAGTCCAAAACTGCACTGCATACTCCAGATGAGGCCTTACCAGGGACCTATAAAGAGGCATAATTATGTTTTCATCCCTTGAGTTAATGCCCCTTTTCATGCAAGACAGAACTTTATTTGCTTTAGTAGCCACAGAGTGACACTGCCCAGAATTAGACAACATGTTATCTACAAAAACCCCTAGATCCGTCTCATTGAAGGAAACGCCCAACACACTGCCAGTTAGTGTATAACTTGCATTTATATTAGTTTTGCCAAAGTGCATAACCTTGCATTTATCAACATTGAACCTCATTTTCCAGTTTGCTGCCCAGTTTTCCAACAAGACAAATCACTCTGCAAAGTGGCAGCAGCCTGCATGGAACCTATAGTTCTGCACAATTTAGTATCATCTGCAAAAATTGAAACAGTACTTTCAATGTCCACCTCCAGGTCATTAATAAACAAGTTGAAAAGCAAGGGACCTAGTCCAGAGCCTTGCGGTACTCCACTAACAACACTGGTCCAATTAGAAAATTTTCCATTTACCACCACTCTTTGTAGTCTATCTTTTAGCCAGTTCTCTATAAATATTATGTTCCAGGCCAACATCCCTTAATTTAACCAGTAACCTTCTGTGTGGCACTGTATCAAATGTTAGCAAAGTCTAAATAGATCACATCCACTGCCATCCCAGAATCGAGATCCTTGCTCACCTTGAAGTCCAGTATCTTATCCTTTATTAACCCTTCGAAAAGCTTTCCTACCAGTGACGTCAGACTAACTGGCCTACAGTTTTGAGAATAGGATCCTTTTTTGAATAGTGACACCCCATTAGCTATTCACCAGTCTCTCAGCACCATGCCATACTTCAATGAATCCTGAAAAATTATGTAAAGATGTTTCACAATCACAGAGCTAAGCTTGCTAAATATCCTGGGATGAATACCATCTGGCCCCGGACCTTTGTTTATCTTAACATGTTCTAGTCTCTTTTGAATTTCCTCATGTATGAACCAGGAATCATTAGATTTATTACTAGAATTAGGACTATTAAGAAGGAAACCTTCAATAACTGGTTCCTCATTTGTGTAGACAGATGAAAAATAACAGTTCAGAATCTCAGCTTTTTTTTGTTCTTATCAACCAGCTGACCTTCCTCTGATATTAAGGGTCCCACCCCTTCCTGCTTCTTTTTTTTTACTATTTACATATTTAAAAAATAATTTTAGAATCTTTTTACTACCTAATATCCTTTCCCATACTGATTTTGATTGTTGTCTTATAGCTTTTTTGTGTGATTTATTGGCCTCCTTGTACCTTATAAATGATTTGGCTGGCCTAGCTAACTTGAAAGCCTTAAAAGCACATCTTTTCTTACCCACCTCAACACTTCTATTGAACCAAAAAGGTTTTGCTTTGCAACGACGTTCCTTGCTTACAAGGGGAATATACAAACGTATATTTATTAAGCAGCATTTCAAAGACTTCCCATTTTTGTTCCGTGTTTAACCCAGATAATATGTTGCAGAGATGCCCTTATACTGTCAAAGTTTGCACATCTAAAATTTTGTGTTTTAGTTACTCCCTTATAGAATTGTTTCTGCAACAGAATCTCAAAGGAGACCATGTTATGATCACTATTCCCTAAATGCTCACCCACACAAATGCTAGAGTTGAGTTCAGTATTATTAGTTATTACAAGATGCAAAAGAGAGTTATTCCTAGTTATTAACGAGCTGAATAAAAAGTTGTCATTCGGCATATTTATAAACCTACTAGCTTTTTCTGTCTTGGCATCCCCATTACCCCAGTCAATGTCTGGATAATTGAAGTCACCCAAAGTAATAACTTGACCTAGTTGTGAAGCAGATTCTATTGATAAAAGTAGCTGAGCTTCATACTCGTCACTTAAATGAGGTAGTCTCTACCCAGAGGGATTCCACACCTAAAGTCATTATACATTGGGACCTACTTCCTAGCAATATATATATATATATATATATATATATATATATATATATATATATATATATATATATATATCCTTGAGAAAGGTCCTAAGAAGGACCGAAACATTGGACATTGGTGCAACAGAAATAAATGAGAATTTTTTATATGGGAGTGCTGGTTCTCTTGAATATAACGTTATATATATAGCCTAACCGTGCACCCCAGCTATACAAGCCGCAACAGTGTGTGCCTTGGAGTGCGGATACTCACTGGACTGTGATATATATATATAATAGCCTTGTGTCATTCATCATAGTTCAATATAACCAAAATGTGAATTTACAATAACAGTATTGCACACAATAGCCGTACTTTAGTAGTAGATAGTGGTACTTTAGACCAGGGGCCCACTCTCAGTACTATTTTCTGCCTCTCCTCACCCAACCTCTATTCTCCTAGTCTCTTTTCTTTACATACTATAATCTTTTATTCCATCTATTTAGCATCTTTGTTAAGGAAATAAGGAATGGCCATGAAATAGGCCAAATGTTTAGAAGCAGGAGGGCCCACTGACACCTGGGCCCACTGGGAGTTTTCCTGGTATCTCGGTGGGCCAGTCCGACACTACCTGGAGGCTCCGTCCCTGGCCTCCTGCTTATATTAACAGTGTATATACAAGTTTGGGAATCACACACTGAAGGCAGAATAACTGCCAATTGCAATATTTATTATGCATCCACACAACATGTTACGGGCACCAGGGCCCTTTTTCAAGTGGTGCCCGAAACATGTCGTGCGGACGCATAATAATTATTGCAATTGCCAGTTATTCTGAGTTGTGTGATTCCCAAACTCGTATATACACTGTGAATTTACAGTAGATGTTATAAGCAAATAAAACATGTGGTGCAAAAAAATAAATTGCTACTTTTTGATTCACTCTTTCAGTTGAATGCTGTATGAAAGGCATGCCACTTTAGGCAGAGAATGACTGCAAAAAAAAGCTTACAATGTATTAAAAATAGTATAGAAATTGGTAAAAAGAAAAAAAAACATAAAAAAAATTTTAAAACTATATTCAGTTGCACATTTTTTTCCATTCGAGCATTAGTAAATAGATTCTTAACAGGCAAATACCTTTCCTTGTGTGTCACTTGACACTTAAATATGAATTTCATCAACATCAAACAAAAGATCTTCCAGAAAAAGCAATGTGTAGAATAATACTGTCACCTGGAGATATAAATTTTCAGTAGAACAAAGAATAACCATTATTGCATAGGCAACGTTCCCATGCAACATACGTTGATTGAAATGAGAGAATGAAGACTTAAAACCTTGAGAGGGCCACTTACAGTTAGCTGCAGTGAAGGAAATGTGATTGCACAAAATGAAAGCAGGTCGTCAAAGTTACAAAAGGTTATCAAGAAAATAGATCTTTTATATTATGTAACCCGTAACACAAATGATACTCCCACAGACCTTGCAGAACATTCAAAAGTCATCTAAGTACACAAGTAATTTATAGTTTTGTTTAAGGCCAAGCTGGTCAGCTGCTGCACATTGATATGGACGAGGTGGGGTTGAAGGGTAAATATTCTTTCTTCACAGCTAAACAAGACAATCGTTAATTTTATTTGCTACAGAGAAGGAGGTACTTATGGGAATACTAGAAAACCAGGAAGTTGGGGTAGAATTCTAAATGCAGGATGATGTTTTTGAATAATTAAAGGACATGTGAAGTGCTACACTATTAAAGGCAAAACTGCAGTCTAACTTGCATAGGTACATATCAAAATAATATCATCAATACTGAGAGTAAACATAAAGTTTAGTTCGCCCTTAGCGTTAGTTATGCCAACTTGAAAAGTCAACTCAATCAGTCACCTGATAGAATCCTTTTTAAGAATTATTTTACAAACGTATGCTTCCCTAAGCTTTCTCTGCCAGACTTGCTAGTGTTCTGCTCAATTACTAGAAAATCAGTATAGCCTAATGGAGAAAGTCAGAGCTGTGCAAGATGTTGCAGCAGGCCTGTCACCCATCTCTTTAAATTTACATTGTTGCTTTCTTTGCCACAAAGTAACTACCGTATATACTCGTGTATAAGCCGACCCGCGTATAAGCCGAGGTACCTAATTTTACCTATGAAAACCAGAAAAACTTATTGACTCGCGTATAAGCCTAGACACAACTCAGAAAAGTCTCAGAAATATCAAACAGTCGGTTTAATGTTAAAAATCAAGCCATGATGTGGGGAAGAGCGAGAGTTGTAGTTGGGGAGGAGCCACAGGTTGCGGACATGAGGCATGGCCTCCCCATACAAATACATTGTTCCTACACCCAGGCACCTTCCCCCTCTCTTACTTCCACCTCGGGCCCTGGGGATTAACAGTACGAACACCGGGACATACCATACTCACAGCTCCAGAGCCGAGCCGCGAGCACGGACACTGGGGAACCCGAACTCACTGCAACATGGCGAGGGAAACGACGGCGACCCGACTGTTCTATTCTCCCTCCTCCCGCTGGTGCGCACTGCAGCCTGGGAAAGACTGGCACCTCCTCACTGCAGCCGCTACCTGAGCCTAGCGCCATAATAAACCCTCTGCACCTAAGCAATAAAGTAACAGGGTAATACCATGACTTCTGAGGAGGGGTGGTAGGAAATCATCAGGTGCCTGCCACCCCCTCACATCCCAGTATCCCCCTGGCACCCCCCCCTGACTTTGCCGAGATCCACAATAAACCAAGAGCACAGACCCACTACTACACAGTAGTAATAAAGTCTCAGGGACATACCATGACTCTTTGGGGGGATGTTTAGTAAACTGTAATGCTCAAGTGCTGGCCCTTTCTTTTACAATCCCCCCCCAGGCATCCCCACTTACTTTGCTGAGATGAATTCCACCTCCAGCATTTAGCGCTCTCCCTGCAGCTATTGATTCCTAATGGAATGTCCCATTCACTTGGCTTCATTCATCTCCAGCTGCAACAATATTACTTTCTATTTCGCGCAGTGTATGGGGACTGATTTGAAGGGGCGGGGCTGGGAAGCGATGACTGACGGCGCACCTCAAGCACGGGTGGGCGTGGTCGAGTTGGGTTCCTCGCTTCCTCCTGATAGGTCGGGTTCGGCGGTGGGTGGACACAGTGGAACGGTAGAGGCAGGAGCTGTGGATGTGAGAAGCGAGCGGCTGACGTCATTGCCAACCAATCGCAAGGCTCCCCCAGCCAGACTAAGCCGGCACGAAGCAGCTGCTGGGTATTTGCATGTTGTGAGGGGATGTGGTGAGGTCCCGCTGGCAGTGTGTGCAAAGGGCTTGTACTCCTCGTGTGTCGTTGTTGTACTGACTGACTGACACACGTCTGATACCACAACCCACGTCACAGCTTCACCTTGTTGAAACTTAGGCGCAAAGTCACTAAGCGCCGAACGCTGGTGCGCACTGCAGCCTGGGAAAGACTGGCGGCATTTACCTCATGAGCCACTGAGGGCTCTTGGGGCTGATCCTGAACTCTTGTGTTTGATGTTTCTGTTTATCTGCCTGTTCACAGTATGTTTCCTCCCTGTTTTCCATCCACCTCGTTTACCCTCATGTGTCTCCCATTCCTAGTCACCTTCCCTTTATAAACCCCGCCCTGCGCTTTGCTCAGGGCTGAGTCATTGAATGTGATTTGTTTGTTCCTGACCTGCCGACCTGAATCTTGTTACCTGAATCTTGTTACCTGAACCTTGTTACCTGAAAACCTTGTTATCTGAAACCTGGAAACCTTCATTCTTGGAAACCTTGTCTTTGAATACCTTGTACTTTGTTCCTGAGTGAGTACCTTTTGTTCCTGTGTTCCCCATTTTTTCCCTCACCTTGTGGGTACCCTGATTAGCCTTTTTTGCCTGTTCCTGCCTTTTTGTTTTCTGTGTTCTGGCTGCCATTAAATCTACAATTTACTTTCATCATGGAGTGGCTATCCTCGGTTACAGCGCTTCCCCGTTGTAAATCTTGCACCTTATTTCCGTTGCATGCGTTTTGATGCTGGCGTTTTGTCGCAACACGTCGGATCGCACCGAAAACGTCCTTGTAATCCTACCCTAATAAATAGGCCTCCACACAACTCCACAACCTGCAGTGCATGGCAGGGTACCAGATCTCTCCTCTGCTAGGGTGCTTTTACTCATCTTTGCAGAGTAAAATATTTTAATGTGTAGGAAGTATTTGTTGCATACTATGAACTGGATGAGGATAGAAATATTTCAGAAATAACATTTTGTTCAGCTTGTTAATAAGAAGCAGCTAAAGATAATATTGCTATATGGACATAGAGAAGATAATAACAAGGAAAAATACATAGTGTGTCAGTAGCATCTTGAGCCAAGCGAGGTCACATTTCAAAGACATTTCAAGACATTTCAAGCAGCTTGAATGTAAATATGATAGAACATAGGAGATGAATGACTCACGAGAAAGCAGGATCCAACTCAGCTGACAACTAGACAGTGAGCCTTAGATGTTTGACTGATAGTGGAATTAACTAACATGATTTTTTTAAGGAGGAATGCTAAGGGGTCCCCTATAACATTTAGGTATCTGAAAGACATCCATTATGAAAGGGCAAAAACCTAGTTGGTTATATAAGTCATAAAGGTTATCAGTATAATCAAGGGAAGGAAATGCATAGAATATTATTCTCCTACCAAAGAAAAATAGGGTAGCATAATAGTGGACATAAAGTATGGTGATCCAGTTTATGAAAAGATGCCATTTCCAAAAACCCAAGCATTCCAGATAAAAGATCTCATACCTGTAAAACCTGTTTATTACAGCTTGGGGTTCACCAGCGAAATGGGTCATATGCACAATTTATATTGTAACTGACACTGGAGTTGCTTTTTATGCACTTAAATTAAGCATATGTATGATTTGTGCATGCTCAATATTATTCATGTATGTAATTAGCGGCTTGCACAGCTACAGCTGTGAGCGGCAGTCATTCATATGCTGAGTAACATTACAGTCTCACTTTGTGCTTACCTCAGCATCCACCTACCTACTCACCAATATCACACTAGGGAGAAAGCGATAGGCACATTCCGGTGACCCTCAGTCTGTGAATGGTAAAAAAATATGGCTTGTAGCAAAGTTGAATATTTGTGCTACACAAAGTTGTAAATGAATGCAAGCCTCTTGTCAAATGCATATGCTTAAACATAAATGATGTATTGCAATAATGCTGGACTGACATAAAGGTAAAGTGCTGTAAAATTAGAAATTAGCAAATAGTCACCGTAGAGGAAGCAATGTTAATGAAAAAGCCAAACTCAGCTAAAGAAACTGATGAGCTGTAAGTTGCATGTACTGAGGAAGTACTAGTTTTGTTCAATAAACCAGTAACTATAATGTCAAATCAATGACAGGGTATTAAGCACTAGCAGGCTATCACCAAGAGAATTATATTTCTCATTCAGTTGAGCTTTTTATCAGTACATGAACGTTTCCATTATAGTATCTGAAACCAAACTACTGCATCTGGAAAAATACAGAAAAAACAAGACAGTATAGGCTTCTCCTGATGGTTGTTACTGAAACAGAAATTAGAAATAGCTTTTAAATGTAAGTGCAAGTCTATCACATCCAGTCTTACATGTAGTCAACTCACAAAGTCAGATTAGGTCATCGGGGGAACGTGTTGGGTAATTATATTAAAAGGGTATTTTTCTTTGCCAACTAAGGGGTCAAAAGGCAGACGAAGGAGACTAGCTTAATAGGAGAGATATTAGAAGCTGAGAGTCTTTTCACATTCAAATCATAAGGTCACTTACAGTTTAGGCTCTAGAAAAAGCTTTTGCTTCCTCTTGGCTTCAAAATCAGTTGTAACACTTGACCTCTGCCTACCACTAAACAGTATGGAATATCTGGATTGAAGCTTAATCCCATCTTTTCTGTTTAAGGAAGGCCATTAATGGGATTCAGCACAAGTTTGAATGACACCAAAGAAATGCACTCGCCCATTCGGGCATGGCTTTGTCAGGCTTTAAATACAAACACTAAAGTGCAGTTTGTTAAGAATAAATTTAGATTTATACTGAAATACTTCCAACTCACTTAGTGGATTACATAGTTATAAAATAATCATATAATAGATAATCAAACAAAACACGGAAAATGTATTAATGTATCATGCAAAATAAGTAGTGCAATAAAATGTGGTAAATAGCTGGTGGTGCTAATGTAGAGGGGCTACTGAACGACACAATGATGAAAAATGACCATAAAAAGTGCGTCTGCTTCCATTTCTCATTAGGTGATTGCAACACAACAAATATAGATGGCGCTCTTTCCACATTTTTACAGCTTTATAGCGTGCCAGCATGGCATGCGTTCCTGTAGACAGATTCTGTAGCTCTACATTACACATTCAGTATAAATTTCAGTATAGTTTTACAGGGCAGAAAAGTACACACAGGGAGGACAAGAGGATAACCATACTAATAAATAAGCAAGCATAAGTATACAAAGTGCCACGTGCTAGACGACACAGTAGGAAGAAGATACCTGCCCCATCGAGCTTACAATCTAAGTGGGTGGATAACATGCAGATACAAATTGAAGGAAAGAATGCACATAGGTTTAGGCATTGACTCCTAAAGGGGTGGTTCACCTTTTTAATTAACTTTTAGTATGTTCTAGAATGTCTAATTCTAAACAACTTTTCAATTGGCCTTGGTTTTTGCTTTTTTATAGTTTTTGAATTAATTGCCTTTTTCTTCTGACTCTTTCCAGCTTTTAAATGGGGGATCACTGACCCCATCTGTACGGCTACAAATGTATTGTTATTGTTACTTTTCATTACTCATCTTTCTAGTCGGTTCCTCTTCTATCCATCTTCCAGTCTCTCATTCAAATCAATGCATGGTTGCTAGGGTAATCTGGACTCCAGCAACCAGATGGTTGAAATTTCAAACTAGAGAGCTGCTGAAGAAAAAGCTAAATAACTCAAAAACCACAAATAATAAAAAATTAAAACTAACTGCAAATTATCTCAGAATATCACTCTCTGCATCGTACTAAAAGTTAATTTAAAGGTGACCAACCCCTTTAAGTGCCAAGACTGGACCAGACAAGAAATGTTCTAGTGCTCCAAAAGGTAGGACCTGGCTTTCTGTTTAAAGAGATTTAGAGAGTGTTCCATACAGAGGAATTCAGGTATGGAATTTCAGATTGTGCTTTACTCTGTTAAGGAACATGACTGATTACCTAACAGTGAGTGCCTGCTAAATAAAGGGCATTACTTAGGTACGATATGTCATTTTGCAAATAGAACAAGCCATATTTAAATGTGATTTTTAAAAAATGTAAAAAAACATTCTTAGCAACCAATTTGCTGGGTACAAGTTTGTAGGGCCTATTGACACAAACTGGTGTACAAACTTTGGATTTACTGCAGGGGGGTCCCCAGCATCATCAGGTGCACTTGCACATGATATGTAACTATGCAGAAAATGTTTTTTGTGTGCCTTTTGTGTTTTAGTTTTCCTGCGTTCTTCATAGATTCCTTGTGGGTACTAACATGAGGATGGGTAGGACTATGCAAAAAGTGTGGAATGCTCATGTTATAGGAGAATAATGCATATCCTTAAGGGACACTAAAGATATAGAACTGGGCTCTTGGGTTTGACATTAAAATGCCTACTGTCCACCATGGATTTTTATATTCTTCCCGTTGCCGATTCTCCAAAAATATGCAGTCAGATAATTGGCTTCTGATAATACCTACCCTGGTGTATTTTGCATGTGTATATTAAATTGTTGCCAAAGATACTTTTCCATAAATAAAACATCCTGCAGAACTAAATCTGTTAGTGATTTCAGAGGAGGTTCATGGGATGAAGAATGGTTTCATGACCAGACAAGCCAGGTAGACCTACTGGAACACTATAGAATGCTAATTTAAGCTGAGAAGAGGGTGTGTTAGCAGAAATGTTTTCTCATCTAGATAACCAAAATTAAAGGAAAAGTATACCCCCAAACAATGTAGATTTCTATAAAAATATATTGCATAAAACAACCCATATGTAAAACCCTGCTTCATCTAAATAAACAGTTTTCATAATATAGTTTTTTAGTAGTATGTGCTATTGGCTAATCCTAAATACCTTTCTGGTCTACTTACACAACTGGTTCTAGCACACCATGGCATTGGTAAATGAGGCACTATTTGTAAATGCCCAGATCAAAAGTAACTTAGCTGTAGTTGAACATACACTATACTAAATCAGCAACCTCAGCTTTAGATAAGGAGTTTGACTATCTTTGTTGTATTTTGAGAAACAAAAGACATACACATTGCTGCTATTTTAAAGCTGGAGTATTATCCAATATTATGGAACATGCAGTACACAGTTGAAGAACATAAAAACACTTCATGGAGGGCTGTAGGAAAACTGGTCTTCTATCTCTTAGTATTGTTGTCAATATCATTTTCACTGTATGGCGTGAATAGCAATTAACACTCTGGCAACCGTAATTGGTGAACCTAGAACCCAAGATCAGAAAACATATTATTTTGGGGATGGGGGGAGGATGTATCTTGGTAACGTTCCCAAGTCCTGATGAGTGGAGCTCAGAGCAAAAAGTAGGTCTGTTACAATTTCTTTGGTCTTGTGCTCTGAATTGTATCTTGAGTTCCTCCTCAGTTTGTGTCTCCTTTAACAGTATTTGTTCTAATTCCGTTATAAGGACATCAAAAGAAAAAATGGAAAGCTCTCATTGCACTATACTTTAGGGTAGAGGCACATGATGCTATTTGGGGGAGATTAGTCGCCCAGCGACAAATCGCCTCATCTTCAGGCGACTAATCTCCCCGTAGGGTTGCCACCTGTCCGGTAAAAATGATGGCTGATCCCAATGTTATTAATAGGGAAAAAAGAGAAATATATAGGAAGGCCGATATTTTTTTCCAGAAAAGGTGGCAACCCTATCTCCTGCAATGCCTTTGTTTTCCAAAGTCTCCCGAAGTTTCCTCGTGAGGCAACTTCGGGAAACAAAGCGATACGAGTGCCATCCCGCCGGTGATTTAGATTTTAGGCGACGGGAGGCAGTTCAGGGAGATTAGTCGCCCGAACAAGAGGCAAATTGTTGTCGGGCGACTGAATCTCTCTAAATCTTCACGTTTCTCTTTCCTTAAACGCCCACAGGGAGTAGTCACCGCAGCTCGCAGAGAAGCGCCTAAATCCTGCCATTTATAGACCCTGTCACTATTAGTTCAGTCAGAAAATACTCAAATGTGTTGGTTTTGAAAGCATATAGCCTTGTGTCTACAATATTTTTTATTACAACAAGCCAATACTTATTTATTAAGTCTTTAGGACTGAATTATCGGTTTCCAAGCACAATTTAAGAACTGGGGAAAACATTACGGCAGCCATGAAGCTAAACTCTGAAATGAGTCAGTCCTGATACCAGAAAGAGGCTGCTTGAACCCGCCTATGTGAAACGGCCCCGTTTCCATGTGACGCTCACCAGTCTTTTGATCACATGATGACAGAAGTCACATGATTCTTGTCATCTTGCGTCCGAGTAGGAAGTGCAGCGAACAACGAGGCACTGGGGAACATGGAGAGATACGACAAAGCTGCGCTAAACGCTGCCGATGTGCCGCCCCCGTCGTTCAGTCAGTAAGTGTTTCATGCGTGGCAGGAAGAGTAATACGGTACAGGATTTGAGGCAGGAGGAGGCGGAGAGATGGTGCCCTGTCTCGAGGGGCTGGAGTGACAATGACAATGGGACTGATGTTAGGAAATGCGTGTGATCGCTCATGAGAGCAAATGAGAATCACAGTCAATTCCATATGGCACATGCATGTTTTCTTTGACATTAGGGCTGGATATTTAGTAGTTCAGGGACATTTGTGTTGTGCCCCAAACATTAAACTGGTCCCTCGGGGCGTGGGGACGGGGCATAATCAGGACATATAAATACTGGAGGCCCGGACTGGAATTCTGTGGATTCTGGCAAATGCCACATGGGCTGCTGTAAGATTCCATAGACAGTCAGTATTTATTGAGCTGGTGGGGACTATTTGGGCCTCTGTTTAGTTGAAATGGGCCTGGGCCTATTTTGACTCCCAGTCCAGACCTGCTGGAGGGAGAATGTTAGGAGGGGGTAGTGCAACAAAAGTGCGTTAGGGACATTTCTGCGAACAGAACAGTTAGGCCAGATTTCCCTCCATGCCCAACACAGTTTTATCAGCAAACCAAACTGAGCTCATTAACTCTGTTGTCATAATAAACAAGCAACTTGCTAAGCCTTGTACAAACCTGTCTGTGCTCCCTGCAAACCAGATTCGTTTCCCCAAATTCCTGTGTAGCTTACATACAATACAAACCTTATTTAGAGAGAATGTGGCCTTTGCCACACTCCTTGTATCGGCCTACATGTAAAAGATGCTGCTTCGCTGTTATTTATATGGGTGCACATCTGTAATATATATATAGCAACATATGTGTGTGTATGTGTATGTGACACTGGGGCTGTATTTGAACACGTCATTTGAGGGAGGGAGGTTGGGTTTTCGCGCCAGAACCTGGGTATTTAAGGGTAATTTGTTTGTATTCATGTATCTTTGACAAAGGCTGGTGTTGCAGCCGAAACGTTAGATTTTCTAATAAACGCACTATTTTGCAATAAGTCCTGTGCTGTGCGGCTTCTTTGGTGAAGATTGTATGCGGCTTTTGCGAGGCATGCACCCAGGCTACGTGACGACCGTTTATCGTGAGTGCTGGGATTTTGGGGAAGTATATATATATATGTGTGTGTAAAGCAAACAATCTAAGCAATTGAATTTGTTTGGGTGTAGGGGTGCCTAATGTATCCCCCCCCACAGTGAATGTTCCTTTCCTTGTCTTTTAATTACAGATGCAAGAGGATAGCCTAATGTGAATCATCCACGCTAGCATTGGATCATTCGGTTTTATCTCATTGCAGTGTTGCATTTACTGCTCAATTTTTGCTTGCCAGCCTTAAGCTGGCCATAGACGCAAAGATCTGATCGTACAAATCGAGGATTCGTACGATTTTCGGACCGTGTGTGGAGAGTCCCGACATTTTTCGTCCGGCGGAGATCGGTTGTTTGGTCGATCGGACAGGTTAAAAGATTTCTTTCGGCTGCCGATAAATCTCTGTGTGTATTGCCGATCATACAGAGGGAGACTGTCACTAGCTTTGGCTACTTACAGTTACTGTCAGGGGCAGAACATCAGCTGATCTGTTCTTTTGTACTTTATTTGATCGGAATGGTTAGTGGCGGGTCGGGATATGGGAAAGTCTGATCGTACGATGATTCGTAAGATCGGATCTTTGCGTCTATGGCCAGCTTAACACTGTAATCAAAGTTCTTGCATCAGTTGGACCCCTGTCCTTACAAGAGTTGGGAAAATTGTTATAGTGTTGCTTTATTAATTAATTTCTCGGGTTGTTCCACCATGTTTTAACATTAATGTGCTTGGAGTTATAGTACAGCAACATTTGTATTGAGTAGAACTGGTACGGAAGGTATATGTCTCCTATAAAACTGGTAGAAGTAGGTGCATTTCACTTACAATCTAAGCAAGAGTACACTGTCATGCCCAGTTCATATTTCTAAAATTGGAGATGATGTAAAACCATTTGTGCACATAGAACAGAAATAAAGCTTTCCCACAGTGTCTTTGCTAAACAAACATACTAAAATTGACGTTTTAGTGTTATGTAATAAAAGTTGCAAAGCTTGCAACCAAGTAACAGGTAATTTACTGGTCACCTCTTTGAAAACAAACATTTGATTGGTAGTTATGGATTACTTCAGCTGGGAAAATGTTGTCTATTATTACATTATCCCCACAAAGAGAAAGTCATTCTTAATTACAGTGGAGATCAACATGTTTTAAAATGTCTTAACAAGGCCAAGCATATTTTAACCATGGATGCACCGAATCCACTTTTTTGGATTCGGCCGAACCCTTTGCGAAAGATTTGGCCAAATACCGAATCAGAACCCTAATTTGCATATGCTAATTAGGGGTGGGAAGGGGAAAACATTTTTTTACTTCCTTGTTTTGTGACAAAAAGTCACATGATTTCCATCCGCACCCCTAATTTACATATGCAAATTAGGATTTGGTTCGGCCAGGCAGAAGGATTCGGCCGAATCCTGCTGAAAAAGCCAGAATCCCGAACCGAATCCTGGATTCAGTGCATCCCTAATTTTAACCAAATGAGTATATCATAAATTCTAATGCTTCATTTTAAAATGTTTTTTTTTATACTTGATTTTTTCAGGAATGGAGGCTCATTGGTGTCTACTTTAAAGACTCTTCTCTTCTTTACCATCTTAATGATAATGTTGCCAATAGGCCTCTACTTTTCATCAAAGGTCTATGTGTTTGAAGGTCAGTATACTGGAGGCAGATTTTGTTATAGTTACTTAAAATCCTGTCTTGAAAAGCTGCACCTATTGGTAATACGGTACTGCACTTTTTTTCGTTTATATTTAGATTTCAGATTATGTTTCTGGGGTGTCTAACATGCATCCCTTTCATTTTATAAAACTGCAGTTCTCGGTTCTCTGTATTCTCTATATATATATATATATATATATATATATATATATATGTATATGTATATGTATATATATAATATATACACCAAATGAACAGGAACGCACAACCAAAAAAGGATCCAAAGGCTGTCTGCTAAATATGTAAATCTTCCCTTCAATGACGGCACTCCAAATACAATCAAGCTTAGACAGTCAGTTCAATTCATATAGGTTTATTTTGGTGGACCAACGTTTTGATTCCACACAGGAATCTTCGTCAAACCTATATGAATTGAACTGCCTGTCTAAGCTTGATTGTATTTGGAGTGCCGTGATTGAAGGGAAGATATATATATATTGTTTGTGGGAAAGGGCTTCAATAAAAGAATGAGTTATAAAAATATATAAAAAGTAGCAATGACCATAAATGAGCCTTACAAAGCATTTGTTTTTTAGATATGGGGTCAGTGACTCCCATTTGAAAGCTGTAAAAAGTCAGAAGAAGAAGGCAAATAATTCAAAAACTATTTTTAAAAAATGGAAACCAATTGAAAAGTTGCCAATATGACTTTCTATAACATATGAAAAGTTTGGTAAATGAACCATCCTTTAACTCCTGCAAGAGCAATACTTTTTAATATGCATTTTTAGAGGGTTATTTAGCAAGGGTCGAATTTTAGAGTTTTTTTATACCTCGAATGAAATCACAACTCGAATTGTTTCTAATATAAGAAAAAACTCGAATAGAATAAAATCAATTCAGCCAATTCGGGGTTAACAATCCAAAAACTCAAATTAATCGAGTTTTTGGCGGTAAAAACTCGAATTGATTTAATTCAGGGAAAACCTTCTGGAAAAAACTCGAACATCATGAAGGCTATTAACATATTTAAATGGTTCAAGGAATCTCTGCCAGTGACTCCTACTTTACCTCGACAGGTTTTAGATGGTGTATTTTCAAATTTGAGCTATTTCCAGGGTCGGGGTATATTACAAATCTTGAAAAATGTTTTGTTCTTTTTTAACCTGAAAATGTGACATTTGACCAAAAACCTTTTTTTCCCCCCTCTTAGGTACATATGGCATGTCTAACAGAGACAGTTACTTTTACGCAGCAATTGTGGCAGTGGTTGCCGTGCACGTGGTCTTGGCTATGTTTGTATACGTGGCATGGAATGAAGGCTCTCCGCAGTGGCGCGAAGGAAAACAAGACTAACGCCTCCCTTCTTCACATGAAACTTGGAATAGTTTGCATTTTTCATTTAACGCTAAGTTTGTTTGTAAATGTCGAGGAGTTGTACACACTGTAACAAGGGACGTTTGTGTATATTTTTTGCAATATGTGTTGACATTTCCTAAACTATTTCTGCCGCCATTTCAGATTTATGCTTTAGTGATAAGCCCTGCCTAGCTCAAGTGTTTCCTAGAGTATGTGCCCCTTCCATACTTGTCTATATGTAAAGCAGAAAAATGTTGGTCTATTTCCAAGCATCTGTTGTCCAACCCAACCCAACTTACACTTAATGTGATCTGTTGGTGACTAATGTGCTGTAGTCCTTTTATTCACTGAAGTTGGAAATGTTAAAATGATCTTCCTAAATAAACTGTTTTCCATATTGTAAAGGTTTCATTTTTTAACCCAGCAATGCTCTAAAGGGTCACAGTATTTTCCAATTATGATTGTCCAGTTGTATTTTACCAGTATACAAATTATGGGGGGAGATGCTTTTTTATTTTTCCCCCTTCCTCCTATGAAGGTATAACAGACTTGCAATTTTACCTTACCTAAATTGCAGTAGTCAGAAGATGCCTTGCTAATACCTTTCCACTATTATCTCTTCTCCCCTTATAGTTTCCTCACACATAGCTTGCATGTACAGTGTATTGGTTACCCATTGTCCATGATACAATGTCACATGGCCACGAATGGAATACAGGAAATTTTTATTTATTGAAAAATTTACCACAGTCTTGTTTGTTGGAAATTTGTTGTGTTAAAGGAGTTGTCCACCTTTTAAGTTAACCTTTAGGGGGTTATTTACTAAACTCTGAATGCAAAAATCATGAAAGATTTGATTTTTTTTTTATATAAAATCGGACTTTTAGAAAATAACAAATTTTTCCAAATTTATTAAACCCAGAGGATGGAAAAGTCAGAATCAGAAAATCCGGCATCTCAGACCTGTCGAGGTTGCATTAAAGTCAATGGGAGAAGTCCCAATGATTTTTTGATGTGTGCTGGGTATTTGGCAATCCGAAAAAATCTTGAAAATCTGATAAAAAAATTTTTTCGCGAAAGTGTATTATAATAAATAAGCCCAAAAAAACGGATTTGGTCTGAGTTTTTTTCAGAAAATATTGAGATAAATTCGGACTTTGATAAATAACCCCCATAGTATGATGTAGAGAGTGATATTCTGAGACAATTTGCAATTGGTTTTCAGTTTTTATTATTTGTGGTTTTTGAGTTATTTAGCTTTTTATTCAGCAGCTCTCTAGTTTGCCGTTTTAGCCAACTGGCTGCTAGCGTCCAACTTACCCTGGCAACCATGCGTTGATGTAAATAAGAGACAGGAATATGAATAGGAGAGGAGCTGAATATAAAGATAATTAATAAAAAGTAGCAACAAATGTGTTGCCTTGCAGAGCATTTCTTTTTAGATGGGGGCAGTGACCCCCATTTGAAAGCTTTAAAGAGTCTGAAGAAATAATTCAAACCTCTACCAAATAAAAAATGAAGACCAATTGAAAAGATGCTTAGAATGAGCCATTCTAAAAAATACTGAAAGTCAACGTAAAGATGAAGTCTGCAGGAACACCCACTCTTGCTTTTATTACCAGCTCATATATGGCTAATTGGCTGACATTTCTTCTTGCCTCTGCTAACGACTAAATAAAGCTAAAGGCTCACTAATAGAAAAGATAAAAAATGTCCTATTTGCAATTACTCATAATGCGCACTTAGCCCGTGTTTATGAAAACACTGCACAGATTTCTGGGAAACGAAACAAATAAAAATCACCTTACCTTAAAAGACCGGTAAACACCATAAAGAGAAAAACGGAATCCAATGTCTTTCAAGAATATCCACAGAACTGGATATATGTTTACCTGGATACAATATATTTGTACAAGATGGAAAAACACATACAAACTTCTCAGTGGGTGTAAAGTAAAATGTCTGCTGTCTCTCTTTTTTTCAATGTTTCAAACGTGCACCTAACACCTTCATTTTCGTCTCACTGAAATTTGATAAAAGTGTTGTTTTGCCAAGTTAATCTTACTGTACTCATTTGGCACGGTCATCAATGAACCAGATCCTTGCCAGATTTGATTCTTTTGGTGCAGGCTTATCCAGTGCTGTCCTTGCCTAATGGTTTTTAAACCTGTCTGATAGATCTCATCCCAGTTTTGGGCAGTTATCCTGTGGGCAGGTCTTCTGAGGGCCAACAAGCTGCCTAGTTGGCAGCTTTGGGCGGTGCATGGTCAGCTTTAAGGAATAGTCCAGTGTAAAAATGAAAACTGGGTAAATAGATAGTATGTGCAAAATAAAAAAAAAAATAGGCAAAAATGTAATCTATAAAGGCTAGAGTGAGCGGATATCTAACAGAACAGAACCCAACTTCCTGCTTTTCAGCTCTCTAACTCTGAGTTAGTCAGTGACTTGAAGGGGGAGCACATGGGACATAACTGCTTACTTGCTGAGTTTGCAATTGATCCTCAGCATGCATTAAATTCAAAAGCAACAGTTATAACCCATATGGCTCTCCCTCAAGTCACTGATTGGTTACTGCCTGGTAACCAATCAAACAAAGAGAGCTGCAAAGCAGGAAGTAGTGTTCTGTCTATTATGTTAGACATCCAGCCACTCTTTATACATTACATTTTTAGCTGACTATATTGAAAACATGTTTTATTTTGCACAGTCTATCTGTTTACCCAGTTTTTTTTATTTTTATACTGAACAATTCCTTTAAGAATTGCACAGTAATCTCAATGTTGAGCAAAATGACTTAAGTAGTGCTAGTCAGGAAGATTCTGATTGGACAATCATCTTGCATCTGTCACTTATTTCAGCCAGCCTGTGGGTCTGTACCCATAAGTTAATGATAAAGCAGCAAAACCTGTTTTTGTCTGTGTCTGGTACTCAGCTCATCTCCACAGGCCAGACTGAAATCAGTTACACTAACTCTTACAAATCAACAGCACAGGAAACACAAGTGGAAACAGCTGAGAGTTCAATAATTTGTAATAGACAAAATCATATGTTGTCTGTGAGTAAGTGCTCTAGTGCAATTTAGCACCACTGTTAGTAAATTATCTCCTAAATGTTTGAATAGTCCCTGCCAGCTTATGAATTTCCCAGACATGGGCACCCACTAACCTAAGGATCAGTTGCGTGAGAAAAATTCTGAGCTGCCAATAATTTTGGGAAGATAATTATAGCAACTATGTTCGAAGCCAGCAAGAACATTCAAATGTACTTAGTACCCAGGTCAGAACTGAGCCCCAGATTCCAGAACTGCAAGTTATTTATCTCACTTTGTTGTGAATCTGTCTCTGTCCAGGGAACACTGACTTCAATGTGCAGTTCACATACAAATGTACTTTTCATTTAATCTATTTTGAACATTGTCTTTATTTTTTGGGATTCTTATATTAATTTGTCTATTTTGCCTCTATTTTGCCTCTCTCCAATATAAATGCTATCTCATTTCTAGGGTCAGCCAGAAAGGAACATGGGAGAAAACCTTCAATAGTAATGTTGCTGAACTACAACTTCTAGAATACTCAAGTGTATTATCAAGGTTTAGTGGATGGGAGTTTTAGTCCAGCAACACTGAATGATGCATTTTCCAAAGCCTCCCAGTCCACACACACACACACACACACACACACACACACACACACACACACACACACACACACACACACACACACACACACACACACACAGACACACACACACACACACACACACACACACACACACACACACACACACACACACACACACACACACACACACACACACACACACACACACACACACACACACACACACACACACACACACACACACACACACACACACACACACACACACACACACACACACAGCACTCTATAAACCCCACGCATGCCAGTAAGATGACTGCAAAAAATGGTCAATTAGCACTCTAGTAACTCCATCCATGCCACTGCAGAAAAGGCTGATAAAAAAATCCCAGTATTATCACGCCCATACAAGTGTATGGGCGTCATTTCTGCGGCGAAACAAGGCGAAAAAATGTGCCCATCCCTAAGGTCTACTACATACAATTTTCATACCAAGCAGCAGCAGCTAGTATTTTGGCCTAGAATTTAATAAAATCAAACACCTGTGGGTTACTAGAACATGGCATATTTTGTTTTGTTGTTAGTACATTGCCCAATCGTCGATTGTACCCCTCTAGGGAATCCTAGAGTAGAGATCAGGGTGCGCAGTACCCGCTATATCCAATAAAAGCCAAATCATTTCCTGAAAACCTTATCCACATATTTGGCCAGTTTACTTACCACTGTATCATTCCATAAAGTTGTACCACTTAATAGCAGGCGCCATTGTTTTCAGCACCAGAACAGTACAAATCTGGTTGTAAAAATGATTTTATAGTAATTGTCATCTATATTAAAAAAAATCCTCACATTAAATCTTACAACAGTTTGCCATGAACAAGGTATAATGGATGTTGAAAACAGAACATACAGTACTAATAATATATTGTTTTAGCCAGGGCTGGATTTATGTGACACGGAAGCTCTGATTCATAAGATGAAATGAAATTACAGGAGTATTCCATCATCAGCAAATGGATTAAAAATGTAATACACTGAATATACACACAGGTCTGCATGTAATTGTAAACAGCAGCACACAGTACAGTTCTCTCAGAATGGCATTCAGTTCTCAGTCATGGGCAGTCAGTGGCAGTCTCTTTAAAGGGATACTGTCATGGGAAAAAACATTTTTTTCAAAATGAATCATTTAATAGTGCTGCTCCAGCAGAATTCTGCACTGAAATCCATTTCTCAAAAGAGCAAACAGATTTTTTTATATTCAATTTTGAAATCTGACATGGGGCTAGACATATTGTCAATTTCCCAGCTGTCCCAAGTCATGTAACTTGTGCTCTAATAAACTTCAATCACTCTTTACTGCTTTACTGCAAGTTGGAGTGATATCACCCTCCTCCCTTTTCCCCCCCAGCAGCCAAACAAAAGAACAATGGGAAGGTAACCAGATAACAGCTCCCTAACACAAGATAACAGCTGCCTGGTAGAAATAGGAACAGCTCTCAATAGTAAAAACCCATGTCCCACTGAGACACATTCAGTTACATTGAGAAGGAAAAACAGCAGCCTGCCAGAAAGCATTTCTCTCCTAAAGTGCAGGCACAAGTCACATGACCAGGGGCAGCTGGGAAATTGACAAAATGTCTAGCCCCATGTCAAATTTCAAAATTGAATATAAAAAAATCTGTTTGCTCTTTCGAGAAATGGATTTCAGTGCAGAATTCTGCTGGAGCAGCACTATTAACTGATTCATTTTGAAAAAAAAAAACATTTTCCCATGACAGTATCCCTTTAATTATAGAAGATCTTTAGACTATAGAAGAAGCATTAGACAAGTGTACCATATTTGCAATTGACATAGCTTAAAGTGGAACTATCGCAAAAATTAAAATGTAATATTAGTTTCAGCATACTGAAATAAGAAACTAAACACAATCAATTAAAAATGTTGTACCGTTTCTAAAATAATCTAGTTTATCTTCCCTATTCCACTCTCAGCATCTCCTCATTTGAGTGAGCTCTAATACATCTGCTAATATATGAGATATATTGGATCATTCATCTGACACCCAACTGCTGCATGAAGACAGAATGAGGAGAAACAGATGCTGAGAGAGGAATAGGGAAGATGAACTTTTTTGCGATAGTTACCCTTTAAGATGAACAAGCAAGCAAGAAACGCCCAGTGTCGTACACGTGAGTAATTGTATTGGAAATTGCTGGCAGACTTAACATTAACCAAACTTAAGGATATTTTGCACTACTCTAACTTGGTCTTGGTGTGATATTTTTACTTAGCATAGGGTGCTCATATCCCAGTTTAGTAATCTGCATAAATTTGCTGTACCTGGACTATAGCCTTTGCATGTTAACATGTGCATAGTATACATTTACTCAACCACACTAGATATATCTCAAGGTAATGCATTTTTTTGCAGAGATCTGTTTTCACTTGGACATGGAAAAGTATATTTCTGTTGATTAGTGCTAAAAAAATAATAATTCATGAAATGTGTAAGAGGGTGAATACTTTTTATAGGCACTGTAAATATACCTTTGCTCTCTTGTTAAAGGACTTTCTCATCCAAGATATGGATATGTACTCTCTAAGGGTAAGGGCACACGCTAAGATTCGGGGAGATTTAGTCGCACGGCGACAAATCGCCTCTTCTTTGGGTGACTAATCTCCCCAAAAAGCCAGGGGAGAGAGAGAGAGAGAGAGAGAGAGAGAAGGTGGCAAATGTAAAGCACCTAGATAAAAGGTAATATGGCTAAGAAAGCCTTCATTGTAGTAGAGGTATGGGACCTGTCATCCAGAATGCTCGGGACCTGGTTTTTTTTCTGTAATTTGGATCTTCATACCTCAGGTCTACTAGAAAAACATTAAATAAACCCAATAGACTGGGGTTACTTCCAATAAGGATTCATTATATCTTAGTTATGATCAAGTACAAAGTATTGTTTATTACAGAGAAAAAGGAAATCATTTTGGATAAAATGGAATCTATGGGAGATGATTTTTCTGTAATTCTGAGCTTTCTGGATGACTGGCTTCAAGATAAATGATCCCATTCCTGTACAAAGGATAGCACTGATTCATGGACATGTAACTGCAATTTATAATTCTTCCACAATAGCAGAAATGCTTCATATCTTTAAAGTGACATAAGCCATTCACCTTTTTTATAGGATTCTGTATGAAGGGACCCATACCTGTATATGTATACTGTAGCTAGGCATTCTGATGTTATAATAGCTGTATAGGTATAGGACCTGTTGTGCAAATGCTCGCACCTGGGGTTTTCCTTAATTTGGATCTCCATACCTTAAGTCTACTAAAAAAATCTGTTATACGTTAAATTATCCCAAAAATACTGTTTTTCCTCCAGTAAGGATTAATTATACCTTATGTTCAAGGACAAGGTACTGTTTTATTATTGTAGAACAGCTGTAGGTGGGCCTGAGAATAATGTTTCAGTAGTGTGACTTGCTGCCAGTGTATCCTAGATACCCTTGGGCTGTGGGCAACTCCCAGTAGTGTGTTGGCCCCTTTAATCACCTAACCCTCAGGTGAATCCTGTATGTCTCCTGGTGCACAGACCAAGCAAGTTGGATGTAACCGCAGTCTAGTGGGTTGCTTCAAACAATAACTTTATTTACAATGGAAGTAAATCTTGGTCACAGCATTCAGGCAGTATAAATTTTCAGACACATGCAAGGCAAACGATGGAAAACCTTCACACTTTGAGATATTGCAAGTAGATTCCTCCTAGGAGGTAGTGCAGCCCGTCTTGGTGATTTTCCCCAGCACAACCCCACAGGGTATCATTCTCCTTGGCACTTTCCTTGCTCTTGAGCTCACCCACTCAGGGGAGCTTCGCCAATGAGGCGAGTTGAGGCTCTCGCCTCGGGCGGCAGCACCCCACTAGGTACCAGGGGCAGCAAAAATGCCACTCCTGGTACTTTAAGAGCCAAATTTACGGTTTTCAACCAGGAATTTGGCTCTTCTAGTGCAGAGAGCGCAGTTAGGCTCTCTATGTCGCCCCAACTACTCTTCTTGTTGGAGCCAGAAAGCTGCTCACTAAATACATTCCCTCTAACTTTTGCACCTAGAATGACTATAACTCAAGCTTCTACCACTAGATAGACTTTCCATAACCACGACCTGTCACCAGCTCACACCCACTCCTGTAACTATCTTCCTGCAAAGTGGGATCCATGGAGAGAGAGCCCTGACCAAATGGGTGCTCTCCCTTTTAAACTTTTAAACAATGCCTACTGGGCAAGCAATAAACTTAATTAAATTACAATATACCCAGGAAAATGGACAATAGCTGCCTGGGTAAATCAAAGGACCACTTAGATGTCCAAATATAGGGAAAAACTGCCTGAGCAAAACCATACCTCCCAACATTCTACAAACGGAAAGAGGGACAAAAAAATTTGCTGCGTGGAGTGTGGCAAGTTTTTTTTTATCATGCTCCTTTTGCGGCAATACCTCCTAATTACCATGCCAATTTTACTAAATTTGCCAGGTTATGAAAGTTTGAACACGTTTCTGTAGTTTTTATGTTTTATTACAGTTTTACTAATGAAGGTGAAATGCCCTTTAAGCTGTGAGTCTAACTTCTCCCCAGGGACAAAACTGTTAAAATGTAAAAATGTATCTTAAGTATCTGGATCCTCTGCCAAGAGCCTATTAAGTTAGAAACATATCTTTTTTAGCTGTTCAGTGCAGAGAAATCGGGACTTTCCAGTACAAATGCAGGACTGCGGGTTAAGCTGTCAAAAGAGGGACTGTCCAGCTCAAAACGGGACAGTTGGGAGGTATGGCAAAACACTTAACCCTCAGGCTCTCTACATTGTTACAGAGAAAATGGACTGTTTTAAACATTTCAATTATTTGATTAAAATGGAGTCTATAGGAGACTGCCTTCTAGTAATTCTGAGCTTTCTGGATAATGGGTTTCTGGATAATAGATCATGTACCTGTACTACAAAATCAACTATGTAGCAACTATTTTCTTTTAAGCCAATTAAAATTTTCTTCTAAGCATTATTTTATTGCATTCTTAGATATTTTACATTTTTTTCTAAATTGATGCCAATTTACTTTACTCCCTGTGGGTAATTGTTCCCTTGTGTTTATGCATGTAAAAAGAAGCTACTTTCCTGTGATATTTAAAGACTTTCAAAAAATCTTTCAATTTGAGCTCTATCCACCTGCTGTCAGATGACACACAAAGCATCTCACACCCTGTTCCACTGTTTCCTATTTCATGGTGATTTTCTAAGAGAATGAGAGCAGCATTTAAACCAATCGATACAAGACCCACATACACTTCCTCATTCTCCTAAGATGTGTGCCAGTTATGTAACTGTCTCTAACTAATAGGCCAAATATTTGAATCCATCTCCCAAGGTCTGTCTGCTGATATACACAGTTCTGCAGGATTAAATGGGATTCATCGGCAGAATGGACAGGACTGCATAGTTATGTTTGCAATGCAAGTCCAACTTATATTGTGAGCGTTAAAGGGGTTGTTCACTTCTTCATACTAGGAGTTTACTCAGAGGTGAGCAACTCTTTTCAATAAATACAGTTGAAATTAAAATTATATTTATATATTCTAAATGTAAAGTTAGGACTTGAAGGTATGTGATTACAACTGGTACTGTGCAGAATATGTTGGTGATTAAAACTCTGAGAATGAGGATGTTGTACAATAACAAGTTGGATAACATTTAAAATATTTTGTGTGTGTAATCATTGCACAGGCAGATGGCAGTATGATTTGAGAAATGCTGTACTCTCCCACTAGCTACTTACAAAATGACTGATTCATGCTGCCAAGCAACCTGGTCTGTATGAAGTGGACAACTGGATCACTAGACAAACCTGTCAGACATGTATACATATATATATAATGGAAATGACATGTTATGTTTGTGCATGTTAAACATTACAGAACATTTCAGAAGAAATATGAATTGCAATACTTTTTCACACTGTGGGACGGATGGTAATTGTTTTAAAAAGTACTGTCCACTACCTCTCCTAACAACCATGCCGCACGTAGCTTTGTGTATTTATCTAACCTTGGAGCTCACTGCAGAACCCACAAACCAATTATTACATTTATAAGGACATGTTAAAGCCCACTGAACATTAAATTAATCTGGTCAGATGAGACAGATGAAAGTTTAAGAAATATTTAAACAATATTTGTTACTTTCTCTTAGGACACCTGCTGCCCGTGTACTTGTTATTATGATGCTACTACAGATTTATTAGGAATATATATTACACTTATTCAGTGGTACCACTGCCTTTCGTTATCAAGCCCGTATATAATTACATATTGTTCCACTTTTCAGGTACTTCAGTAATAGCGTAAACATTGCCAGAATTAATATGGCCTATCAGTAATTTTCTTTCATATCTACAGTAAAAATAATTTGTGGGGGTTGGCAGACATAATCTCAATGGATCCTGAGCTAATGGAGTATAAATTATACTACTGCAAAAGTCTGGATTAGAATACAAAATGGGTAGAAGACATTGGGAGGGTGAAACAGAGGCCTACATGACAGATACAATCAGATATCAGTGAAGGCCTCTTGACAACTGTGACATTCTAGGCTGCCTTCAGTATTGTGGGAGCTCATAGGCATGCTATTGAAAATCACAACTGAACATTCAGTATATAGCTTGTTTAGTGGAAAACTTGTTGTCCAGACCTGCCTAGATTGGCTTTTCTCATGTAAGGATATGCTATACTTGATACCTACCCCTTTTGCCTTTTGTACCCCCCTTTTCTAAATTATGAAAAGAATAAAAATAAAGAATATAAAAAAAAAATCACCGGTTGATAAGGGTGAAGCAACGCAAGGAGAAGCAAACCAAGGTGAAGCAGAAAGATGATATATGATATGAATGGAGAAAATATTGAGCATCATTGATAGACCAGTAACAACTCCCCCCCCCCAAAAATAGTTATTTTTTGCAGACAGCTATTTTTATTCAATGTATATAACTATTTCTTTAAGCATCAAATTCAAGAATTGTAGTGTTTTTACCGCAGCCCAGCTCGCTACATCTTTAATATCTGGTAATTACTAACTCCTTTCCCATTGTCTCTTGAAATAACAGCTATACATGATTCATATGTGCTTGTTCATGGGCTAAATTTAAAAACCATGTACTTGTATCAAGCAAAAGCTGTGGCATTATGATAGGCTAATGTTTCAATCACTTTGCAAGGAGTTTCTTAAAGGCAATCAAATCAAATTTTGCTTAGCAGCTACCATAAAAGCACAGATCATTTTGCTCCATTATGGCAGACTGTCTGTTTTATGCACTTTGTAGGGGGGCAGGTAGGGAGCAGCATAAGTTGAGATGCCTATGTGCTTCCCCAGTCAGGCCCCCTATATTTATATGAAAAGTGTAGGTCTCTGCATTATGAAGCAGCAATTTTACCCTTGACCTTAAAAAAAACTAATAATTGCTGCAGAAAAACAAATTCCCAAAGTCAATTTTGTAGTGATATAACGTGTTTGGTTCAAACCACTGGGGGTAAATAGTCTGTGTTGGACTGGCCCACCGGGATACCAGGAAAACTCCTGGTGGGCCCAGGTGTCAGGCCCTCTTGCTTCTAACCATTTGGCCTATTTCAAAGTCATTCCCTATTTCTTTAAGGGGGCTTAATAATGGAAGAATATAGTATATTATGAACAGACTAGGAAAAAAATAAGTTGAGTGCGGAGAGGAGGAATGATAGTTTGGAAAGTGGGCCCACGGTCTAAGGTTTTCTGGTGGGCCCCTGACATCCCACTGTATACACTGTATATAGTGCATAAAGTACCACCTCTTCTAAAATATAAGGATATTATAAGTTACCAAGGATTTCCATGACCATATAAAAACATGAGCCCGAAGTTTTTATACAGGTCAAGGAACACCGAGGTGACTTCTAATATCCTCATATTTGCAACAGGGGCAGCGCCGGGCCAACTCGGCCATTCGCCCTAGGCAGTCTGGCTGGTCATAGTGCCCCACAGCTGCACATGCACGAAAAACCAAGCAAGCGCATGCGTGAAAAAAAGATGCAGTGCAAAAGGAATGCACACGCCAACAAGAGCAGAGACAGGGGACTGGACTAGGGGGTAGAAGAAGCAGAGCAGGTACGTGTCTGGCGCCTCCCCAGTTTTGAGCCATAGGCATGTGCCTACTGTGCCTACCCCTATTTCCAGCCCTGAACAGGGGGTACTTTATTTATTGTAATTCACAAGTTTCAGTGAGTCATGTCACAGAAATGACATCATTAAGCTCGGATTATAACCGAAGACATCACTAAGCACCATTTATAAGGATATAATTTACAGGATATTCATAGCTTTTGTGTATTATATAGTGAATAAAGTACCCCCTCTTGTAAAATATAAGGATATTATTAGTTACCGAGGAGTTTCATGACCATATAAAAAAACGAGGCCGAAGGCCGAGTGTTTTTATACAGGTCATGGAACTCCGAGGTAACTTCTAATATCCTCATATGGGGGTACTTTATTTATTATAATACACAAATTTTAGTGAGTCATGTGACAGAAATGACATCACTACTCACCGTTTATAACTGATGACATCACTACTCACCGTTTATAAGGATATAATTTACAGGATATTCATGGCTTTTGTGTATTATATGTACATAAAGAGCAGTAAAGCCTAAATTACTTAACAGTTATGTCCATATTGAGTTTTTTGGGGTAGGGGTCGGAACTTCTAAAGGGAGTGAACACACTCTAAATGGAATTAAAGTAACACCACATTTAGATGCTAAATAGCTAACAATAGTACTATATAATGAAATTGTTTCTGAAATTATGAGCAGCAAATCTAACTAATTTTAAGAAAGCTTCCTTCTAGCGTGGTAGAAATGCAAAGTTGAGTACAAACAAGTGGATTGAATGACAGTACACAGCAGCTCCATTAATCAGATCTTTTATGTTAATTAAACCTTTACATTTGCCAGTGCAAAGAGGAAGCTACAGGCAAGATTTCCCCGACTGCTTTCTGTTTCCAGATAGGAGTTAAGTAAGACATGACGTTGCAGTCTAAGCAGAGGGCAGCCGGTAATGTTATGGTGGCATTTAGAAAGTAGGTCACTAGGTCAGGTACTGTACAGCAGGTCCTCACTGTGTGCCAGTTATAGCTTTTATTCACACACTGTTAATAACAGTGACCTGCCATGGCAAAATGAGCCAACCCATTAAGCCTCATTTGAACTGAACTGTTACTGACGATGCTTTATGCTCTCTTTCTGAACCTTCATATGAAAACATAAGACGATATTTTTAAAGTGTTGAAAACCGAATGACGTGAAATGCTGGTGTTTTTTTTATAGTGCAATCATTTTGGTTGACTTTTGCAATCCAGCTTAGTTATATGTTTAGCAGTGCATTCAGTACAAAGTATATGAATGGCGTATACAGTGCATAGTGCGACGCCAGTGACATATGGGTCAGAAAGTTATCCTATTAGATTTCTGGGTGATTGTTTGCAAAGCAGATCTGTCAGTGGAGTCAAATGCCCCTATAAACACTGGTGGTAAAAGCAGAGACCTCTTTACCTTCTGCATTGATCAGTATCTGTATGTAATCTGTGTGCTAGAAGTATACGATGATGTATGCTTCTACTGTACAATGCTGCACAATATGTTGGCACTTTATAAATATATAAATGATAATAATAATGATGATAATAATAATAAAAATAGGAAATTGGACTTGCAATGGGAAGAAATATGAGGCAAACTAAAGAATATTACCCTTTAGAGGGAGATTTATCAAAATATGAAAATTATTAGAGATTTTTATCCATTCTTGGATATTTTTCATTTGTCACTTGAATTCTCTCCTCTGTGGTTAGGGTTTCATTGTAAAGCAACTTTATCACTTTTCAAGTAAGTGGAGAGGGCAAAAGATATTTATTCATGCAAAAGATGATGGGGCAGATTTACCAAAGGGCTAAGGGGTACATTTATCAAAGAGTGAAGTTCCGCCACGAGAGTGAAATTCCGCAGCTCTCAATTCATTTCTATGGGATTTTGAAAGGCGTATTTATTAATGGGTGAAAGTGAAAGTTCACCCTTTGATAAATATGCCTTTAAAAATCCCATAGAAATGAATGGGGAGTGGCGGCATTTCACTCTAGTGGCGGAACTTCACTATTAACTTCACTCTTTGATAAATATACCCCTAAGTGACTAACGCTGGTAACGATTCACCAGCGTTACCGTTTTTAGGCACTTCGCCGATTTACTAATGGGCGCAGGTGTAACTTCGCTAGCAAAAGAGACAGACACTAGCGGTCATTTCCCAGGCGAATTTTTGCTCTGGCGAATGGACGTTACTCTGCAAATTCAATAAGATGCGGATTTTACTGATTGTTACCTCTTTCGCCAGATTTGCCTTCACCAGCTCAGGCCAGGCGAAGTGAAAAAGAGTGCATAGATCTTCCTCATTCTTCTTTTACTTACATCATATTTCTTAGTGGAAAAATTTGGTTTGAATGGATATCAGCTCCCAAATTATTTCATAAAAAAATGTGAGAAAAATTAATAGAAAAAAAGTTTAATCTGTAGCAAAAGAACAAATAAAATTGGCCTCCGAACCTTCTTAGTCTGCTCTAGAGCAATTAAGTAGTCCAGTTAAGTGTTGGCACAAATTTATTTAATTGGGAAAATGCATCTTCAGGAGAAGTAGTACTGTTTAAAAATAGTTTTTGTATTGATTTTAAACAGATTACAAAAATCATAAACAAATATCTTTAGATACCATTGAGCTTCAAAACAGGTTACAATGTAGAGCTAAGATGCAGGTATTTACAGAATCAGTGAATTCCAGAATAAGTGAATCTATCTTTGCACCGGTAGGGTTACTTTAAGAAGTGAGACAATATATATATTTGATGTCAATGTTGTTGATGCGGAAAAAACAGTAGTTTGTACTTGATCCCAACTAAGATATAATGAATCCTTATAGGAAGCAAAACCAGCCTTTTGGGTTTATTTAATGTTTACATGATTTTCTAGTAGACTTAAGGTACGAAGATCCAAATTACGGAAAGACCCGTTATCCGGAAAACCCCAGGTCCTGAACATTTGCATAAATACAGGTCCTATACCTGTATCAGTATTGCCTGAATACATGAACAAACCACTTTTGTATAATTCCACATTCATTTCTGTTCCATGAGACCAACATTCTGAGACAAAGCTCTGATCACTAACCCTTCAAGCCTTTTAAAAATTGTTTTTGTTCACATGGGACCAAGATCTCCTCAGCACTAACATTATATGATAATAAGTCCAGGGCAGTGATGCGTAAAATGTCATGCACTGTCCTTACAACTGGTCATGAATACAGCTCTTGAAATTAAAGCCAGGATGGACTTTACTCTTGCACTTTATGTGGCTGCAAACTGACACTTCATTATATCCGCAATCTTATTTCATAAGCTTTCATTTACTAGTCAGTAAGGGCAATGGAAAGTGTCTAGTAGGATTGATTTTAAGAAAAACAACCCATTAAATACAGAACAGGGTCTTCAAGTGTCAAGCTATAGTCACTGAAGTGCACATAAATTGCAGCAGAGGAATAGATTAGAGTTTTTTTGTTAAAAAAAATAAGTATAGTTTAGATTTCCTTGCCATTGCTATAGTTATGGTAATTGATATACGTGTGCCCAGAATAACTGCACAACACTGATTAAAGGGCTGGTTCACCTAGTATGATGTTGAGAGTGGTATTCTGAGAGGATCTGCAATTGGTTTTCATTTTATATTTGTGGTTTTTGAGTTATTTAGCTTTTATATCAAATAATTAAAACAAAAAAACTATAAAAAATAAACAACGAAAACCAAATGAAAGGTTGCTTAGAATTGGCCGTTCTTTAACATATCAAAAGTTAATTTAAAGGTGAACCACCCCTTTAAGAATAGCTACTGAACAGTTGTTATGGTTTGCTGCTCTGAAGCCCAACTGGTCCATTATACTACCTAAGCATGACACTACATATTTGTAAAAGTATTTAAATGGAGTGTTAGCACTTAAGACAAGAGAGGCTATATGCCCTCCCCCATGCTTTCGGATATTAGGATAAGGATATCCTCTCAAATAGTGTGCTGCTGTGCATACTGCAGTAAACCAATAAACATGACAGCCCCCTTTCGACAATACTTGCCCCTAGGCAGGTTTCTCTGTTGCCTACCCCTATTTCTGCCCATAGTTCAATCAAAAGATTAATGAAGTGCAGGTGATTTTTTTTTTACAAGTGTAGAAAAGTCAGTTTCACCCACTCCAATTGCTGACAGGGTGGTTAGCATGTTGGATATATTTACTTGTGAATACTACTAAAGGTCCAACCAATGTATAGGCATATCTTGCACAAAATTATCCATAGTGTGATGACAATCTAATGAAGTCATAGTCCATCTATGAATACATTCTGAGTTGTAAGCATGTAATATATTGCTCTACAGGTTTTCACATAAACCCTATAATGCAATGTACATTTTACACAGAAAATAAATCAAATAAAATAAATTTATGAATGTCATAAAAAAAAATATAAATGGAGCAATATACTTTCTGCCATTCTGTCATTAAGGTTGTCTTTTATTTCTGTATGGGAATGTGAATATTTTTATTGATCCATTTTCATGATATGAAGAGGAAAAGCTAATTATTCACAAACAGGGACCAGAGGATGTAGTGTTCCCAAAACTTAGTGGGTCCACCTATTATGAACAGTCCAACACTGCTCATAAGAAGCTATTTCATTCATGCGTTAAGGGTCAAGGGTTTTAGGCGTTTTCGAGTTTGAGTATTGTGTGTGTATATATATATATATATATATATATATATATATATATATATATATATATATATATATATATATATATATATATATATTCAATATCAAAACAGGGGGGTTGTGGGAGCACTCTAAAGGCTTTAAAGTATATATATATATATAAGTATAATAAATGCTATTGCATATGTACCCAAAACAGGGGTTATTTTGTTACAAAGTTATGATCATAAAATTGATAAGCCACCATACCACGTCAAGGTAAACCCGAATGGCGGTCCCTAGCTTGTTTTATTTTTTATGTGCATTCTAGCATTACCTGTAATCAATGTCCGTTGAACGCTGTTTTTTCACTGAGGGCTAAATCCTCCCCAGCCAGCAATCAGGCTATTAAAGGAGAGATATTCCCAAAAATACGCCCAATTTTAAAAGCATAGGATCACCACTAGTTTAAAGGGGGGTATGGGGTGCTACAACCACTGAAGCTATGCCACAGCTCCTGGCTAAATATACAATATCAAAACAGGGGGGTTGTGGGAGCATTCTAAAGGCTTTAAAGTATATATACAGTATATAAGTATAATAAATGCTATTGAATATGTACCCAAAACAGGGGTTATTTTGTTACAGGGAGGATTTAGCCCTCAGTGAAAAAACAGCGTTCAACGGACATTGATTACAGGTAATGCTAGAATGCACATAAAAAATAAAACAAGCTAGGGACCGCCATTCGGGGTTTACCTTGACGTGGTATGGTGGCTTATCAATTTTATGATCATAACTTTGTAACAAAATAACCCCTGTTTTGGGTACATATGCAATAGCATTTATTATACTTATATATATACTTTAAAGCCTTTAGAGTGCTCCCACAACCCCCCTGTTTTGATATTATATATATACTGTATATATATATATATATATATATATATATATATATATATATATATATATATATATATATATAGTTGCATATATAAATTTCCGTAGCCCCCCATTTAGCTCATAGCAATGAGTCATAAAGCCATAAAGAATATTAGAAAATTGTAGAATGGTGAGAGAATGATATATATAAAATAATGTGGGGTAACCTGGATTATGCTGGGGTTGTGCTGTGTTATGACACACAATACACAGGCATGGTGCTGTGTTTGCAGAAGCGAAATTGGTAGCGAAGCTAAGTCATATGCATCATTTTCATTATAGGGTCCTTATAGGCCAAATACTTAGGTACATCTGTGCATACTGATCATCAAAATGTCCATTAGAATAAAATACCAAAGTGAAAATAGCATAATGGTTTTAAAATAGCATAGCATGGCTTTAATTGCTTTAAAGTTATAACAGTAGTTGTAGTTTATAATTGTGGGGGTGGCTTATTTGTAGTATGCAGTGCTTTACGCAGCTCCCATAGAATCTCTGCACTTCTTACCCTAATTCAAGCACTGAAGTTGGGTTGAAAAAAAGAATAAAGTCCATCCAGTTCACCCTCCTAATGAACCCTAGTGCACATACTGTATATACACATACTTATACCTTCACATATATAAACTATATATATATATTATATACCAATACCTACTGTATACTTAAAGATCTCAAGTGAATTTTCTTCAGAGAAAACAACCACAACATTGACTACCCTCATAGTTTAATTCCGCCATCCCTTTTACCAGTTTAGTTGCACAAACATTGAAGCTCATTTGGCAGTTTGCAAACCAGATTTTTTAATGTAGTCAAATCACTCTGCAGAGTGGCAGCATCCTGCAAGGTACTTTTACCTTTGCACGATTAAGCAGGTTATTTATCAAAGGTCAAGTTGTGTTTTCCATGAAAAATTTGATTTTTTGAGGGTATTTTTAAGTTAAAAATGTATTTATTTTTTGGGGTAAAAAAAACTTGAATATTTCAATTTTTAAAAATAAATAAATAAATAAATAAAAAAATTCAAGGTTTGTTATACCACGAAGCTGAAAATAGCTTGAATTTGGAAAATAAACCATCTAAAACCTATTGAGACCATATAGAAGTCACTGGCAGAGGTCCCTTGAACCATTTGAAGATAGCTTTCATTTAATAACCTTCATGATATTTTTTTCGGAGGGTTTTCAATGAAAACGCAATCATTTCGAGTGATTCGTGTTTTTTTACCACCAAAAATTTGAGTTTTCAGTTTGTTAGCCCCAAAAACACTGATTTGAGTTTTTTACATTCAAGTTTTTTCATAAATTAGAAGCCATTTGAGTTGTGAGTTTATTGAAGTTCATTTGAGATCTAAAAAAGCACACAAAGCTCTAAAATTCAACCTTTGATAAATAATCCCTAAGTATCATCAGTAAAAATAGAAACAGTTCTTTCAATGCCATTAAAATACAATGTCATTAAAATACAAGTTAAAAAGGAAAGGACCAAGGACAGACCCCTGCGGTACTCCACTAACAACACTAGTCCAACTAGATAATGGTCCATTTACCACCACTCTTTGTAATCTATTCTACAGCCATCTCTCTATTCAAGTACAAATATTATGTTCCAGGTCAATATTCCTTCATTTAACTAGTAACCTTCTGTGTGGTAATGTATGCATAGTCTAAGTAACTCACATCCACTGCCATCCCAGAGACTAGGTTCCTACACACCTCCACATAGGATGTAATTTTCATTCCCAATATGACACTGTAATGCTTCTAGCTCCAGTAGAAGGCACACACATTTACACAGGTTAGGTCCTTCAATCTTTACTGGAGTATTCTCTTGTGTCAATGATCCTTTAGAGATGGAGAACAATTTCAATCAGACATTAATTTGTCTGTGTCCTGAATCATGATCAAAACAATTCAATTTTCATTTTCTTGTTGTCACCACAAGTTCAGCAAGTTATTGTAATATAACTACTTCAGCCATGAATTCCCCTGACTGAATATTAACCTTCACCTGTAACTCAGCATAAGGTTGCTGTTAGTAGACAGATGGGCTTAGATTTCCATGACATTTCCTTAATTGACATCCCTGTGTTTCTATCTTGTGACATCATAACTAAGCTCGAGCTAAAGGTAAGCTTCTAAACAAAGCAGATAAGCCAATGTAAGGCTGACTATTGAACACACAATTAAATGGAATGTACAATGGAAACTAATACTTGTTTTTTTTAATTAAATATACTAAGTATGAATACTATTTTGCATAATGTGAAACCAACCTGCACCTGCAACTTTTGTAGAATCTGCATCAGTTCAGATAAGCAACAGGCCTTCAGTCATATACAGGTATGGGACCTGGGGTTTTCCAGATAAGGGGTCTTTCTGTAATTTGGATCAACATTAAATAAACCCAATGGGATTGTTTTATCACCCATTTGGATTAATTATATCTTAGTCTGGATCGAGTACTAGGTATTATTTTATTTATTTAACCATGGAAGAATCCCAGGCACTGACAGATCCCAGGAGCAGGCAAGCAAAGGAACTGCAGACTTTATTTCAGACAATGAATGAATAAACAAAGAAACAGCCTTATGCATTTCATGCACACAAACAGAGGAGTTTGGTATGTCCCAAATCCACCAATCCCCAATAATCAACCAATAGAAAAAGGGAGGCGGGACAAAGGGATAAATCAAAGAAAGGTATGTAAACAAAAGGCACACGAGAATGCTCCGATAAGATCATTCATAATAGCAGGAATGTCAAAGCCGTAGTTCAACCCTGGCATTGTCTTGTGTCACGGTTGGCACCCAACACCAGAACAAATGCCAAGCACCCTGGTCTCGGCTCGTGCTTCACCTGTAGTGTGACAGCCTTTAGCCTCGGGAGGAGCCCTCAGCTACTTGGATGCCACCAGGACTTAAAACGAGAGGTGCAAGGCTAGAGGTTCTGGATAAGCAGAGGGGCACGACTTTTAGCAAAATCTTTGGGCAGAAGGTAGTGGTACAAGGTGTTAAACAGAATCGTAGTTGGAACTGGCCGGGTCGACGCAGGCAGAAAGTGAGTGTAAACAAATCAGGCCAGGTCTGGGCAGGCAGAGTTCAAAGAGAGGTCAGGCAAGCAAGAGTCAAAACCGGGAGATCAATCAGAAGGATATAGCAGAAGAGGTAGTCGAAATTCAGGCAATGGATCAGGATACAGAGGTCAGAATCCTCAAGAACAGGCAGGGGACACAACAGATAATCAGAATCAAGCTCAGAATCAAAATAGCAAAAGCTAAAGGCACCAGGAACAAACCTATAATGGGCAATGAGAATCTGTATAATGGCCCTTTAAATATCTTCAAATTTAATTTAGCGCCATTACGCGCTGACGTCATCACGCCAGCGCGCATGCGCCAATTTATACAGCAGAGGCGCCGCTAAAAAAAACGGCGCAGGAGGAAGCAGACGCGGTGGGCATCCCTGCCGTGCCCCCACTAGACCACCAGCGTAAGCCCTTTTACTTTAAAGCCCTGTCTTTAAAGTAAAAATCGATTTGGCTTTCTTTTTATTAAGTAAAACCGATAGATATCCTCCTCTTGAACGCAGACTGACCCCTTCTGTGCCCATCACTAAAAGGAAACATTAGTGCCTCTGTTCCACTTAATGTCTAACATGTGTTCATGAATGCATTCCTTTACAGATCTTGCCATTTGGCTTATATATTGCTTTCCACGTTTTTTGCATGTTAACAGATAAATCCAACTTTTTTGCATGACAGTTTATATATTGTTTAATGTGAAAGCTCTTATTGGTCACTGAGGATGTAAAGACCTTTGCCACTGATGCATAGTTACACGTCAGACACCTTGTGGATCCACATTTGTACATGCCATTGCAAGTCAGCCAGGCAGGAGTTGTAGAAGTTTCTGAGGCGAACTGTGGGCCAAGATGTTACACATTTACAACCATCTTTCAGAATATTATCTAGGACAGAGTTAGTCTGGGGACTATATGTGAAAATACACAAAAGCACATCAGACCCATATCAAGAACCACAGTCTCTGTAGCAGAGACATTAGAGGAGGAACCAGTGGTGTGGGAATTTTTTCGCCCATAGGAGTCTATGGGTGTCATTTTCACTGCGAAACTTGTAGAAAAATGTTGCGCATCATTACTCCCTTCCCTTCTGGTCTTTAGGGTTGGGCTGCTATTGGCCTTCTCCATGCACTTCCTGTAGCAAGGGATTGTAGAAATTGTAGTTCTTACCATATCCCCAAGCAACAGTGCTGTCTCAAGAAATATCAAATGCTTGCTGTCTGTTTTATCAAATCAATTGAGCAATTTAGTAATCCATTGTCCATTTATACTAATAATTGTCCCACAATACTGTAAAATGTTCACACAGTCTGCACACATAGTAGGGTGCTACACATGTTTTCCCACATGTTTTCCCACATGCTGTAGCTAACAGGGCATGTTTACTGTAAGGCATAAACCACCCCATCCGTCTTACATGTAATCCAACTTTTTGTGCTTCAACATTATGTCATAAACATTGCACCTTCCCTATCCTCTACTTTCACGAACCTTATTATCCCGAGTCATGAATCTCTGCTATGCCACAAAGTGTTTTTTCACCTGATTTGGGACCTTTAAAGGGTATCATCCTAGGGCTTCCCGCCCAACATATTTATAAGTACATACAGTGTTCCAACATTTCTTTAAAATCAGTATAATTTTTATTATTATTATTTAACTAAACTTGTTTTTTGCAAATGATTCTTCTTGTTTCTGATATATCATATCATTTTGTAATCTGTTTTAATCCAGCTATTAGGATACTGTAGCATTATTTACAGTTATTTAAATATTTAAATATGTAGTTGTGAGTTTCTCAATCTAACCTGATTTACATACTTTAACCAACACACTCATGCTGTGAGTCATTGACAGATTTCTCCTACTCTTAACTGGTTTTTCCAGTATGGACAGAAATGACAATGTACTGCTAACACGCAGGATGGTTGGGTTATTTGCAGTATGAAAAAAAAATTGTTAAAAATTATAATAGCAATAGTTTCCCTTAAAGGAGCAGTTCCGTGTAAAAATAAAAACTGGGTAAATAGGCTGTGCAAAATAAAAAATGTTTTTAATATAGTTTGTTAGACAAAAATGCAATCTACAAAGGCTGGAGTGAATGGATATCTAACATAATAGCCAGAACCCAACTTCCTATTTTGCAGCTCTCTAACCCGTAGTTAGTCAGCAAATTTAAAGGGCCACATGGGATAAAACTGTTTAGTTAGTTTTCTTTTGATCCAGAGCACTGATAGATGCTGCTAGATTGTAGCTGATTACTGGAATACACACACACTTAGCAGATTTACTTGTTGAGTTTCCTTGGACAATCACCTTATATAAAATGCAAACAGAAAGCTCACCATCTTTTCATTTTCTTACAGGACACCATGAATACTGAAACCTAAAATGGTCCATGGATTACAGGACATACAATGCAAAAACTGTATCTACTTTAATTTTACAGATTTGTAGCGCAACATGCTATTAGATTTCATAGAAGAGAATGTTCAGATACAATTGCAAGAAGCAAATATATATAATAATTTTTTTTTAATATGATGTATATCAAGGGAACAGTAACACCAATGGTCCGAAAATGATTCATTATAACTGACATACCATTTACTTATTTGTTATAAATAATATTTGCTTTGACAGAAATAATGGCTGTTGTTTTCTATCCGTTCCAGTGTGCAGGAAAAGAACATCCATTGAAACTGTCACTATGTGGGAGATGAATACAAATTATACAATTTATTTTTACAGTTTAACTGGATGAGACTAGGTCCCCAGTTTTAATGTGTTGGGTTTGGAGATTTAGATATTTATGGCCCTTTGCTTTTCACTGAATGCTTCGGTATTGATGACCTCAAAAAAATCAAATATATATATACGTAGAGACCCATAAGGTTAACATCTCCTATGGTCTCTATAACTAGTTCTTGATAGGCTTTAGTTTAGTAATTGGGAAGCCTGGGTTCTTCCTCTTTGGCATCCACCTTCTGACCAGGTGGATATCTGCTAGGATGCCTGGGATGGACAACAAGGCCCTAGTAACGAATTCTGGTCCTAAGGGAACCAAACTCTTAGAGAGGTTAGGGAACACGGCCCCTTTTTAATGAGGTTAGAAAGCAACAGGATATCTCTGTTATAGGAAGGGAATGTAAGTCAGTTTAGCTAGAAAGAGCAATCTTGTGCTCCAACTTAGGAGTGATAGCTGGAGACAGATTTCACTTGAGCATAACTGGCCTTACAGTGAAGGGACCAAAGTGAAAAAAGTGAATCAGACTAGTATTTACTCTCCGGACATTTCTACTGCTGGGGATCCAGACCACTAGCTGATAGTCTGGTGCATCTTACAACCTGCCAGACTGTCTGCACAGTGGTGCCATTTCTTTGTTCTCTGCATATGATTTATTGAAACTAAAAATCATAAAGCACAGCAGTCATTTAGTCTAATTATCACAAAGAGCATACAGCATACAAGAGGAGACTTGCATTCATACCTGGCCATACTGCACATAAGAGGAGACTGGCATTTACGCAATTACTTTTTCGTGCCAACAGCATCCCTATGGATAACAGTACCATTTCTCTCCTTAAGCCTTTTCTTCTGTTAAATGTGGGATTTATTACATCTCTGGCAGCAAAGCAGGTTCAAACAGATTGTGCCAATTTAACCTTCTTAATGGCAGCACCCCAAGTCTTAATTTCTCTTATTTTGCTTCTACTTGTGTTACACTTGCTGTGTTATATTATACAACTGACTGAAAAGAAGCTGTAACAAGAACATGTCTGGTAGTAGACAATTAATCTTCTAGTGCCAAAATTTATCACAAGAGGGAAACAAATGCTAGGCATCTTTTGTGAACTGGGGTTTTATGTGGCTAAAGCTGAAGTACGCAAACACGTACCACTTTTCCAAAATGTGGAGCTGCAGGATTAAACAGGACAGGGAATTATTATGAAATTGGCCCATGTAGCATTTTATAATGAGATCACTATTATATTAAGAATTTAATAATTTTGCAATCATTTTTTACATCTCTCCCCAGTCTCATTTATATATATATATATATATATAATGGCCTTCCTGCCCACGTTTATTTTTCAGTGGTGACAAAACTTCCACTCGCAGGGGGAAGGTAACCGAAGAAGAAATAGTTCAACAGAAAAATCCAACCTTCTGGTTAACACAAAACAAATGCTTTGCTTTCTCTCCTGAAGCTGAGAATACCAGTAGTTTGTCTCACACACATCCAGCACTGCTGCTCAGCATCAGGTGTACTAAATAGGCCTAGGGCCTCTTGAAAACCTGACCTACGCATTTGGGAATCCTTCCCACCCTACTGTTGCGGGTTCCCAGTAAGACCAGTCACGGATCATCAATTACAAAAACCTTGCAGAGAGACATAGGGGCACATTTACTAATCTCGAGTGAAGGATTCGAATG
The DNA here is from genome assembly GCF_017654675.1 of Xenopus laevis. NCBI lineage: Eukaryota > Metazoa > Chordata > Amphibia > Anura > Pipidae > Xenopus > Xenopus laevis. Next base: position 50,185,504 of record NC_054385.1, read on the forward strand.
AAAAAAACTTCGAATTTCGAAGTATTTTTTTGGGTACTTCGACCATCGAATAGGCTACTACGACCTTCGACTTTGACTTCAATTCGAACGATTCAAACTAAAAATCGTTCGACTATTCGACCATTCGATAGTCGAAGTACTGGCTCTTTAAAAAATACTTTGACTACATACTTCGGCAGTTTCAACCTACCGAGGTACAATGTTAGCCTATGGGGACCTTCCCCAGCACTTTTCTTACATTTTTTTGATCGATGAAAAATCCTTCGATCGATCGAACGATTTTTACTTCGATCGATCAAAGGATTTGCGCTAAATCCTTTGAATTCGATATTCGAATTCGAAGGATTTAACTTCGAGGGTTTATTAACCCTCGAAATTCGACCCTTGATAAATGTGCCTCATAGTGTTTCTCTGCTAACAGCACTACTGGTCTCACCTCAGTAACAATATCCGTGGCCCAACATACATACCATCAATCACTTTTCCCCAGGAAACTGGGGACCTTTTTGTCACCATACCACAATATATATATATGTATATTAGACAGACAAATTTTAAAAAACAGTAATTCACAAGCATATTATCCACATGTTTAAAAGTAAGGATTGCTGGTTAGATGAAATGTTGCTCATTTTTTCAAGTTATGCCCAGCCCTTGCCGAAAGAATAATGCATTTTATACCGTTCAATAAAAACCCATCTATATAAACTGAATTAAATACAAAATTAAAGCTCTTTAATTTAAGCAAAGTTAATTTAATGTGTGATGAGAAACAAGATGACAATTTAATCCATATGGAATTAGTGAGAGCAAATTGTGCTATGTTCCTTGCCAGGGAAATGATTATGTGACAGTTTTAGCAGATTGAGAATAAGCAAGGTCAGAACAATAGAAGGAAGCAGACCCTAACACTCCTGGTGCAGATGGCCCAGAGGGTTTCTGAATTATCAGCGAATTGTTTGCTAAATAGTTCATATTCCTAAAGCTTTGGTGCCCCAAATTTTTGTTTGCGGGAATGACTATTTATGTCTCTGTATAAATTGTGTTCCCTCTCTTTGTATCAGCCATGCTCTGTGGTTGTGTAGTAGTGTCCAGCATTTTCTCAGAGCTACACCTTGGCCACCTACAGTGTTTATATACCTCTTAGGATTTGGCTGAATCTGAACCCTTATCACATGACAGCTTTGAAAAACTGAACACAGCAATTGTTTTGTTCACAGACAATTTTTTGTGATTTCAAATTAATTATCCAATATGAAGAATCAGATTCAGTTCCGATTCAGCCAATTCTTTTGTGGAGGATCACTATTCACATGAAGGCAAAAACATTACAGATTTGGTGCATTCCTGTTGCCTAACCTGTTGGCTTATTTGGTGCATTCCTGTTGCCTAACCTGTTGGCTTATCCAAGCATATGCTGAATGTAACACATCTGGAATCAGATATGTCAACCAACCCAATGTCACAAAGGAGATAATGATCCAGTCCATGTCTGGATTCTTCTTTTCACACTTAATGATAACATGAAATAAGGTCTCATGTTGCCTGGAGTGAATCATTATCTCCATCACGGCATGGGGCTAGTTGCAGTCTCAGTGGTTTATTGGCAATTCAAGTAGTGATGTTCCATTTTGCTGAAAATTAACAAAACTCATTGAGCTCATTGGCCATTTTCAAGGCTTTTTTTATGCAAAATGCATTGAAGTTAATGTGTTTTTTTGCCTTAAGTTTTTTCTGACTCCAATGGGGTTTTTTTCTCATTATAATTGCTTTTAAGTGAATGAGTGTATTTTCCTCAAGTTTTTCTCACAGTCAAAGATGGCTGTAATTCTTTAGATGGAAATCCGTGAGACATATTGTTCTTGAGGCTAGGTGTTTCTGACAGCAGTGCGGAGGGGGGGGTCTCTCTAGTTGGTTGTTTTTAACCCTCTCTTCTTGGTTCAAGGCAGGTATGAGAGGGTGAGGAGATTAAAGTTTAAAAGGTGAGATGGGGATAATCATTTTGTTTTGTGTTTTCGGTGCAGAGCTATGTTTGAGCTGCTGTCTTCCTGGCCCAGTGCATATGGAAAAGCAGGCAGATATCAAGAGGTATTTGTTCAAATCATATCTACATTTGAACTGTGAATAGAAAAAGACAGAAGGCAGCCCAGGGGTGCAGTGGATCTTCTTACGAGATACAAGGATATGCCGTCATCAATACGCCAGAGTAAATCACAACCTAATCCTGAAGGTTTCCAGCTCACCCTCCCAAGAGTGGCCCAGTTTGCAGCTGCCCCTCTGCCACAAGTTTCCACATGTTCAGGCACCAGCATCACTACAGTTTATTCCAGATGCAGTACAACAACCTTATTGTTGCAGTATGGCACCCCCCCTCAGAGGTTTATAGAACTCACAAGCCTGCCCATAATACACATAGGGCAAGGTCCCTCTCCCGCAAACTCCAAAAGCACTCAAGGGATAGCAGGGGCCACAACCATAACTATTATAGAACACAATACATAAGACACTTAAATATTTTAAGGTGCTTAAGAGCAAAGAGATTAAAACGGGGGCTATGGAAGACATAAAAAGGGGGTTACAGATGAAAGAAGGTTGATCAGCAGGGGAAAAATATTATTGTCTTGTTTCTGACATGCATAAGAATTTGAAAAACAGCCAAAACAGGCAATTGAAAAAAATAGTCAAGAAAGATTGTGGACATATTTGCGATAAGTAAGGAGGCATGTAGGAGCATTGGCCAGCTAGCTGACAAAAGCAAATAGACCTCACCACAAAATAATAAGGCAGCTAAGGCAGATTTGTACATATAGGATAGTTTTCTAAAATGCTTAGAATTTGGGCTCAGTCAGTACAATCCATCCAAGAATCAAAACTGTCTAAATAACTACTTTTGTTTTGGGGCATATTGGTAGGTTAAATGGTCTACTCTGGAATGTCTATTGCATTGGCATAGTGGAGCCTTATTTGAATGGCAATAAGTATAGTGCAAGTATTATGCAACTGATTAGCATCTTCCGCCCTATTAATCAATTGCATTTAGGCAACTTGTATGGATCTGTGTAGAAAACAACAAAATCTTTAGAGTCACTAACATGCCGGGTAACTCAGACACATTGTCCAGGTTTGATTTTACACGTTTCTTCACTGGGGCACTGTATGTACAGAAAGAGTGGTGTCCAATTCCGCTAAAGTTGTGCAATTTGGGGCCATGCAATTGATAAGGAGTTCAGTGTAAGACCCTGGTGGTCTAATGGGGGGACAGCAGGGGACGCCTGCCGCCCCCTCGGCAGGGACGCCTGCCGTGTGTTCCTCCTTCCTAGGCGCCGGCTTAACTAAGGGCGCATGCGGCGTGCTTCTGCTAATTTTATTGGTGCATGCGCGCTGGCGTAATGACATCAGCGCGCAACGGCGCGAAAATTCAAATATTTAAAGGGCCATCATACTAGTTTTCTTTGCCCGTTATAGGTTTGTTCCTGGTGCCTTTAGCTGTTTGCTACTCTGATCCTGATTCTGACTACCTGTTGTGACCCCTGCCTGTTCCTGACGATTCTGACCTCTGTATCCTGATCCATTGCCTGAATTTCGACTACCTCTTCTGCCTTATCCCTCTGATTGATCTCCCGGTTTTGACCCTTGCCTGCCTGAGCTTGCTTTGAATGCTGCCTGCCCAGACCTGGCCTGATTTGTTTACACTCACTTTCTGCCTGCGTCGACCCGGCCAGTTCCGACTACGATTCTGTTTAACACCTTGTACCACTACCTTCTGCCCAAAGACTTTGCTAAAAGTCGTGCCCCTCTGCTTATCCAGAACCTCTAGCCTTGCACCTCTCGTTTAAGTCCTGGTGGCATCCAAGTAGCTGAGGGCTCCTCCCGAGGCCAACAGCGGTCACACTACAGGTGAAGCACGAGCCGAGACCAGGGTGCTTGGCATTTGTTCTGGTGTTGGGTGCTGACCGTGACATTCAGTTTCTAAGAAAACTTGGCAAATATATGAGAGCTTGGAAGCAATTGTTTGTTGTTTAAGGAAAGGAAAAAAATAGATGAGGAAGTAGCAATAGTACAGTTCATAATAGCTAACAAGGAAGAAGGTCTCACTAGAAATGCTTTGGGCAGTTCATTTGATGCCAAATGACAGATATATTACAAGTACAAAGAGAATTATTCTGGGGATTTAAAGGGACCTTTGGGATAGGTGAATTGGTAGCTCCATCAACAAGGAGGATAGCATGGCGTAGCATAGTACATTTAGCATTTAGATACCAGTTTACAGTGATTTTTGAAAAGGTTTGGTGGTTGGTTGGGATAGTAATAAACTAGTAATAAACTGAGTACTCCCTTTAAGATTAGCAGCAACTGAGATGTTTAAACGAGTTTATAACAGGTATGGATGTTTTAATTAAAAAAAAGAATGAGGTGATTAAAAACATAACCATGAGTGCAGTAGCCTCAAGGCTGTGTAATAGCCTGGGCATACATAGAAAAGGGATGTTAAATGCCTAACCTCACTGGGATATACACAAGGGTTAAACAATGGCCCATGTAGATGTTTTATTAGTCAGTGTTATATCATATATTAATAAACTGCACATTTAAATATATAATTTTACATAAATCCTAAGCTGCAAGCCCATTATATAGTATATAAAATATTTTAAAATATAAGGAAAACATAAGTCAGCAAGGGGTTCCCTGACCATACAAAAGCATGAGGCTGAAGGCCATGGAGGTGATTTCTCATTTTCTCATATTTTACAACAGGGGGTATTTTATTTATTATAATACTCAAGGTTAAGTAAGTCACATGACATCACTAAGCACCAATTATAACTGATGGCATCACTAAGCACCGTTTATTAGGATACAATTTACAGGATATTCATGGCTCTTGTGTACTATAAACATATTGTGGCAATAATACATTTTTTGTATTGTGTAATATAGGATAATGTTTCTTATTACCCCTTTTATATGGATACCCCCAATCATTTTGTAATACCTGTGTGCTCTAACATGCCTCGTCACCTGTATGTGTGATTGTGAATGATTTCCTTTAAAATACAGTTTGCTTTTATTTATTTTTATATTTTTAAAATATCTAATTATATGTGGCCCCTGGACTCCTTAAGGCAATCCCTGCAATTCCCAATCCATCACTATTGTTGAGGGGTCACGTCGGATTATATGTGTAAACTGCAAGTTTAATATTATAATAGGTTGCCCATTGGTTATCTTATATTGTGTTCACTACTGCCTGTATAAATGATACTGTGGCCCAATGCATATAATTTTGTACGTATGTGACCCTAACTTTACAATGGAGAGCAGTAACCAAGTAACAAAGGCTTGGAGTGGAGTCTATGGATATCTTTTTCCTTGCAGAGGATATTGAGTCCATCATTGTCATTGTGTAGCAGCTCTTTCATCATATTTCCCCAATATAATTGAATAATTGTTTTGTTCATTTCACTGGAACCATGCAATAGACAAATTATTTCTGTAGTGTGGTTCTCAGTGCAATAAACGGCATTAAGAGCTAAGTGAAGAATGTAATTGGGTGCGTGTGTTATAATAATGTGCTGCTATTGAGCTCCATTATATCTCCTTACTCTAGCTTTATGAATAATTGGGATCCTGTTCTGCATCACAGATCTATTGTGCACAGTAGTTGTTTGGCTATAGTTCTATAAAATGTGGGGAAAAGACATTGAGATAAAGTTATAATAAGCGTCTGCAGCTTCAGTTATCTTGCTGCGCAAATGCAACAGTGATATATTGGTCTGTGTTACATAAAGTAGAAAAAAGCTGAAGGCTAAACACAAGTTTTTTATATGTATTTTATCTTTTTCCCAAGCTTTATTAAAGAGAAGCTTGTGGCAAAATAACCACTATATATGTGAATATTATTATTGTATTAATGAAGAATTCAATTTGAGATGCAATTCAATTAAAAAAAAAATGCTTACTGTTTAGCACATGAAAAATCTATGGGAAAAAAATGGAACTGAATTAGGAGAAAAGTGTTTTCTCCTTGCATTGAATCTCATCCATGAGTTTTCACGAGATGCATTTTTCACACTGAATCGAATCTGGCTCATAGTGGGATGAGACTCCTTCCCCGAAGTGCAAAAATCATTAGGAAGAGGAGACAGAAAAGCAAAAAGATGTGGGGAACAAGCACCTAGTTCAAGGGGTTGTTACTTCCAGTGCTGGAATTGGGGAGGGATGCGCAGGGATGCCATCCCTTCACTTCTTTATTTCCGTGAAATAGCATTCCCTCTGTGGGGATACAAGAGTTTTTTTGCTCCTCTCCACTTCTGCATGCAAATAAAATGCAGAGGTAAAATATAATATGGTTAGATATATAGAGGATAAAAGGAGAGAAAAGAGAGAAGTAGAAAAGATAGAGAAGTGTTAAGCAGATAAAGAAGGTGGAGGCATGCTGCTGAAACTCAGAAATGTGTTTTTTAATAAATATGTTGCTTAGTATTGTGCTAATTAGACTATAACCTCTTCTTTGGCATACTGGGAACCATGGGTGATGGGTGGCATAGACTTGCATTAATAATAATACAGGTATAGGATCTGTTATCCCAAAGTCTGTTATCCAGAAAGCTCCATATCACAAGATGGCCATCTCCCATAGACTCCATTTTAATCTAATCATTTAAAATTTGAAAATGTATTTCCTTTTACTCTGTAATAATAAAACTTGATCCCAACTAAGATATAATTAATCCTTACAGGAAGAAATGCTTTTGGGTTTATTTCATAAATTATTATTTTTTATTAGATCCTCCCTGACTTACATTCACTTGTTTAAGTATCCTGTCCGTAACTGTATACCACGTTGCCATCTTTCACAGAATTACGTAATTAAAATGGCCGATGCACGGTATCTGCGCATGTGCCAAGATAATCCTGCACTGGTCTTAATATATAACAGTGAAGCGCATGAGTTCATCTTGATTCCTGCTCCCAATCTTAAATTGCTCTTCTACGCATTCACAGCTACATTGATAGGATCAAATGCGCATGAGCCCAGTCTTGGTCTTCCTGAGACGCCACTGGATTATGGGTTATGCACAAGAAAAAGCCAGCAGTTTCTTTTTTTTCAGTGTAGGCAAATTACTGAGCGTGGAGCGCGGATTAGAGTGCTATACTTAAGGTAATATGTTAACACTTTTATTAGAAAACTATATGTTTCATAGGCTTTCCTTGTCAAAAATCATTTATTTTAGTAGACTTAGTGGGTTATTTATTAAAGGTCAAGTTGTGTTTTTCCCAAAATTATTTAGAGGGTAGTTTCACTAAAAATTCAAATTTTTCGAGAGAAAAAAAACCTCAAATTTTTCATGATTTATTATGCCCTGAAGCTGCAAAAATCCCAAATCTAAAATTACACCAGCTAAAACCTGTTGAGGTCACGTAGAAGCCAATGGCAGAGGTCCCTTGAATCATTTGAAGAAGTTTTTAGCCTTCATGATTTTCAGGGTTTTTTCAGTGGTTTGCGCTCATAAAACACCTGCTCGATAAATTTGAGCATTCAAGTTTCTTTTCACCGATAACTCGATCAATTTGAGTATTCAAGTTTCTCCCCCCCAAATGCATTCATTCAAGTTTTTTAATTTAAAATGTTTTCATAAATAAGCAAACATTCCAGTTGTGAGTTTATTTGAGGTAAAAAACACCTTACTTGACCTTTGATAAATATACCCCTTAAAGTATGCTGATCTAAATTACAAAAAGATCCCTTATGTTGAAAACCCCAGCTCCCGAGCACTCTGGATAACAGGTCCCATTCTTGTACATATTTTAAAAAAGCAGACTAGATAGACTAAAAAGGCCTACTACCTTGTTAAGACACTGCCTACTCCAGTTTTATTGTTCTAATAGATATTTCTAATAGATTCACTGCTGTAACGTAGAATAGCACAATGTTTTTTTTCTTGTCAAAGGAACTCATGTTACTGGCTTGTTTATGTACTGATATTTTGTTTACCTATTTATTTTCTAAATATCTTGCCCGGAAATTATTTCTGTACAGTTTAACCAGTTTAACGTCAAGCATAAATGGCACACAACTGCATCAAAGTACAGTCATTGATTAAGATCCTTGCATGTCAGTGAAGCTTGATTCAGCACAGGGATAATGGAGAGGTGTTAGGGGGTCACTGCAGTGTGCATGATTGCTTTTGTGACCTATATATCTTGTGAATGTTGTTGTCAAATTTGTTAGTCATAAAGATCAAATACAAGTGTTTGGTACATTTTCACTGATTAGGAGTGGGTGGAAAGTGTATTTCTGTATGTTATTAGGCCATGCAGAATGGAGAATGAATCACCGTGGATAATAACCGCATCATCCATTATGTGTCTGCTTTGACATTGTAGGAAAAAATAGCATGCAAAGAAGTAACACTTTCACAACCTTCATATTGCAACCAACAGCAAGGTTCACTTGCTGTTTTCTTTTATAATCTTGTCAAACCAGATTCAACTATAATAGCAGATTTAGGGTTATGTTTTTTTACAAGAATACATTGGCTGTTTAAGGGAAATAAAAGTCTATTAGATGCAGAAAAGTATTTTAGTTATATTGAAATAAAATAACATTAGCAAATCAAAATAATGTTCATTTATGTTGATGTAGTTGGCTAGACTAAATATATTGCAATATATATAGTGGACAAACAACCCCTGTTTTGTTTGAAGGGGAGGGCATTTTTTAGTGGTGTAATGCACAAAATGTCTCCATGACCTTAAAATATTGATCATGTCTGTTCACTATAGAATTGTTTTTTTACTGGTATGGCCAGTAAAAATGAAGCTTGGGAAGAAAGATAAAAATATAGGAAGGTATTTTTTTTTCAGAAAAAGTGGCAACCCTAGTAGTTGGCTCTGGAGTAGATAGACCTTGGCTTCAATATTCACTTTGGATCATGTATAAATAGATTTGGGTTGGTCCATATATCTACAGTCATATGAAAAAGTTTGGGAACCCCTCTTAATTCGTTGGAGTTTTGTTTATTATTGGCTGAGCTTTCAAAGTAGCAACTTCCTTTTAATATATAACATGCCTTATGGAAACAGTAGTATAAGTTTATTGGATTAACAGAAAATATGCAATATTCATCATAACAAAATTAGACAGGTGCATAAACATGGGCACCCCAACAGAGATATTACATTAATACTTAGTTGAGCTTCCTTTTGCAAATATAACAGCCTCCTATAGCCTTTTATGAGTGTCTGGATTCTGGATGGTGGTATTTTTGACCATTCATCCGTACAAAATCTCTCCAGTTAAGTTAAATTTGATGGTTGCCAAGCATGGTCAGCCTGCTTCAAATCATCCCATAGATTTTTGATATTCAAGTCGGGGGACTATGTCGGACTATTGTACTTTCCCTTCTGCAAAAATACCTTTGTAGATTTTGAAGTGTGTTTTAGGGTCCTTGTCTTGTTGGAATATCCAACCCCTACGTCACTTCAACTTTGTGACTGATGCTTGAACATTATCATGAAGAATTTGTTGATATTTGGTTGAATTATTCTGGCCCTTGATTTTAACAAGGGCTCCAGTTCCTGAACTAGCCACACAGCCCCACAGCATGATGGAACAAATTTGACAGCAGGTAGCAGGTGTTTTTCTTGGAATGTGGTGTTCTTCTTCTGCCATGCAAAGTGCTTTTTGTTATGACCAAATAACTCCATTTTTGTCTCATCAGTCCAAAGCACTTTGACCCAAAATGACATTGTGGCATGAGTGCAGAAAGGGCTTCTTTCTCATCACCCTGCCATAGTAACATAGTAAGTTAGGTTGAAAAAAGACACGTCCATCAAGTTCAACCTTTTAACTTTTTCTAACCTGCCTATCTGCCAGTTGATCCAGAGGAAGGCAAAAAAACCCCATCTGAAGCCTCTCCAATTTGCCTCAGAGGGGGAAAAAATTCCTTCCTGCGGAATTGAAAGTTGGGAAAAGCTGTTTTGCACAATTGAACTGTAACTCTAATAAAAAAAAGACACTTTTAGTTACAAAGTTTGTACAAAGCATGCATAAGCTGATGCACCCCATCAAGGCAGTGTCCATGCATCAGTCCTATCTAAGTGAAAAAACTATTATCTTTGGGGGGAGAAAGACCATACCTGCTTTTCTCTTTATTTAGCTTTTGACCTGTGAGTGCGGAGCTCTCTGGACTTGGAACCCAGGCACATGGACTGTATACTGTATATGTATATACTGTATATGTAGTAACATTAACCCAATAGGATTGTTTTGCCACCAATATGAATTCATGCAGCTTACTTTACCATAAGAAAAGGAAATAATTTTTTAAATGAATGAATAAATAAAATAATAGACAAACAGCATGTTCAGCACAAGCCCTTTTCACTGACCTGTAAAACTAAATTAGGACTTTTGCAGCCAATCCCGCTTAAAAAAAAAGGAAAACTCGCCAGCGTTTTTTGAACTTTAATGCATTGTCGGCACACAAGATATGATGTAAGTGACAGAAGACTGAGGAAGATCTTTTTAGCACTTGGCCTGGTCTGAGGTTGCAAAGTCAACTCTGGTGAAAGAGGTAACATTCAGTAAAATCTGCACTTTAGGGAATTTGCGGAGTAGCGCCTATTCGCCGGATCGAAAATACACCTGGCGATTGGGTTGAAACTGCGCTAGTCATGGTCTGGTTCACTAGCGAATTGGCACTTGTGCCTGTTAGTCCCTGTGGTGGCAATGCTAGCGAACTGTCACTAGCGTTAGCCACTTCTCTCTTTAGTAAATCTGCAGGCCAGGAATCAGCTACCCCGCTGCTTTTCTGCTCCTGCTCTACCTGCAACCAGAAGCATTGTTTCTGCTTGGGTGTGGGCAGACGTGGCAGATTTCAGTGTGGAAATGCGGCATTTTCCACGTGCAGTTCAAAAGACAAGGGGAGCAGCAGGGCAGTTGACTCTCTGCCTGTGAAGATTCTGCAATATTATACATCATCTGGCCCTAGCCTTAAAGATTAACAACCCATTTCATTTTTAAAAAACAAACAACAAATCCAAGTAAAATTATCATAGTGTTTTGCAAGCAGCAATCAATAATGTGTGAGACCTGATAAAGTACCACAATTAACAGTATATAAAACTGCATTTTTTTCCCTTTCCATTATTCATCTGACATTTAAATGATTATTCTGCATACATATTCAGCGTATGATGCAGGACAAAGAAGATCTCTGCAAATAATTTTAACAAGTTAGAATATGGCAACATTTTCTATTACTGTATTTAATTTTAAAACCCCTCATGCTGGAATGAAACAACTTAATTGTACTCAGTGCAAAATGTATTGTGATGTGTCAAAGTGTCAACAGCATGCAATATTTTAAGAATTAGAAGGCATTCTTTATATATACAAGAATAAATACCACTGAGCTAGATTATTATCTACCTAATCTTAATGAGTCACTGTCGCCAGACATACACAATAAATAAACAGTGTTGTAAATCATTTCCCATGTTCCCCTGTACCTAAAAATCATCAGTATATACCCACACAGAAATACAGTATATACACATATATACCAGCTTGTATAATTGAAAATTAATCTATTACAAAGCAAAATAGTTGGAAAAGTAAACGATACTATGATGATGATGATGATGATGATTTATCATTATTAATACACAATGAACCAAGGACTAACAATATAGCAAAAATAATCAGAAACAAAAGGACAGAGTTTCCAATATAAAGGAATGAAAAAGTGAAACATATAGTATAGACTCATGGAAGTTCAATACAAGGAAGAGTAATAGAAATGCAAAAAAGAGTAATGAATACCAGGCACTATTGCATGACAAATAAGAGTGGAACGTTTAAGAAAAATACATTGCAAAATACATTAAATTATAAGGATATTATAAGTTACCGAGGAGTTTCATGACCATATAAAAACACGAGGCCATGGTAACTTCTAATATCCTCATATTTTGCAACAGGGTTCATTTAATTTATTATAATACACAAGTTTCAGTGAGTCATGTGACAGAAATGACATCACTACTCACCGTTTATAACTGATGACATCAGTTCTCACCGTTTATAAGGATATAATTTACAAGATATTCATGGCTTTTGTGTATTATATATATAATATTATCCTTTAAAATGGAAAAGGTCCCCAGATGGCACTGAAATGTTGGATGAATATTGTTTCACCTACAGAGAGTGCTGATTCATTTACATTATTCAAATTGTTCAAAGTCATCAGTTTTTCAAACAAAACTAAGGTCCACATTTATTGAAATCAGAGATTGCATTTTTGGGCAGTTTGTGGCAAAAGAACATGTTCTCTTAAATGTTTTCAGATTCATGTTTTCTGAGATTTGTTAAATTAGAAAATGTCAATAAAATAAATTTGGTAGCTAAAACCTTCTAAAAAAATCCTATAGACATCAATGGGAAGTATATTGAGTCTGTTCAATCTATTGTAAAAATGAATGGAACAATGTGATTTTCATTGTGATTGAGTTTTCAAAATTTAGAATTCAAAAACTGATACATCATTCTGTCTGTGGCTAAATCTATCCACTGTTTTACCTTAAAAAGATGCATTTGATTACATTATTTATTATACTGTACAAATAATCTCAAGCTGATAGACCCCCTCCAAGCAGTGCTTTGTGTATCAGGCTTAGAATATGTGCAATAAGCAGGCCCGGATTTGTGGAAAGGCCACCGAGTCCCGGGCCTAGGGTGGCAGGATTTTAGGTTGGCGGGATGCTGCCCAACCACATGTAGATTGGTTTGGAAGCTCTAGTGCTGCTCATGAGATACAGTAGTTTTTTAAATTTCCTATGTGCCAATCCCCAGTGCTCCTGACCTGATGATGAAAATTTGTGCATGTGCACGAATAAAGGGTAGGGGACAGGGGTGAAATGCGGCAGGCCTAGAGGTGCCCACTATGTAAATCCGGCCATGGCAATAAGTTATCCACAACGGTGGAATAAAGACAATTTCTGCTTCTCTCCTTCTTTCCCTATTTCTCTTTAATCAGCCCTGCTGGCTGAATGGCTAGATTTCCTTATCGCATTTCATTCCCTGATCAAAGTTGCAGCTGCCACCAGTAGCATGAAAATAGGATCAGCAGAGTGTTCCACTGCAGTGTTACTCAGAGCTACAGGAATCATTTTTGCTGGCCCATGATGTTTAAGTTATAGCTCTGGCTGCTACTTCATAGACCTTTAAAATCAAACAAGATCCAACAGATTCTGAGAATTCCAATTTGTGACAGTTAAAAACAAGTCTGAGCTATACTTTGTTTATTATAAGAATTATATTAAATAGCATTCCTCTTGTAAGTGTGGCCTATTGTTTTTGCTGCTGGTAACACTGCCTTCTTTGGCATGGCCTTGTGTGACAATATCTCTAATATACAATGAATATATAATAATATAATATATATATATATATATATATATATATATATATATATATATATATATATATATATATATATATATGTGTGTGTGTGTGTAATATAGAATAATATAATGAAACCTCAATTTTACATCCCCTGATTTTAAGTTTCCCCTCATTTTACATTGTTGTTTTGTGGTACCACTTATATATTATGTATGATACATTTCCTGTTTGTACATTTTCATGGATTTTTGGTCCCCTAAAAAACGTAAAATGGGGGGGTTCTACTGTATGCAGCTTTTATGTCAGATCAAGCTAAGATAATTATTCTACTTTCTCCTAGCTTATTAGCTACACCTGGGGATGAGTACATACATTTGCCAAGATATGTGGAATAGACAATGCCTCTTTATAATCTTCACAGATCAGTTTGGTCTGCCCCTTTTTGGAATCCAACTTGCCTTAAAATAATGTTATTTTTGTTCCCTTAATATTTGCTTGAAGACAATTGACGGTAAGAACAAAGCAAAATTGTACAGACCAAGGTGGTGAGGAAACCACCTGCAATACAGTAGTTGCAAATCATGAAGCCTATAAATAGAAAAGTGTCATGAGCAGGATGGTGCTCTTTGTGAATATAACAACCCTAGAATGTACCTGCTTAAACTGCCCCACAAAAGGAACATCCTCCAGATTATTTGTGTATCCTTAGCAAGTGAATATGTTGTAGGGGTATGGAATAATGTTGTTATGGTAGGGTATAACAATTAGGATTTAGGGACGATTGCTATATATTTATATATTTTACAAATTCTTTAAGGAAAACTCTTCTATTGGTAGCTTCCATAAACAAAAACGTTACCCTGATTTCATTGTGGTGATGCTGTTCTATTGCTGTCTGTTGAAGCGAGCAACCATTGGCAATGCATAAAAAGTGTCATTACAAATTACATGGTGAATTTGTGATCTTTGATTCATGATTATTTTTGAACATCTCCTAGAAATATGTAATTTTAGTCAGTTCAACAAAGCTCTACATTAAGGGACAGATTTATCAAGGATCAAAGTGAATTTGAGGGAATTTTCGAAGTAAAAAAATAAATTTTTTGGATACTTCGACCATCGAATAGGATACTGCGACTTCGAATTTACTTCAACTTCGATTCGAAGTAAAAATCGTTCGAATATTCGACCATTCGATAATCAAAGTACTGTCTCTTTAAAAAAAACTTCGACTTCAATACTTCGCGAAATTAAACCTGCTGAAGTGCTATGTTAGCATATGGGGACCTTCTACAACCATTTTCTAAGTCTTCACACATCGAAGTAAAATCGTTCGATCGTACGCTAAAATCGTTCGAACAATTTTACTTAGATCATTCGATGGCCAAATTCTGTGAAAAATACTTTGACTTCGATATTCAAAGTTGAAGTATTTCAAGTCGATGGTCGAATTTCGAAGTATTTTTTACTTTGAAATTTGACCCTTGATTAATCTGCCCCTTATTGATCTTTCAGAACAATTTACATACATATCAAGGGGTTGTTTGCCTTCCACTTTTTTCAGTTCAATTGTTTACAGATAGTTCACCAGAAATAGACTTTTTTTTTCAATTGCTTTCTATTTCTTACCAAAATCTCCAAAATGTAATTTTAAAGTCGAATGTTCCTGTCTCTGGTGTGTATCTGGCATCTGGCAGTCATTCGGGTGCAGATTCTGAACTGTTACAATTTGCTACATTAGTTGATTAGCAGCATCTATGGAATATGAACAACTATTGTATCAATTCTAACAGCAGGATTCTAGGATGTATCAACTAATGTATCATTTAGAGCGGTTTGCAGTTGTTGACCCCCCTCCCACAGCTGCTTTAGAAAGACACAAGGTGAAAAATGAAACTTTATCTGAAAACAACTATACTGAAAAAGATTGTTGAATTCTCCCCTTGGGCAAAGTGGTTTACTGCCAGTGATACACACTACTGAAGTCAACATTTCTTTTGTTGGATGCTTTAAATGTTTTTCAACCACTCTACGTATTAACATATACTTATTAATGTATATTAAAATGCAAAAGCATTTTAGAAGCATTAACCAGAGAACATGTACAAGTACAGTATGTCCTCCCTCTCTGAATGTAATGACAGTGTAATATAACAAATCCAAAATGCCACAACAATATCTTATGTAGGATAACTGCAGGTTGACTGACAACATGCTGATAAGCTGCATTCTGACTGGGGCATTTGTCTTCAATCCCTAATTAAGTTTTTGGTCAAATTCTTCAGAGAACTAACTACATCTTTGTTGCACATTTAGATTCATTTTAAAGGGAGTCACGGGGACCCATTTAAGGTACAGGCCCCTAAACTAAGAGTCCCTGCCTTAAAGTATACCTAAACATAAAAAAAATATTCAAAAACAACAGTTATAATAACCCTCACTGAAACCGTTTCTATGCAGATTGATTGGAAAGAAAACATTGAGCACATCTCCTAAAAGGGTTTCAGATTCTTTTATTCTGTCCCATTGCCTGTGTTTACAAATGTCAATAATTTTCTATACTCTTAGGGGCCGATTCATCAAGAGTCGAATATCGAGGGTTAATTAACCCTCGATATTCGACTGTGAACTAAAATCGTTCGACTTCGAATATCGAAGTCGAACGATTTTGCGCAAATCCTGCGATCGAACGATCGAAGGATTTTTCGTTCGATCGAACGATTAAATCCTTCGAATCGAACGATTCGAAGGATTTTAATCCAACGATCGAAGGAAAATCCTTCGATCAAAAAATCACAGGCAAGCCTATGGGGACCTTCCCCATAGGCTAACATTGAGTTCGGTAGCTTTTAGCTGCCGAACTAGGGGGTCGAAGTTTTTTTTAAAGGGAAAGTACTTCGACTATCGAATGGTCGAATAGTCGAACGATTTTTACTTCGAAACGTTCGAATCGTTCGAATTTGATCGAATTCGAACGAATTTAACCAATTCGATGGTCGAAGTACCCAAAAAATACTTCGAAATTTGAATTTTTTTTCATTCGAATCCTTCACTCGAAGTTAGTGAATCTGCCCCTTAGTAGTAGGTGAGACAAAATAGCAGCATTTTTTTACTCTGCATTAATATATTCCACAAAATGTTTAGCTTTCATTAGTTTATTTTATCAAAGCATGATCATGATGCAGCCAAGGTTTATGTTAATATTTATTTACAAACAGCATCAGAGAGTATGATTATAATTGAATAAAATATGTGAAGTTGTCACTGTGAATTCTTGTTTGTGTTACTGTCTTTCTTTTAGGTCCATATATTTATTTATTATTTGCTCTTAGAACCACAGAGTTGCTTTGTTACCTTATATAAACTGTAACGTTTACTCCTGTCTCACTATAATCTTTCATTTAAATCTGATTCCTTGTCAGCCAAACCCTTATCGGAAATGGCATACTTCTGAGTCTTGAAATTCCAGTTTCAAATTTAATAACAACCACTTCTAAAAGAAACATGATTTTTTTCATAAAAATATGACATAAGGTAAACCACAGTTTCATACAAATAAAGCGTTTTCATATGAAAATACATTTTACTAGTACAATGTGCCATTAGGTAATTCCACATATAAAAACTGTCAATATAAGTTCTAAAGCCCACCATCTGGCTCAAATGAGACAATGTGCGAACACATATCATACATCAAGGGCCCACAAACATCAGCCAATGAATGGACAGAACTGTGTCAATGATGATGTCACAATGATCAATGAGTGTCACAAAATGTTGGCTGAAGGTACAATATGTAAAAGAGCAATATTTACATGTATGTATCTGTCAGTTTGGGAAGATTGTTTGCTAGGTCACTTATAATGAACAAATGACCTACTGAAAAGTTGCAAAGACTCTGTCCATAAAATACAAGAAATTAATATAATGGTGAACTTCCCATTTAAAAGAGGCATTTACCCCACATTTGCCTCATGGACTCAATTGTGACTAGAAAATGCTGTATTCTCAAGCTATGTTTGTATCACTATAGTGCTACTTGTATACAGTACATATTACAGTGCATTGCAATAAATTTAAATATACATGTATAACATTTTACACCAGACTAATTGCAAATTGCCAATAGCTACACCATAATAAAAATTAACTTACTCTTTAAAGGAGAAACAAAGCCATAACATAAAAAAAACCATACCCCCCTACCCTTTGTAGATTATTTACTTTCCCCTCGGAAATTTTTAAAGTTAGGGGCATTTGCCTCGGATACCACCTAGGTTGGGGGGGTGGAGGGTGTACAAAGGTAGTGGTTTTTTATGTTATGGGTTTGTTTCCTTTAAGAAGGATACAATTTTATCCATCAGAATGGCATTTTCAAGGCTTCAGACATCTGTGGTTCTTATTATTATTTGCAAGCCATGATGGATTAGCAATTTTTTTAAACACGGCATAGATCTATTTTATGATAAAAAGCCAGTGTTCTAGTTGTCTGTGTATCTAGCACTCTAGCAATCTGTCTCTGAAGCAGCCTCATTACTCAAAATAAAATAATGTACTCAGAGCTCTAAGAAATGCATAAAGCCACTCAGCCTGCAGCCACATGCCTTTATATGTCCACTGGTCATTAGTGACAACCCAGCTAATCATTTATAACAAACTACTTATATTTCAGTTCCTTTATTCAAAATTCTTGACCATTTTTCAATACATTTTTATTTAGGGGCCCATTTATTAAACCTCAATTTTTTCAGGCCAAGGATTTTAGGGGGAAAACTCCAAATTTTCATGGAAAAATAAAAACTCTAATTTTTAGCTGCTAAAAATTAGAATCCGAAAATATGCCATCTCAAGCCTGTTGAGGTCATGTAGAAGTCAATCGCAAATGTCCTTGAGTTGTTTCTTAACACGTGATCTGCGCTGGATAATAAGTTGGGGTTTTCATCCTATATAATCAGAAATAGTCAAGTTTTTCGACTTTGGTCGACATTTTTTTCATAAAAAAAAACTGAGATCAATTTAAGTTTTAGTAAATTAGCCCCCTTATTCCACAACTGTAAACCTAGAGAAAGGGTACCAATTTTTCCCTGGAGAGCATCTTATTAACTAAAAACAATACAGTTATCGAGGAGAAATGTAGATCAGGTATATATTTTTAATATACGTTCTAGTAAGAAATAGTGATGGGCGAATTTATTCGCCAGGCGCAAATTCAGCGCGAATTCCCGCAATTCTACGCCGGTGAAACTGTGAATTTTTCGCCGTTACGCCCATCACTAGTAAGAAAAGTATGTTTTTATCAGTTGCCTTTTTCTATAAAAGAATGGCAACAAGCTAACTGCAGTAATAATACTCTATGCTAAGATGGTATGGTATCCCTTTAAACTCTTACTCAGCATGTTAATATGTCTGTGACTAAAGAATCAGCATTCCAGGTTCCGTCTGTGGTTAAATAAAATAACCTTAAATGTACCTCTGACTAATAAAATATGAAGACTGAACATGATCTGTTATCAAAATAATCATAAGGCAGGTATTTAGTGAGGTAGTGAGCATATGTCTTATGTAAAACACTAGAGGGAGTTTCTTTATCTCATATTAAAACCAAGAATCTCTTGTTTTATCAATTACTAGAAACCAGTTTCCCTGAAATGTACTCTTGAGAATTGCATTAATAATTACATGAAATTCAGCAAGCCTGTTGTATTTACCATTTAGTCATTTTCAAAAATCACTCAAGACTGTCCTTTATTTATATCTGTGCTTAGATAGTTAGCATGGCATGGAACTGCATGGAAACACACTATAATATGATTATAGTGTAGAAATTTTTTTTCTAATGCCCAAACAATTCAAAATGTTTCAGTGCTTCCAAGCAACTTTGTCAAGTCATGGGCACATAAGCATCAACTTTATAAAAGGTGATACAGGAAATGACATCACAGATCTGGCCATCATCATTTAGCATAAATATTCCAGTTATGACAGCACAATCCCAAACGCTGTAAGACAATAAGAATACCAATACAAAAACATTTTTACATTTTTTGTATTGGAGCAGGTTGATATGCCTAAGCCTGGAGGAGACTGGGAGTTGCTATTACGTAAACGTGAGTGTTTTGTATTTGTATTTGCACAAGCTGTGTTAAGTTTTATAATGTTATTCGTTTTTATGTGTGGCTATGTGTGGATCAATGTATATATGTTATATAAAGCAATAATACCTTTCTGTTCAGGCCCGGCCAAGCCAGTCATTTCGCCCCTTCCCCGAACGGACCAGGGGTAGGTTAAAGCTGAGCAAAGTGCTTAGCGCCCCCACGTTCCCCCCCTGTTTCTGTCCAACTACAAAATACCTAATTTCCCAATGCCATGGGTCAAAATTTTTCACAAAGCTGGACCTCCGTAAAGGGTATTTACAAATACCCCTCTCTTGGCAGGCCAGAAACCTGACAGCTTTCATTGCACATCTAGGGCTTTACCATTTCAAAAAAATGCCATTTGGGCTGTGTTTTAGTGATGTGTGGGCCAGCCCGATACCTGCAGGTCGGGTGGGTTCGGGCCGACCTCGCACTCATCTTCGTGGGGACGAGCCACCTTCAAATGCCGGCTTCCGACTTCCGGGTTCTTCTTTTATAGACACTGTGCCTGCTTGCCCTGGCCCTTTTGTAACGTCATCGGCAGGGTGGGTCGTCGTGGGTCTATAAATGGAACCCTGAAGTCATGCTCGGACAGGTGCGGGTGGAGGGAGGGCGGGCGGGTCGGGGAAATAACGTTTCACTTCGGGACAACTTCTTAAAACGAAGCGCCACGAGTGCCATTTTTCATTATAGTAGGCGGGAAGGTAGGGTAAGGCAGTTCGGGGAGATTGTTGCCCCGAAGAAGAGAAGATTTGTCGCTGGGGTGACTAATCTCCCTGAATCTGCCAGTGTGCCCTTACCCTTATGAAGCATGGCCTGCAGCCGACAGCCTGAGCTAGCTGCAGGAGACTCCTGTCACAAGTGGTCTGTAATTCGTGCCTGCCGTTCCCCCGGCAGTTGGCATATTTTGTTATGGTTATTTATGAATATTTAATAAAAACTGTAGCTGCTATTCATCCACTCAAAATGTTGTAATGTCTTTATTATTGGAATTGCATAAGTTGCCACAGTGGCACCCCCAGCTCATCTGCCCATTTTGGCAGCCAAGATGGTAAACTGATAACAGCCTGCCTGTATTGCTGTGATATAACAGTAAGGTGTAGTGGATACACCAATTACAATCTTTAGCACCATATGGACTGAATAAAGATTTTGATTTATGTGTTTTACAGGGTGTAGTTCCCTGTTTTTTTTCCTTTTATTTCTTATTGGCTTACTATATGGAAGAAAAGTTAAATGAAATATATAACCCCAAAATGAACACTTATCCAACTGATCATATTATATCATATTAAGTGGCCTATTAAAAAATCTTACCAAACTGGAATATAGATATCAGTAGATATTTCCCTTTTATATCTTTTACCTTGAGCCACAATTTTGTGATGTTCTGTGTGTTCCCTTAGAGATCACCTGACCAGAAATACTGCAGCTCTTACTGTAACAGGAAGAAGTGTGGGAGTAAAAGACTTTGTCCAGAAATTGGCTCATATGACCTAACATGTAGTTGTGTGTGTCCTTGTGTTCTTTATATGCACTGTAAATCATATCATCCCAGGGGGGCAGCCCTTAGAACTTAAAATGGCCATTTCCTATTTATAATTGCCCAATGGCACATACTGCTAGAAAAGTATATTTTTATGAAAACAGTTTATCTCAAGCAGTGTTTATACTGATATTTTACATTTTTGTACATGCTTATTATATCCATCCTAAATTAATTTCTTAGTGCCATAACTTGAGCATTTGTAAATGATGATTATGACTCCATGCAAGCAGAGGATTTATTTCAATATACCAGTCCTAAAACTGCCCATTGTGCCTACACAATATATCATGCTTCCCCCCTGTGATTAGTACAGTATTTTTCTTGGCCAATGCAAGCTAAAGCAACACCCATAAATAACCATGGTTTGTGCAAGACTTCCTCCTCTATCCCAAACTAGCTTTTATGTTTTTGTGGGATAGTGCTAAAGAGTTATGGATCATTATTATTATTTTATTTAGCCACCCTGTTTTACACAATAACTAGAGATTACTGTATCTATAACCAATCCTGCTTTCAAGGAACAGTAACACAAAAAAATGAAAGCGGTTTAAAGTAATTAACATATAATATACTCTTAGCATGCACTGGTAAAAGTAGTGTGTTTGCTTCAGAAAGACTACTATAGTTTATATAAACAAGCTGTTGTGTAGACATGGGGGCAGCCATTCAAGCTGGAAAAAAGGAGAAAAGGCACAGGTTACATAGCACATAACCGAGAAACCCTGTCCAATACAATGGTGTTGTAGCCTTTATGTGTTATGTAACATGTGACTTTTCTCCTTTTTTCAGCTTGAATGGCTGCCCCCATGGCTATACAGCAGCTGGTTTATATAAACTATAGTAGTCTTTCTGAAGCAAACATAGCAGTTTTACCATTGCAGAACAACAATACATTATATTTTAATTACTTTGATACAATTTCAGTTTTTGGTGTTACTGTTCCTTAAAGGGTGGTTATAAGATTCAAAATATGCCATGGCATATTTTATACACAGAGTCCCAAACAGCCCCCCCCCCTCCCCCTTACGGCCCAAAAAATAGTGACTGTCTATGGCAACTTACAGCAGCCCCTCTGGCATTTGCCAGAACCCACAGATTGCCATTCCAGGTCTGGTTGTATAGTCTATTGTTCTCTTGTAATGCACGTGTTTTGCAATTCCATCTAGGAGCCAATAGTTAAAAGTAGGTCACTAGTTTCTCAGCTATGTAGATTGATATTTAATATTTGTTATAGGGCAGGTTAGAGCAGACTCTGACCTGCATGACAGATAAATGACTCACCAGCTTCTTGATTTCTTCTTCTTCAGTGCAACTTTTCACAGTATGCACTCAATAACAGCAGCATTGCCACTTGTTTTACCAAAGCAGGTGTAATGAAAAATAAGTCACATGCTTTTCATTTTTTAATGATTTACTTTATTGTTGTGCCACCTTACAATACAGGCAGCAAACCCAGAAGCTGCTCAGAGGGTGAATAGTCTTATAAAAATGTTTTTTTTTGGGGGGGTTAATATATTGAAACCCCTCATTTGAAATACCAGGGACTATAGTAGATCTGTGGGGAGCTCCAATAAAAAGGACATTTTTAAAGATAATGTTAATTTTTAGCCCAAAATGCAACAAGCACCATAAAGTATTCATTTTTGTGTACAAGACTGGAGGGGGTACATTTATGCAAATTTCTCCTTCATTTGTATTCATTTGTGCTTCTTGAATTATTTAAAGGGGAACTAATGTCTTATATAACATAAAATAATGTAAACATGTAAATATAATAAAAGAGGAAAAAGGTGGATTTGAAAGCTTATTTTAACCAACACATCCTACAACAATCTAAGATCACTGCAAGGAAGGCATTTCAGGGATCTAACTTACTATGAAGCAGGCATCTCTGTCTCTCTGTAATACGAAGTTCTCAACCCAGCACTATAAGCTTATTGAACAAAATATAGAGAGAAGGCGCACACCCATTAAAGTAAAGTGAGGGGTGCTAATCCATAGGGGACTCCCCATAAGGGTCTCCAGACAAGACTATAAATACTCAAAGTAATGGATAGCACACCCAATTTCAAAAAATAATAGAAAAATTTATTATAAAAAAGTAAAGAAAATGTGAAAAACTATACAAAAATAATAAATATTTTAACAGTGAGCCCAACGTGTTTTGACCTTAAAGGGATTTTTTTTCAAAATTAATCAGTTAATAGTGCTGATCCAGCAGAGTTCTGCACTGAAATCCATTTCTCAAAAGAGCAAACAGATTTTTTTATATTCAATTTTGAAATCTGACATGGGGCTTGACATTTTGACAATTTCCCAGCTGCCCCTGGTCATGTGACTTGTGCCTGCACTTCAGGAGAGAAATGCTTTCTGGCAGGCTGCTGTTTTTACTTCTCAATGTAACTGAATGTGTCTTAGTGGGACATGGGTTTTTACTATTGAGTGTTGTTCTTAGATCTACCAGGCAGCTGTTATCTTGTGTTAGGGAGCTGTTATCTGGTTACCTTCCCATTGTTCTTTTGTTTGGCTGCTGGGGGGGGGGAAAGGGAGGGGGTGATATCACTCCAACTTGCAGTACAGCAGTAAAGAGTGACTGAAGTTTATCAGAGCACAAGTCACATGATTTGGGGCAGCTGGGAAATTGACAATATGTCTAGCCCCATGTCAGATTTCAAAATTGAATATTAAAAAATCAATTTGTTCTTTTGAGAAATGGATTTCAGTGCAGGATTCTGCTGGAGCAGCACTATTAACTGATTAATTTTGGAAAAAAAATTTTTTTCCCATGACAGTTTCCCTTTAAGGGGCTTCCTCAGGGGCACAAATAGACATTTAAGCTTATTGAACTGGGTTCGTGAGGCTCAGAGAACCATCCATGAGCAAAACACTCTGTTTTCACAGCTGACAGGGACACTTGCAGTAAGGTATTCATTATCACAGAAAGTCAGGGTTGAAAGTATTGCCAATGCAGCAATATATACTAGAAACAAGGCCACATCTAATGAAAATGCTTTATCACTCAAATGCAAAGGTGCAGGTTTCATTTGTACCCCATTATTATTCACTGAGTTTGAAGGGGAAAGTCCCAGAACACATAAACCAACCCTAATGTGCAATTTATGCCTTTGCTATTTTCTAATTAAACCCAGGTTTGGACCTCACTCGCACTAAACACATTTAATTTATTTGGATACATTCCAGCAGTAGAAGAATTGAATCATACACACTGTGAATGCAGCCACAAAACGTGCTGTGGTTTCAGGGAATAAAACGTGCATTAAAAAAAATAATTAGCCAATGTACTGAAAATTGTTTTCTCTCAGGTGTACGGAAATAAGACAGAATAAGAGTAGCAAACACAGTTCATGCAGCTCTTTAGAGATGAGTAGAGATCTGCCGGCTGAATAGGCCAAAGTATTTGCAGGCTGTGGCTCCTTCCAACAGTATTGAGTCTATGCAGCAATGCAGGAATCCTTTAAAATGCTGGCACTTCACTTATTTAAATGAATCTTTATGAAATACTGTATACCTAATATGGAACTGGATATGTTTCCTGCACAACCTGGACAATGCCAAGTCCCACAAATAAAGATGAATGTTGGGGGTACTATAAAATATAATTTATAACCAAGGGCAGCCAAGTTTGGGAGTTTTACTTTGAAAGCAGCTAGTAAGTTGCAGGTAAAACGTGTTCGTCCCTTTTATAAAATGTATAATGAAACCATAGAATTCTTAATGAATCAAATGAAAATTGAGCATAGGACTGGCCAGATATGGGATGACTTTGACGTAGTTGGCCAGCTTAAATATATTGCAATATATGGACAAACAATCCCTGTTTTGTTTAAAGGATAAGGCATTTTTCAGTAGCAGTATGCACAAAATGTCGCTGTCTTAAATATATTGATAATGGGTTGAGTGCAGAGGAATCTTGTATTTGTCTATATGTATTTTGTGGTCACACCCTCATTGCACCCCCGCCTAATGATTTTAAAAACTAGTGGTGAGCACAACTTTCCCATATATATATATATATATATATATATATATATATATATATATATATATATATATATATATATATATATATAAATGTATTAAGAGCATGTACTCTGATGCTCAAAGTCAAATCAGCATGCAATAATATATATCAAAAATTGACTGTAGGACTAGCACTCCCTGTAGATTAATTACTTTATTTTTATTAACACATTGTACATTACTAGGAACAAATAAAGCCAGTCTGCTGTGTATAAATGCAAAAGTAGGAATTCTGACTCTAGAGACACATACAGTTAAGCTTCTGTTTTTGTCTGGTCACCCTGATTGGAATTTATAAGAGCAATCTAATGGGATCTGCCCATGGAAACCTGTTATTCATAGTTATCCGATATTTATATGCTGCACTGCAAGTGTGCCTGCAATGAATGCCTCCAAAACTGGGATTAAAGGGATACTGTCATGGGAAAAAACATTTTTTTAAAATGAATCAGTTAATAGTGCTGCTTCAGCAGAATTCTGCACTGAAATCCATTTCTCAAAAGAGCAAACAAATTTTTTATATTCAATTTTGAAATCTGACATGGGGCTAGACATATTGTCAATTTCCCAGCTGCCCCAAGTCATGTGACTTGTGCTCTGATAAACTTCAATCACTCTTTACTGCTGTACTGTAATTTGGAGTGATATCTCCCCCCTCCCTTTTCCCCCCCAGCAGCCAAACAAAAGAACAATGGGAAGGTAACCAGATAACAGCTCCCTAAGGGCTCTTATAGACAAGCGTTTTTACCTGCGCTCCCCTGCGTTCAGTTTTTCTGTGCAGGAATAGACGCATTACATTTTTTCCAATGGGGCTGTACTCACACAGGCATGTGTAGGCGCCGAACGCAGGAAAAATGCAGCATGTTGCGTCTCAACCTGCGTTCGGCGTCTACACGAGCCTGTGTGAGTACAGCCCCATTGGAAAAAATGTAATGCGTCTATTCCTGCGCTCCCCTGCGGCTGAACGCAGAAAAACGGAACGCAGGGGAGCGCAGGTAAAAACGCTCGTCTGTAAGAGCCCTTACACAAGATTACAGCTGCCTGGTAAATCTAAGAACATCACTCAATAGTAAAAACCCATGTCCCACTGAGACACATTCAGTTACATTGAGAAGGAAAAACAGCAGCCTGCCAGAAAGCATTTCTCTTCTAAAGTGCAGGCACAAATCACATGACCAGGGGCAGCTGGGAAATTGACAAAATGTCTAGCCCCATGTCAGATTTCAAGAATTGAATATACAATGTAGAGCTTGCAGGGTGTGATGTCTCTTTGTCGCAAATTGGTGGAACTACTCAATTACAAAATAAATTCTTCTTTATCAGAAATTTTAAATATTAACTTAATTATTATAAAAAGGAGTTATCCCCATTTTAATGACCAACCAAAACCAGTTAGATACCTAGGAGTAAAGATGTGTAATAACTCCTCTGTTTTAGATATATATAAATATACAGGTATAGGATCCATTATTCAGGAACTCTCTATACAGAAATCATGGGAAGGTTGTCTCCCATAGACTCCAATTTCATTAAAGAATTACAAATTTTAAAACCTGTTTCCTTTTTCTCTGTAATAAAAAGACAGTACCTTGTACTTAATCCCAACTAAGATGTAATGAATCCTTATAGGAGGCAAAACAATTCTATCGGGTTTAGTTAATGTATCATATATCTGTAATACTGTTATGAGCTTAGGGGGCCTGACCTTATTCAGGGGAAGGCTGAACCAAAAAAAGTTAGAAGGCTTCTATTGACCTTTTATTTTGCAATCTTTAACGCAACAAAGGTTACCTGTGTGACCCTTTTAAAACTGACACTTGATGAAACAATATTATTGCGGATTTTCCTCTCACTAGTAGCATAACTATTGTGGGTAAGACCCCCAACATGACCAAAGGACTCCAGGGGAGTATGGGCATATTCATGCACACGCTACCCCAGTTTATATCTTAGGAGCCCAGTGTGATCAGGGCCCCATCTAGTTTTTTTCAATTATTATTTCTATTTTCTATTAATATTTATTTTTATTCACACTGCTGGGTACGGTTGATTGCACCTGCTGGGAGAATAATGCAAGCAAGTTGCGTGTGTCCACATGCATGTAGATCCAGTGACATCACTGGTACACGCCGAACCAGACCCAGTATAGAGAACTCAGGTGCATGTGTGCCTGGATCTATAAGCATCCAGGCCCAGCAGTTGCCTGGAAGAGGGTCCTGTTTGTATGTAGTCTAAGGGCCCCATGTGTCATTAATCTGTCATCGCAGGGGGCGGGGTGCTGCGCCAATGAGACGAGTTCAGATACTCTCATCAGGCAGAAGCTCCCCACTAGTTACCATGGGTGGCAAATAGGGTCGGACTGGGCTGGCAGGATGCCGGGAAAAAACCCGGTGGGTTCAGATCAGGAGAATTAAAATAGGCCCTGGCATTTCAGGTACACATAGGCCCAATAAGCCCACACAGAGGCCCAAACAACCCCCACCAGCCCACTAAATACTGACTTTCTATGGCACCTTATAGCAGCCCCTCTTGCATTTGCCAGAACCCACAGATTGCCAGTCCGGGCCTGGTCCAGATCCTCCACCTGGATTTCTTCCCGGGGCTTCTGCCTCAGGGCCCCACTCCAGACCATGAGGGCTACTGCCTCAGGTTAGGAGAAACATGGTGCTCCAGAATAATTAGTAAATGGCACACCAAATAGTGAATGTGGCCCAGGTGCTCCAGCCCCAGACCCCCAGCTTTATGGAGCAGTACAGCAAAGGATAAATAGAAGCAAGCCGACCGGCACTCAAACAGATCCACAGGACCAGAGAGAATTAGTTAAAAATATATTTTATTTATATAAAGTTAAAAAATGTATATCATCAACATCCGCCCTATGCGTTTTACACCCACTTAGGGGGAGAGAAACAGCCCTGCAGGACGGGAGGCAGTGAGGCAGCAGCCCTCAGAGTCCGGAGGGGGGCCCTGAGGCAGAAGTCCCAGTGGGCCCCGGGCCCCCCAGTCCTACCCTGGTGGCAAAAAGCCGCTCTGGGTAACTTTAAGAGCCAAATTTATGGTTATCAAACCAGAAATTCTACGCTAGTGTTGCAGACCCCCCTGGACCCCTTGTTATGGTAAGTGCAGGGGAAGCTGCCCCAGGGTTGGGTGGGGGTAAGAATCACCCAGACAGGGGAAAAAAGAATGTGATGGTACCCAATAGAGCTTTATGAAGTGGGAGGAGGGGGAATAAAATATGTGGTTGATAGGGTGCCTGGGATTAGAGAACTAGTGGTGACAGGTCTAGTATGGGAGATGAGAGTAACAAGGAAAGGCCTAAAGCCAGAGAGGTTTCCAACTGGGCCCTATATAAATGTACCATTAAGGCCCCTTTGATACACTGTCTAGTAGGGAACGTTTCCAGAAGCCTGGTATACCTGCTAGCCCTTGTAATGCAACCAGCACCCCCGAGTACTGGCAATTAATGATAAATAGCAGAAGGATAATAAGCTTAGTATGTGTTTCTTGCCCTGTTTATGGGGAAGAGAGAAAGAGCTAGCGGCTCCCGTCCCCCATCAGTACAGAGAGAGAGAAGTGGCCAGAGAATGGGGAAAGTGAGGCACATGAGGAGGAGTGGAAGACAGGAAGGAAGGAGCCATCAGCTCTCATGGAGACCTCCTTTCCCAGCTCTGCGGCCGGTTGCTAATGATGTTGTCAGGCGCTGCTCCTGGGTGACCTAGTTTCTGAGAGTAGTGCGGCTCAGCGCTGTGCTGCCTCACTCCCATCCAGAGGCCGGAGGAGGAGGAGGAGGAGCAGTAGCAGTGGTTAAGCACAGCTGCGAGTTACACAAGCCTCGGACTGATCTCCCGCACTGTAGGTGACATTGGAGCTGCGCTATTAGGCAGGTGCTCTCATTGCTGTTGTCTCCTCCTCACACCGCTGCCCGCCGCCCCGGATACTTTTTTGGGGGGACTCCTGGATCACGATGTCATGTTGAGACTGGGAATTTGTGTCTCCCTACCTCTTGGATTTATTCATCGGACTGAGAGAAGACGCTGGGATTAGTACAGCGCCGGGGTCCTGGCATGGCACAGCGCCCCTCTAACTGACCAAGGTACGTACCAAACTGTCAGCTTTTTCTGCTGCCAGCGAGCGAGTGACACCAGCCTAGGGACCTGCCAGTCTATAGCACTCAACTTACTAGCCACAACTGCATCAATAGCCAGCCAATGCTGTCACATCGGGATGCCTCAGTCTGGCTACCAGGGGTAAACTTTAAGAGTCTCTCGCAAAAGTCCTCTTTTGTATTTAGAGTTAAAACGGAAAAACCTGCACCAGAAGTGACCAATACTTACACATATATAATACTATATTACACATATATAATACAATATTACACATATATAATACAATATTACACATGAGAAAATAGGGGGTGACTGTAACTCAAAACATGATGTTAGCTTCTTTTTCATGTATAAATTCTTTATAACTTGCCTACCCTAATTCTGCCAGAATTTTACAAAAGTTGCCCAGATTTCTTGCAGATTTGGGCTCCAGCTGACCAATAAGAGAGTGTGGAACTCACCTTGGTGCTACTCAACATCCCCAGTGCTGATGTTTGTATGTGTGTAGCCTTTAACTTTGCAAAACTCACATCAAACTTGAATCTAACTATTTAGTTATGGGTTATTAAGTCTTTTTTTGTGGACTAAAATATTTACCATTTTCTGTAAAGGTGTCGTTCACCTTAAACTATTAGTATGTTGTAACTAATAGTGGGCCTTGGCAACTTGCCGTTGATTTTAATCTTTAATTTTTTTTAATGATTTTTGTATTATTTTACTTTTTGTTCTGTAACCGTTCAGTTTGGAATATCTGGATTTTGGGGTCCCACATGCCTTAAGGTAGTGGTAGGAAAGTCAGAAGGGAAGATGGATAGGAGAGGGCGTCTACAGAAACATAAATATAAAGTAACAGCGACCCTGATATCCTTAGAGTTTTTAAACTGCAATATGAAAAAAAGGAGAAGAGGAGGGCACCATTTGGAAAGTTGCTAATAATAGGCCAGTCTATATAGTAAAATGTATTTAAAGGAGAATGTATGTCCTTTAAAGTGGGTAGCGTGTACCAGACTCCTACCAACAACTTTTAATATTCGAAAAGTAAAGTCAGACTTAAAATTTGTGGTTAATCTGCCCTAGTAGGCAGTGTACCAGAACCTTATTGCAGTATGGGATCACTTATCTGGAAACCCATTATCCAAAAAAGCTCCAAATTATCGGGAAACCATCTCCCACCTTTAACTCATAATTAACATTTTTAAAAATGATTTTCTTTTATCTGTAATAATAAAACAGCACCTTGTTCTTGATCCCAACTAAGATATCATTAATACCTATCGGAGGCAAAACAATCTTATTGGATTTATTTAAATTTGACATGATTGTTTAGCAGACTAAAAATATGGAAATCTAAATTACAGAAGGACCCCTTACCCGAAAAACCCCAGGTCCCATAACATAACCAAGGAGTCAAACCCCATTACCTATAGAGAGAATAAAGTCAAATGCCCTGCATAATGTTGGTGTCCATGGCTGGGCCTGTATCTAATATGTGTTAATTAAAGGGGACCCGTCACCCAAAAAAAATATTCAAAATCCTATTTTATCACATTAGTCAAGCAAAATGAACTTTATTACACTATATAAATTATTTGAATCTTGTTTCCTTCAGTCTGGGATTTCAAAATTATAGCAAGCAGGCAGCAGCCATTTTGTGGACACTGTTATTAAGACAAGCCTTGTATCATCTCAAAATCTCGTTTGTGCACCAGAATAGGGGACCCGATGTCCATCCCGATGCCCTAGTTATACAATTAAATGGTAAAGAGAATGGGGGAATGTGGGGAGAGCAGTGACATCTAGGAAGTGCTGAATGGGAAGTGAAAGTAATTGTCTGCCCCGCCTCTATGCCACTGGCATAGAGGAGGGGCAGACAATTTTGATTGACAGCTGAGATTTTTAAATGAGCTTACAACAGCTATGAATGCTTTAATAAAAAATAGAAATTGGATTTCATGTTTAGTTTGAAAAGGACTTTTATTATACAGATTTTTGTGTCTGGGTGACAGGTCCACTTTAATATGAGGAGAAGAGATTTATATTTGTTCAGTGTTTGGGAATTGTGTGGCTGTAACTCTCAGGTGATGTCAAACCGATGTCCTTATTATTGCCGTCTGGGCTGAAGGCAGGACATTTTTGATATTTCCAGATGCCTGTAACCTCCATTAATATCTCACCCCACTCACTA
Organism: Xenopus laevis; assembly: GCF_017654675.1. Taxonomy (NCBI): domain Eukaryota; kingdom Metazoa; phylum Chordata; class Amphibia; order Anura; family Pipidae; genus Xenopus; species Xenopus laevis. The sequence goes on from NC_054385.1 coordinate 50,216,936, forward strand.
ATAAATACTTGTTAAACAACTTTATCTGACCCCTCCAACAACCAACAGTGAAATACCAGGGTGCTTTGTATTTGTGTTTATGTTATAAACAGCATGCAAGAAAGAGGACAGCTTGAAAGATGGGTAATTCTTATAGATTTCAGGTTCTTAAATACAGGATACAACATTTATGACATCCAGGGATACATTTTTATTTGCCTCACCCCTTCGCCTATTAAGTGATACCCGCCTGTGCTACAGATCAATACACCAGCCGGCTTATTGTTACTGTTGACTCACCAACGGCCATCTTGTACAAGACAACCAGAACTCATTATGATGAAGGTGTTTTTCAACACACCAAGATGCTGACTTCAGTAACAACAGCAATATTTATGTAGACAAGTTGTGCCTTTACTCTTAGCATCAATGTCTTTTACTCAGTGACAGATAAAGGTGTGGGAAAGGAAAGTAGAGAACATTGTGTAGCCTACTGAAAAGGACATGGATAATGCAGTACTGTAGATTTTGCTTTGCAATTTTAAATGTTACATATAAAACCTCCCAGTCTGAGAGCAACTTGTTTTTATGCCTTACTGACCTACTAATGCCATGAAACAATAAAGTTGCATATTATACGGGCTGGCACAGGACATGTCACTCCTGTTTTCTTCCTGGCTGTCATTAAAGAGGAACTTGTGTGTTTGGGATGCATGGTTTAGTTATAGAAGGTTGCTGCCCATGGTTTGGGATGACACAGCAGGGTGTAACAGGCCTTTCCTAAGGTGTGATCTGCTTACTACAATCAAGCTAAATAACAACCTTCTTCTATAAAGCTAAAAATAGCTGAGAGCTCTAAAGCTACTTTTGTGATGTAGTTTTTAATGTTACCCCCTGGGATACTAAAGGAAAGCTGTATTATCCATATAACTTAATAGAGAGTGATAGACTGATCTACTGTTGCTCCCCCCCCCCGTGAATTAAATTGATTCCATTTTTCCCCTAGGCAAGTGCTACTTTTGGAAAGAAACACATAGTTCTGGGGAAAAAAGTGGCACTATGCCGACTGCCGTTTGACTTACCATGCAATCCTAGCACAGACTTTGGATTTGTGCATATGCAGCAGAGGAATAACCACAACATTTGTGTACAGGTTGAATAAGGATGCCGGGGAACGTAAAATTGCAGTACCGTGCAATTTCCCTGGGTTGGTGCATTTTTTCCATTATTCCTTTGTGTGTAGTTAATATCAGGATATATAAGGTCCTCATCCACCAGTGGAAAACCAGTTGTAGGGATCATTTACTTAGACCCTAGACAGAAGTGCAAGAGCACTAAGGAGCAAAAAGTAATCCCTTTAGTGCTTATTCAGAGTGCCCTTTTGTCCGGGTATGGCTGCTCTCTGCAACTTTCTTGGTAAAAAAAAAAACTGGCATTAGGTGCACAACACAGTGTTGGCAGGTGCAAGGCTGCCATGTCCTTACTACCTGTACAGGGGCTCAATATGTCCTGATCCCTAACATGAGTGCCTACAAATTAGGGGATGGGAACTTTTTTTTCCATTTACTGGATTGTATTTTTTTGCGTGGTTTTTGTTTGATTTTTAATTATAGTTCCGATTTTATATAATTCTGATATTTTGCATCCAGTGCAATGTGCCCCGTCTCTCTTTATTCATATAAACACTTTGTTATAAATTGTATAATCCTTAACTAAGAGATAAGTCTTGATATTGCCTTGACAGCTGATGTTAGTTGTATTGGCTGTGTTTAGATGGTAAGGAAGTAGTTACAGGATGTTTAATAATTTTGGATTATATATAATATTTCCTTCTGGAGAGAGTCAATATCAGGCAGTCATCTCACCATGTGTTTTTAATTGAACAATATTAGACAGAAATAACTAGGGATCATTCAGAATATTTCCTTCCAGAGAGAGTGTGTATGAAGCGGTCATCTCACCATGTGTTTTTAATGTAACTACATTAAACATACAATCTTCACTCCTGTTGCTTGTCCCCATGTATCCGTTATCAGATACAGTGCAACAGAGCTGATTGCTTAAAATAATGAAAAGGCCCTTTCTTGTTTCTTTATTGCCCACGTGCCAAAGAATCAGATCACCGCAATCTGGCCTTCTGCACATTTGTCTAAACTGCACACAATCCAACAGGTATGTTCATAGTCAAACAGAAGTAATCACCTAATGCGTAACCCAAGTTTTGTTGTGTTTTCCTCAACAAAAGAAAAATATCTTAGTACAATCTCCCCTCCTGCAGAAAATGATCAATAAAATGTATTTTCACCTAATAAATAGGAAGATTGCTTGCTCATGCATGAAAGTTACATTTCAAAAAACTTCTATGACAATCGTCCAATGTATTTTTTGCAGTCATAACAAGATGAACATATTAAGGTGGTTCTAGACCCACCCACTTCAAAGCTGCTTACATACAGATGGACGTTGGCAAACAGAATTATAGTTCTCTCTCACACTCCAATGAAACACGCCTCTCCCAATCCTTCATCTAGTAAAATAATGGTGTCACGATCATTCTTGTTTTGAATACATGGGGAACTAATAATTATCTGAGACTTCACAACAAAAGTTGTTGTGGCGTAGAAGAAAATAAAATGGGAAAATAAAGAATGTCCTAAATAAAATATTGATATATATATATACATAAAACAGCTCATAAGTAAAACCCTGCTTCAGGTAAATAATCCATTTTCATAATAATATACTTTTTAGTAGTATGTGCCATTAGGTAATCCTAGATAGAAAATTGCCATTTTAAAAAATCATCATAGGATCATAGGATTCACGGTGCACACAAACAAACCATACATGTTGGGTCACATTAGCCAATTAACAGACAGAGTTCTGTCTTTTGCTCCCACACTTCCTGTTACAGTTAGAGCTGGAGTATTTCTGGTCAGGTGATCTCTGAGGCAGCACACAGACCATCAAGAAATGGTGTTTCAAGGCAAGATATGTAAAAGGGCAATGTTTACTTAAATATATATATATCAGTTTGATAAGATTCTTTAATATGCTACTTAATTTGATATAAACTATCTGTTGCTTATGTATTCATTTTGGGTTTATAGTTTTCCTTTAATAAACATGGCAGGTAACATGTTTTATTTTACATGAATCCAAACCCATATAAACTTAAAGGGGTTGTTCACCTTTGAGTTAACTTTTAGTATGATGCAGAGAGTGATAATTTGCAATTGGTTTTCATTTTTTATCATTTGTGGTTTTTGAGTTATTTTGTTTTTTATTCAACAGCTCTCCATTTTTCAGTTTCAACAGTCTGGATGCTAGGGTCAAAATTAACCTAGCAACCATGCGCTGATTTTAATAAGAGACTGGAATAAGAATATGTGAAGACTTGAATAGAAAGATGAGTAATACAAAGTAGATCTAACAATAAATGTGTAGCATTTGTTTCTAGATAGGGTGACCCCCATTTTAAAGCTGGAAAGAGTCAGAAGAAGTAGGCAAATAATTCAAAAACTAGAAAAAATAAATACTGAAGACCAAGTGAATAGTTGCTTAGAATTGGCCATTCTATAACATACTAAAAGTTAACTTAATTGAAGCCCCTTTAATTTGAAACCTCACTGAACTTTTCATTGGTTCTATGTAGTGAACGAATCTGTCCATTTTTCGCGAATTTGCGAAAAAGTGAAGAATTTGCAAAATGCATTGAAGTCAATTGGTGTTTTTTTTGCTTTACTTTCTTTTGTGCAAAATGCCCTGAAGTCAGTGGGTGTTATATCTCAAGTTTTTTCCTCATGCCAAATGCATTAAAGTCATTGGGTGCGTTTTCTGAAGTTTTTTCTCATGCCAAATGCATTGCAGTGAATGCGCACTTTTCCTCACTTCAAATGCAAGTCAACAGGCGTTTTTTCTCTCTCAAAATGTATTAAAGATAATGGGTATTTTTTTGTGGCAGTTTTTCGGTCACTAGTGTGTGCATACGGAGATGGAGGCTTGGGAGGTATTAGCATTGTGTTCAGACATCTTTAATAATAAAAAAAAACCTGACCAAAATAGCTGACTTCCTTTATCGCCTTGCTAATTCGAAAATATGATTCTAGCCCAGACATTTATGGCATTTTAACACTATGTTTCTATCTTTAGAACAGTGCATTGTCTTCAGTCTTCAAAATACTCATCATGAAGATGAGCTTGTAAATGAGGTTTCTGCTTTGTTGTAGTTGATGGAAGGAACTTATTAATTGTTCTTTAATTATAGTGGTCATGCTAATTGTATTTGTTTCCATTTTATGTACGTATGCTTCATGCATTCGATCGGTAAAGAAGCTCTGACATCATTTTGAATCATTTTACTTGTGGGGATAATAAACCTTTATGAGTTGTAATGTTTTTATGCCACAGGTTTTGTGCAAAGAGACAGTTATATTAAAGATTTTGGGGCAAATGCTATCTGTGTAGTAAGAGATATGCACAGGTCCACTTCAATTATAACGCGTTTTGCGCTATTGGGTGCTTAATCAGAGGACCTCCTCTGATGAAGCGCCCAATAGCGCGAAACGTGTCAGGAGACACTGCACTGTGTTGTGTTTTGTTAATGTGTTAACATGCAATTTTGCTGTGGTTAAAATGCACAAATAAATGTTTTAAGCGAGAAGCTGTGTATGTTTCTAATTTATGTACTATAAAAGAGACAGTTATGCATCTTTTTTCTACCTTTTAAATGTTTAAAATGTTTTAAATATTTCAGTTTTTATAGGCAATGAACACAGTAAACAAATGCCAATACCTCAAGTTGGTTAGCCCATCAACTCTGCAGAAATGATAATAGTGACCTCTTCCTGCTTTAGGGAATGCTAATGTGTCATTAAAGGCACATTATTCTACCTTTTTGCCCATTGTTTTAAAAAAAATCTATGTTTTTTTTTTTATATTTTTTGATTAATAGTGCAAACAGGGAAATTGGATCTACTCCATTTTTGTTCTTGCAAGGTAGATAATTAGATTCCTAGTTCAAAATAACCCCCTGCATAATGGACTAACAATGCAGTCACAACAAAGGGTGAAGGAGGTTGTATACTCGTACAGACCAAACATGAAGTAACTTCAATCCACCTGTATGTCCTGTTAAGCTTAAGAAACAACAAAAACATTGAAAAGGTATGAAAGCACAAATCCTATTCACTGAATTTGTTTTGCACAAAAGGGTATACTGTCCATTTAATTAAATCTTGCTATGCCTAGGAGATCCGCTCTTCCTAGAGACATAAAAATTATGAGGAAAGAAGGTGGGTTCAAGCTTTTGATTTTTTATATTCTACAACAATTTCCATCTCCACCCCTAACAGCCATAGTAGATTGTAGTATAGATTTTTTTTCAGGTTTATTTGGTGTATGTTGAAAGTAGGGAAAAGATTGATAACAGGAGGTTAAATAGTCTGAGCCACTGACTGACTGATCTTCTGATGCTTAAGCAGGGATATCCTTAAAACCTAGTCTTGTAGATTGCTCTGAATAAAACCACTTCTTTCGCTTCTTTTCAATATAACCAGAGAGTCTCAAGCTAACTGCTTAGATAACTAGTGGGTAACAACTCAGCTACATATAGAAAATAATTTAAAGTCTAAACTAGACCCGGAGCCTGGTGAGCCACTGACAAATAAAACAGCTGATATTTAAAACTCTTGAATGGAGAATCTGCCTAGACTGCAGACCCCTTGTTATCGTTTCTACATTTTCTTTTAATGAAAAGTGGTACAGGTATGGGACCTGTTATCCAGAATTCTCGGTACCTGGGGTTTTTCGGAAAAAGCATTTTCCGTAATTTGGGTCCTCATTCCTTAAGTCTACTAGAAATTCATTTAAACATTAAATAAACCCAATAGGCTGGTTTTGCTTCCAATAAGGATTAATTATATCTTAGTTTGGATCAAGTACAAGCTACTGTTTTATTATTACAGAGAAAAAGGAAATCAATTATAAACAATTTGGATTATTTGGATAAATTGGAGTCTATGGGAGATAACAATTCCGTAATTTGGAGCTTTCTGGATATCGGGTTTCCGGATAAGGGATCCTATACCTGTACTTCGTTGTTGAAAACCCCCAAAATAACACAATTTACTTTTCTTTTATAACTGGAAGAAATCATTGTTTTTGTAGTGCAATTCGCTGGTCCCTGTTTCTGTGTAAATTGTTTTCTCTGTTTTTATTGCTGCATAAATGAAGTTATCCCCCCTCTCATTGGCTGCATTTAGAGCTTTTATATGGATGGTTGTGGATTGTTGGATTGTGTTGAGTATTGTGTTGAGTATTTAAGTGTTATGAACAATGTCTCCTTTTATGAGACTAGAGATTGTATAGTGTGTAAACTGTTGCTAAAATACAGCTCACATTATCTTTAGCCGGGTTGTTGGAATTTATATTAAAACAGCCGCAGTTTACATCTTAGAATGTGATCACATGTACAAACTGAACCAAAAATATTCATGTTGCAATACAGCGGCACTATGGTGGCATTTTTGTTGGGCAGTTTTTATTGGATTTCAAAACAATTTTGTGCAACAAAGTGTAGAGAATCTAACCAAGAAATGGGGGAAATTGAAATTCAGTGTTGTTCAGATCATGATGCATTTCTCAGCAAGCAAAATCTGATCTACTTTATTGCTCATTAAGACCGAAGGTATCCAATATAATACATCTTTTAAATCCATTCTGTATTTTTCCTTGGAATGTAAAAAAAAGCAAAATTAGTAAAAATACATGGTGAGTTATTCACAGTCCTAGGGGCAAATTCACTAAGATTCGTAGTTGCGCCAGGCGTAACTTCGCCGCACTTCGCCAGGCGTAGTTTCGCCAGCGATCCGCAAATTCACTAAAATCCAAAGTTGTGCTCAGGGGTAGCGTAAGTTTGCAAAGTTGCGCTAGTGTTGATTCGCTAAGTGAAGCGAAGTTACGCTAGCGATGGTTAATTTGCATACGGCGCCAAATTCATATTTCAATGGAGGAATACGAACAATCACTACAAATGCCTGGGAAACCTTCAAAACATCAAATAAATTTTTTTTTTTGCCCTACACATGTGCCCACTGTATAGTTAAGTTGCGATGAGTTAGGAAATGTAGGGGGGGAGGAGGGGAGCCCCAAAAAAATTTTTGATTTTTTTCAGCCTATACCCCATAATATAGAAAAAACGCCAGCGTTTTTTGGGACTTAGAAGAAATTTGAACTTTTTTTGAAGCAATCCCTATCTACTCTATTGCGCTTCGCCTGGTCTGAGGTGACGAAGGAAGTCTAGCGTAAAAAAGGTAGCGTTCAGTACAATGCGCGCGTTAGTGAATTTGCGTAGTTACGTCCGTTGCGCAAATTCACCAGGTGTAAGGGTGCGAAGTAACACTAGTGAATTTATGCCAGCGTTCGTTAGTGAATTTGCCAACGCTAGCGAATTGACGCGCTTCGGCGCATAGTGAATTTGCCCCCTAGTCTGAAGTATATGTGCCATGACATCATAGCATCAGAAATATGTTCAGGCAGGTCAGTAGTGTGCTGTCAATCACAAATGTAGCATTTAATTAATGTTAAGTATCTTGTCTTAGAGTAATGCTCAATGTATTAGTGTGGATCTACCGTGATACAGCTCTAGACTAATTGTGACATTTAATTCCCCTAGGCTGCACTGTAGAAGAAAGGAATAAAATGTGGATTTTTGGCAAATCTGACACTTTTTCTTGAGTCTTCAATTGTTTAAAACACAGGTTTGCAATTATGGAGATATTTCCTATAGAAAGGTGCCCAGTTTATGAGACAACAGCAGAAGTAAAAAGCCTACACAATAACACTTCTAAATTCAAATGGAGAATAATTTGGGAACAGTTTAGGACTCCTTTGACAGTCTATGGATAATTAAACAGGATTTTGGTTATCTTTAAAGAGGAACAAAACCCTGCCTACCTCAACCTGTCTCTAACAGTCTATAATAGTGCTCCACCTGGTCCTGGCTTAACATATGCAACTGCTCAGCAATCACTATTCGGGATCCCGTGCACCAAATCTTGTAACAAACCCCTTATTTGTTGTTTTATATATTTCTGATTAAAAACTGGGACATTTGAGCCAAGACCAGGGCATTTTGACTACTCTGGGCAAAATAATATAGCATTAAGTATAGTAGTTTTAATCCTGGATCTATTTCTCTGCTATTGTTTATATATTTATATTAGGGATGCATCGAATCCACTATTTCGGATTTGGCCGAATCCCCGAATCCATCTTGAAAGATTCGGCCGAATCCCGAACCGAATCTGAATCCTAATTTGTATATGCAAATATGGGGTGGGGAAGGAAAAATTGGAAAATATTCGTTTACTTCGTTGTTTTGTAACAAAAAGTCACGTGAAATCCCGCCCTCCCCACAATTTGCATATGCAAATTCGGATTCGGATTTGGTTCGGCCAGACACAAGGATTCAGCCGAATCCGAATCCTGCTGAAAAAGGCCGAATCTTGACCGAATCCCGAACCGAATCCTGGATTCGGTGCATCCCTAATTTATATATATCTACTAATGAATGCATCTAGGGGATCACCTCTCCTTCTTCCTTGAACCCTTAGGGGCAAATGTACTAAAGGGCGAAGTGACTAACGCTGGCGAAAATTCGCCAGCGCGACGTCATTTCGGTACTTCGCGGATTTACTAATGGGCGCAGGCGTAACTTCGCTAGCGAAAGAGACTGACGCTGGTGCTCATTTGCACTCAATTGCGCTCTGGCAAAGGGACATAACTCACTAAGATGCAAATTTTACTGAACGTTAACTCTTGCGCCAGACTTGCCTTCGCCAACTCACACCAGGCGAAGTGCAATAGAGTAGATAGGACTTCCTAAAAATTTAGTTGAAAAAAAAAATTCTGGCGTCTTTTCCTTTTTTCAGGGTGATAGCCTGCAAAAGAGCTTAAATTTTTTTTGGGTAACCGACTTCCCCCCTACATTTCCTAACATATGGCACATAAACTATACATTGGGCTCATGTGTAGGGCATTATAACAACTCTATTTTTTTAAGCTTCCCTGGCCTTGTGCAATGTAATGTATTTGCTGCAACATATACATCCATTCAACTTTAACTTCCCGCTGTATGCAAATTAGCCAACGCTAGTGCAACTTCGCTCTGCTTGCCAAATTAACGCTAGCGCAACTTTGCCAGCGTACGGCGCCCTGGACGCTACATGGCATGTTAGTGAATTAGCGTTATCTGAGCGAATTTTCGACTGGCGAAGTGTTGCGCTGCCTGCGAAGCTGTCGCTGGCAAATTTTGCCCCTTAACCTCTTGCCTCTACTAGATTCCTTGTACCCCAATATTTTGCTACTTCAGACTCATCCAATACTCCAGGCCTTTCAGCATTCCTTGACATCACCTGTCCTAAACAGTCCAGCACTGCTAACCACAACTCATAACTGGTCACTTTATACTTGATGGCAACATTAATCCATATTTGTGGCAAAACAATCCTATTGGGTTTTTTTAAAAAATTTTTAGTCAATTTAAGGTATTGTCATCCAAATTACCGAAAACAAAACGTAACACCCCTTTCTGCCACTGAATGAATAGTGTGACATATTGTGCCAGAATGTTTACTAGTGCTCAAATGCTTTAGTGTATATGCTTTGCATTGGTGAAAGGAAGGCTTCTGCATAATATGTTTTATTATCAGCATATTTAAATGCATGTGTTACATACTTACATGCTACTATTGTATATGAAAAATCATGACTTTATTTTGAGGTAAAATTACTTGGGATGTATTGCATTTTTTAAAATCACCCTCATCATGCCAGTAATTATAAATGATACATGGTGCTTGATTAAAAATTATACCGAAACACCCCATGGATGCTCTTACATTTGTGTCTCTGTTTTAAATGAGCACTGGGTATGTCCTAGCAAGTTTTTAGAGTTTTGGAGGGAATTTTCATTTAATTTTAAAGTCACAATCCTATGGGGGGCATACATACAGTTGTACCTGCATTCTACATATAGGAACCCATTGCCTGCTGTCTGTACACATTTTATAGACTTGACAGCATTTCTTTTAATATGCACACACTCACTTCATGTTGTTATTTTTTTATGTTCTATCATTCACCCCGGTCCCCGGCCTTTATGAATCCACTAAAGACAGCTCTGGTAATAACTATAACATCACAAGATCACCCATGGCAGTGTGCTGCTTATACACAGTATTTACATGCTCTCCTGCTTTTACATGTTGAATGCATTTCTTTTCTCTTGGAATATACCCCTAGAATTCAAAATAAGTGTCTGTGGTTTGGCACAAGTACTGGAGAAACAGGAATAAGGCATTGAGCAATAAGGAAACCTGACTGACACGGGAAGGAATAATAAGTAGGGCGGTAAAGGAAAACAAATTGTAAGGAATCTGTTGTCTTCTGCTAAGGGAGTGGTGCGCAGGGGGTGGGAATGATAATGGAGTTGTGTGTCTGGACAGGAATTTTTTTTATTGGAATAACTGGCTAAAACGTAAGCTAGTGGAGTAGAATCACAATGACTATATAAATATATGGTGAATAAAGTACCCCATCTTGTAAAATATAAGGATATTATAAGTTACCAAGGAGTTTCATGACCATATTAAAACATATGGCTGAAGGCATGACTGTGATATTGGAGTTAAGGTTTAATGCCTATCCATGTTATTCTTTTATTCTTTAAATCTGAACGCTGTGGGAAGTGCAACAATTAATGTGGAGATGAATTGAATGAGTTAAATGTAATAAATGTCATTGAAAAGATGTTTACATCTTAGCCTGAAGCTGTTCTGAAGATTCAGTGGGTGATTAAATCCAAACTGCCATCTTTAGCCACTTCTAGCTTTTTTTCATAATTGTGCCAAAATCCATGGTACATTTGTAGTAGGAGTCTTTGCCATCAGGAGTTTAAAGTCTAAACAATACATTTAAATGTAAATGATTAGGATATGTGCCAGCATTGCTAGGATTGTAAGCGCAAGTTCACTTATTTGGCACGCTACAGCAGTTGGTCCTTTCACCTGCCCTTCTAGCTTTCTAGCCAAACTAGCATTGGGGCTAATACAATACACATATCTTACTCCGCAACTCTAATAAATTAGTTTATTGCACAGTAAACACTACTTACCATTGACCTAAATTTTGATCTGTGCCCCCTACGTTTCAAGTGAGATGCGGATGACAAAAGAGTGGGGAATAGAATATATATATTGTGTTTTAGGTAACCTAGTATTGATTGTGGATAGTCGTTGTAGTAGAGAGGCTGAAGAATAGAACAAAGAAGCAAAGATAGAAAAGAAGCATGTGAATTTTGCAAGTCTTTATGCAGGCTGTGTGCTACTTTCTTTGTTTGTTGCTTTAGAATCTAAACAGTCTAAAAGAGGAAAATAGGTAGAGATTGAAGAGGCCTCTAGTGCAATCCATCAAAGTGAGTCTATGTGTGAAGAGTGTATGACCTTGAGCTGTTTAAGTGCACACACTATTGGTGATAAAGTACAAGGGTGAAAGATTGATACTTGAAAAGTTTAGGTTTGCAATCTGCCTCTCTCTGCTTGTTATGATTTCTAGTAAGTGATAGTGAAAAACTCTATCTGTCTTTTTTTTAAAACCACCAGCAATCATATAATTTTCTTTGATTTACTGTAGATATTTCTGGCAGAAAAATGTCAACATTGTAATGGCAGTTGGCCTTAAAAAAATCTGTACATTTTGGTACCGTTTAATTAGCCAAATTGTAAGAACCACAAGGTTTTAATTCTGGAACCCACACCGAGGTTTTGCTCATAATATGGGAATGTATGTAGCTGAGGAATTAAATCAGGCGTTGGATAAAGTTCAGAGCCAAAAATGAATGTGCCACTGCTGGAGGGGAAGGTGGCACAATGGGAAATACTTGATGTGGGTAGTCTTCTAGTATGACTAATCGTTCAGGTGATCAGTGTAGTAGGTAATTATGGCATTTTACATGCCTTACAAGTTCTATCAGGAGTACAGTGCCTCTTAAAGGAGAACTAAGATGCATAGGGCTAGAATTGCTGTATTTTATATACAGAAATTAATATTGCCCTTCAAAGTTGTCCATATGAGCATGGATCTTTTGCGTGTCTTTGACACAGCACATGCTTGGCAAGCTTTGGTCAGCTATATGTCATAGAACTTGTGCTACAGGGCTGCTTATTCAATTCTGATGATTAATAATACACTGTTCTCTGAGCTGCTATGCAATGTGAATCTGAATTAATTACGAATTAGTGTTATATTGTGACTTTTCTTGTATATGTATCTAAATGCTGTATATTGTGCCCAGAGCCTGTTTTGCTGTAAATCAGCACTTACTTCCTAAATTGCTGTGGTCACATTGGGTAAGAAAAGAAACCCAAAACATAATGTGTGCCACTTCTAGACATCTTTGTTAAGCTCAAGTACTCTGCATAAATTGATCATTACTACTATTGGTTCAAAGTTGTACAAATAGAAGATGATTAGTAAATTGGTAGGAATGCTGTAGGTTGTTGCACTGATATTGCACAATTAGATGTCGTATTGCAGAACCAAATGAGCATTTCCTTGTTAATAACTTCTTTTATACAGGTTTGTAAATGTATTCAGCCTAAGGGGAAATTTGTCAAGAAAGAAGTTAGTTTTTTTTCCACAATTTCAGAAAAGCGCAGAGAAAAAACATTGACACGAAAAATATATGTGCAAATATTTTCTGAAACTATAAATAGTCATATGACTATGAAGATTTTCATTCATCCAGGTCATGGTATATCTAGTATAGGTCAATCTAAAAACAACTGGACTTGCTGAGTAATCATTGAAGATGTTTCACTACTCATCCGAGCAGCTTCTTCAGTTCAACTGACTGGTGTGGAAAGTTCTCGGCATATAAACTCTTCCACTAATCCAATCACAATGGCACATTGTAACTCTTCAAAGAGGTGACATCTGAAAATTCATAGAGACGTTGATTCTGTGTAGTTACTGTGATAGGATTACCAATGTGTCAATGTGTCAATGTGTCCAGTTGTTTTTAGATTGACCTATACTAGATGTACAAATATTCATAATTTATTAGCGAAAAATTGCCCAAAAATTCTCAGCAAGTAAAAGTTGGCAAAGTTCAATAGACATCAGTGGGAATAGTCTCTTAGCAACTTTATTGATATATTATTTTCCCCGTTCATTAAAACATTCAAGTTTTTTTGCCTCGTTAAAATGAATGGAACAATGTGATTCTCGGTGGCGGGCTGAGAAAAACCGCAACACAAGATTATTAAAATAAGTTATCTTTTGAGGAGAAAAGTTTTGTGAGTTTTGTTGCTTCTTTTTTCGGCGCTTGCATTTTTTTTTCTCATTAGTCAATGGTCCTCCAAATCTTTTATTTTACTGATTTCAAAATTCATTACTTCTTTAACGTGACATTGTTTCATTTTAAAAAAAATAAAAATCTTAAATATATATATAGCCTTTTTCTGCAAAACTGAAAGTATTTAAGCCACAAGCTTTGTTTTATGTATGTAACAGCATTGCACACTGGTGGGACTTGTTTTGGTTTGTTCCAGGGTCTATACTAGCTGCTGTCTTGGCCACTCGATAGCTTATAGGTCTGCATAATGCGGTTAAACTAATGACCTGCCTATTGATATACCAGATACCTATTGGGCAAGAGAGAAATCTTTTTGGGCATGGACTTCATAAGTTTTACATAGAGCCACAGCTTCTCAGTTAGACTGTTTAGTGGGCCTGTACATGCTACTAAGATAACCCCTAATGTGACTTCATAGAGACGTACATGCATGTCAGGAATACATTGTACAGGTGCTAAAGACTCAGGGGCCTATTTATTATGCTGTAAAAAAAAAAACTGCAAAGCACATCACCAGGCATCACTGTGTAAAAAACAGTGAATTTATCAAGCTCTGCATTGATTTTCAACAGTGTATAAATAGAAGCTGTTAGAAAATGCCATGGGAAATGTGGGGGTCGTCCATCGTGTTTTTTCTGCATTCATTTTACAAAAACTTACTTAGTCTTTAAATTTTTTCCAATAACTTTAATGGATTATGTGAGGTCTGAAGAGGTGTAAAATAATGGCGTTAAACCAGGCAACGTAAAAGAAAACATACATCTTGATAAATTCACCATTTATTTTACACAGCACAGTAAATATACTTATAACATACGTAAGCCTCCTACCATTTTGTAGGCGAGTGTTTCTTGGAAGCTTTGGTTTTTAGTAAAAAATACACACAGTATTCATAAGAAGAATTTAATGACCATACCTATATACATCCTATTTCAGCAAACAGCGAAGAATAAGTACACAAAAATGAGAAAATTGTCAAAACAAATTGCAAATGATGTGTATAGTGTACATTTTGGCTCCAGAATCGTCTCTGCATTAAATAGAGGCAGTAACATATCAGTAGGCGTTAAATAGTTGAAAGTTTAATCTGAGTTTAAAAAGACAAGTCAGTTTATATCCTTCTGTCTCAAGCACCAATAGTAACATTGTAAGGGCTCACTGGTGGTTTAGTGACCAAGGTAACCCAATTATATATAAATATCTGCTGCTGTGTTGCTCAGTACCTACATATAAGCTGCATAAGTGCCTGCTTTGTATTTGGTCACTTTGTTTCCTTTTCCCAAACATGTAGGATGATTTCTACATTGGAGTTTGTTTGTTTATGCATATCTTTACATTTAGATTATATTCAAATGCCTGTGGGTAGATGATACCATTCCATATACAGAACCATATTATACCAACCTCATTTGTATTGGACTTTACTAGTGCTGTCAACTGACTGATTGTAATTATTGTAACTGTATCCTGTTGCTAGTGTGTCCTTTCCAGCGTTGAAATTAAAAGTATAGATTTGTTTTCCTGCTAGAAGAGGCTGCCATTATAACATGGATGCATTGTATAAAGCAGAAAGCAAACTATTCCATCATGGTAAAGTACACTCAGTGATAAACAGGCACAGATGTCAGGATTCCATTCAGAATTTTTAGGGTTTGGATGTGGGGGATGTGAACCTCATTTATGATCACAAAGGCAAAGCGGCAAAAGAGAAGCAAAACTGAGAGTACTGGCACCCATACATGCTCTAATCATTTGCAGCAGTGCCAGTCTGCCCACCCAGTTCTTATGAACTAAAAGCAAGTGAATTCATTGACAAGGGATGGGATTCCATATCAGGTTGCATTAATAGTCACAAATTACTTGATCAAACCATATCAAACACCAATTCTTTTATTAACTGCACACATGTGATAAAAGCATCGTTGTCATAAAGTAATCTTATCAAGATTTATTAGGGCAAGGTGTTTGTATAGAGTTACGCTGCATTGCATTATGACGGTTGCTTAATAGTATCAGCCCTAGCATAATGATCTGTTTTCCACAATGGCTGATAGTATTTGAGAACCTTTCTACTGTATTCGGTATTCATTGTTATATGCTATTTCTGAAGAAGAAATATTTTTAAGCAAGTGTGGGCAAGGCTTCAGAACCATATACAGTATGTGGGTCCAAGCAAGTACTGCATTATACATATGTAGAAACAATCATTACACATTGTACTTAGTTTTAATCGAATGCAGGGGTGGGGTTTTTGTTCTATAAGTGTGAAATCCCTGTGGGTTTATGTGAATGTGCGCATGAGCCCATCGCTCACAAGGAACCTTTTTGATCAGCAGAAAAATGATTTATAGCAGTTGAATGTAGATGTTGCTCATTTCTACTAAAGATGGTTTTCTTTTCATTTAAGGAAGGTGGAAGGAAGCAAAAGGCAGGTGTATGTTGATTTGAATAAACAATTATGTTTTTAGGAAACATTTATACAGTAACTCTGTAGTGTTGGTGGATATCTGATATTGATCAGAAACTGAAGTTCATAGGTATGGTGCTGTTCTGAAGAAGTCTGCATAGGAGGAGCTCATAAGGATGGGGAGATGTCTAAGGTTGTCTACTTCATGTCCATTTTTTTTTACATTAAGATATACAATAAATGATGGTACATACATCAAACATACAAATTACATACATAAAAACAGCAACTTATACTAGAGGTAAAGAGCTCCCTGCTCAACAGAGCATATAATCCAAAATGTAGAAATATAGAAAGGGGCGTTCTATATTTTTAAAAGAGTGGTTATATTTGTAAAGAACTTTTATTTTTAACCTCTATAGTTCATCCGTACCGGTATGGAATTCATTATCTGAAAACCTGTTACTCAGAAAGCCCCGAATTATGGGAAAATCATCTCCCCAGTACATTTTAATCAGATAATTAAATTTTTTCAATATTATTTAAAAAATCTCTGTAATAATAAAACTACCGTGTACTTGATCCTAAGATATAATCAGTCCTTACTGGAGGCAAAATAATTCTATTTGGTTTAAATGATTTCAGTAGACTTAAGGTATGGATATCCAAATTACCGCAAGACCACTGGATAGCAAGTCCCATACATGTATTAGAGAGGTTTGGCATGTGAGCATTCCATAATAAATTTAGAATTAAAATGGAGACAGTGGGGATGGAGAGCAGAAGCCTAATGTTGAATTACTTTTTTTCCTTTTAATCTTGCTGAATTTGTAATAATAGAGAAAAGTAAACTAGATGTGGAGTGTAATTAAAGCCACATGCTGTGTGACTCAAGACTTTACTCAGATGAGTAATGCATTGTGTTTATTTTAATAATGTTATTTTTAAGTCATCTATCAAACTGATTTGTAAAAGGCTAATTTTCTTGCTAATAGTGTATTTGCTATGTGTTTTAGAGGCCTTTTTAATTAACTAGATTCACAAACAGAACAATTAATTGGAATAGAAAATGTTTATTTTAAGCTGGATTTGCTCATATGTCATCGACACAATATCAGAGGAAAAAAGAATATTCTAAATAATAGTGGGGTATGTTTTTTTCTGTGTGCATAGTTTGCACAGTTTGTGATCTTAAGTGTATCAAAAGTGGAAGGTTTTCTTTGTACTCTGTGCCCACTGTATAGTATAGGTGTCATATGTTAGGAAATGTAGGGGGGAAGGAGGGTACCCCCAAAAAAATGTACGATCTTTTTCAGCCTATCACCCTTAAAAAAGTAAAAGACGCCAGCATTTTTTGGGACTAAAGCAAGCCCTATCTACTCTATTGCACTTCGCCTGGTCTGAGGTGGCGAGTAGTTCCACTTCTCTAGCGAATTTACGCCAGCCCCCGTTAGTAAATCAGCGAAGTAATGAAATTACGTCACGCTGGCGTTAGCCACTTCGCCCTTTAGTAAATTTGCCCCGAAGACGGGACTTCATTGAAAGATCCAATAGACAAGAAAGCCAGAAATACCTTCAATCCGACAGTGGCGTAAGCCTGTGTCTCGGGAACCCTAGTCCTGTGGCCTTCAAAGCTCTTGAGGATACAGAATTTGACATGCAGTCACATCTTTCCAAGCTACTTAATGCAGTACATTTTCTATGTGACACAACAATGTCAATTTTACAACTGACAGATCAACTGATCAATCAGTAGCTGCTAGAAGGGCCCTGTGGATGAAAATGTGGAGTGCCGACTCGGCATCTAAAAAGAACCTTGTAGCACTCTACAGGGCCGGACTGGAGGTAAAAAGCAGCCCGGGCAAAAAAATTAAAGCAGCCCACATGTCCCTTCCCAGAGACTAATATCCCACTGCTACTATAGACACCATCTCGCCCTACTATACCTGCTATCCCACAGTCACACTCCCTTCCCAGAGACTATTATCCACTGTTACTATAGACACATCTCGCCCTACTATACCTGCTATCCCACAGTCACACTCCCTTCCCAGAGACTATTATCCACTGTTACTATAGACACATCTCTCCCTACTATACCTGCTATCCCACAGTCACACTCCCTTCCCAGAGACTATTATCCACTGTTACTATAGGCACCATCTCTCCCTACTATACCTGCTATCCCACAGTCACACTCCCTTCCCAGAGACTATTATCCACTGTTACTATAGGCACCATCTCTCCCTACTATACCTGTTATCCCACAGTCACACTCCCTTCCCAGAGACTATTATCCACTGTTACTATAGGCACCATCTCTCCCTACTATACCTGCTATCCCACAGTCACATTCCCTTCCCAGAGACTATTATCCACTGTTACTATAGGCACCATCTCTCCCTACTATACCTGCTATCCCACAGTCACATTCCCTTCCCAGAGACTATTATCCACTGTTACTATAGGCACCATCTCTCCCTACTATACCTGCTATCCCACAGTCACATTCCCTTCCCAGAGACTATTATCCACTGTTACTATAGGCACCATCTCTCCCTACTATACCTGCTATCCCACAGTCACATTCCCTTCCCAGAGACTATTATCCACTGTTACTATAGGCACCATCTCTCCCTACTATACCTGCTATCCCACAGTCACATTCCCTTCCCAGAGACTATTATCCACTGTTACTATAGACACCATCTCTCCCTACTATACCTGCTATCCCACAGCCACAGTTCCTTCCCGCAGACTATTATCCCACTGTTACTATAGGCACCATCTCTCCCTACTATACCTGCTATCCCACAGTCACATTCCCTTCCCAGAGACTATTATCCACTGTTACTATAGACACCATCTCTCCCTACTATACCTGCTATCCCACAGCCACAGTTCCTTCCCGCAGACTATTATCCCACTGTTACTATAGGCACCATCTCTCCCTACTATACCTGCTATGCCACAGTCACATTCCCTTCCCAGAGACTATTATCCACTGTTACTATAGACACCATCTCTCCGTACTATACCTGCTATCCCACAGTCACACTCCCTTCCCAGAGACTATTATCCACTGTTACTATAGACACCATCTCTCCCTACTATACCTGCTATCCCACAGCCACAGTCCCTTCCCGCAGACTATTATCCCACTGTTACTATAGTTATCCATCATAAATAGACAGCAGTCATATTGTTCACTTGAAATGCAGTGACCAGTCATGTCTCCTGCTCTCCAGTATCATCATAGTCCTTGGGGTTTATTTCTATACCATCTATTTCTCAGGTGTGTGTTGGCCATGCCTCTAATAACGCGCTCCCTCCCCTTCTCACCTATTTGATGTTTTGTTGGTTTTAGGCCTTTTTCTGTTATGGTGGTGGGGTGAGTACACTAATTTAGGCAGGGTGAAGGAAGTGGAAGGTTACTGGCGGGGGGGGCACAATATATACAATCTATATATACAGCTGTTTATGAGCTAATGGGGGATAAGCCAGAAGCTGTAGCCACATAAACTGACCCCCTCCCCGCACAGGCGACATTAGTGAGAGGGAACAGGTGTTTCACTGATGGTCCAGTCCTCCCTGTCTGACACCCATATCACTTCACTGCGCTTGCCCCATAAACTCCACCGCTGTCACACTGTAAATCTATCACTTCCCCCTGTGTTTCAGGAATAGCTTCCCCCTTGCTGCAGTTGTAGACTGCTGCTGCTAGCTTAGTGGCCGTGACTGTTAATTGTTCCTCCTTCTGTGGGCTACAGCCCTGCCTGTCTGTGGGCTAGCACATAATGAGGCATTTGAAAGCTCCAGCAGCAGGAGGAGGAGGAGGCGGCTCTGGGATTTGCATGGGCTGAAGGCTGAGTATTTTTACCTTGTGCGGTTCAAATCAAGTTGCGCACAGACAAGGTGACACTCCTGATTTACTGGCCAAGCAAGTCCCCTTCCCCCACCCCCCCTGTGGAGCAGTAAAACAGACCTTTATTGTAGCCCCGCTGTCTCCTGTACTTTTTCTAACAATCGGCTCTCAGCCGGCAGGCTGCAAACAGCAGACGGTGTATGTCTTGCGCACTCTGCAATCCACTGATCGTGTCTGCTGTTTGCAGACTGCCGGCTGAGAGCCGATTGTTAGAAAAAGTACAGGAGACAGCGGGGCTACAATAAAGGTCTGTTTTACTGCTCCACACGATCACTACAGGAGCAGCCCATTTAGCAAAAATTAGAGCGGCCCCACGGGCATTTTCCCGTACTGACAGATTGTCAGTCCGGGCCTGGCACTCTATTCAGACTGGAATTACAGGAGGGAACAGTAATTTTCTTCCTCAAGATAAGAAAACGAGGCAGCCCTACTCCAACTCCAAACAGTGCTTTGTTTCCATGCCAGCAAGGCAATACTAGACACCAGAGCTCGCTTTCAACGACATCCAAAGTCATTTGTTAACTCCTGGACCTACCAAAAGCTCGCAGCTCCCGACAGAGCCTAGGACCAAAAGTGCTTTGCCAACTCCCTGCCCGTACAAAGTGGTGAGTGTCCGCATCGCTCATTTCAGGAAGTCCTGGATAAGGTCCGCTTCAGATAAATGGGTGCTCAACATTTCTGGGGGTTATAAACTACAATTCAGCACCCACCAACCCCAAGATTTATGCTCTCCAGACCACCCTGGTCCCTGCAGCAAAGACAAGCGCCCAGACTTGCCATCAACAAGATCCTTACATCACAAGCCATCACCCTGTACTGGCCAATGAAAGGCAAAAAGGGTTTTATTCAAACCTTTTTTTGGTAGCCAAAAAAGATGGTTCACAAGGGCCAGTACTAGACCTCAAGGGTCTAAACAAGCACCATAAGGACTGAGTACCTAGCTACAACTATGCAGCTAGGCCAGGGTGTTCAGACGAGTTTTGCTTTACTCTAAACATCTCCATGTGCCCACCTTCAAAATGGAATAACGTCACGGCCAATGCGGTGCCCGGCAATTTTTTTATGTTGATCGACTTAACAGACACATACCTCCCCATCCCAATAACCTAGAAGGACCAACAATTCCTCAGCTTTGCAGTGCTGGGCAGACACTACTAGTTCTGTGCCAAAAAAACAGCAAGCACTCCGTAATCCACTCGTAGAGGGAAACGTTCAAGTTTATTTCAGCAGGTTAAAAACATCACAATTCTGACGCATTTGGTATCGAAGATACGTAGTCATAGGCCTATGATGATTTTAACCTGCTGAAATAAACTTGAACGTTTCACTCTATGAGTGGACTATGGAGTGCTTGCCGTTTTTTTTGGTCTTGAGTGCAAATCACCTACTTTGGTGAGTGCAGTTTTCCATAGACTTGTATGCTTGCCTAAAGTGTGTGCGAGCCCAGAAGTGTGGGACCTGGGGTTTGTACACCCAGGTCATCGTTGAAAAAGTATGAGCACGTCTCGCTGTTTTAAGGAGGCTCTTTGCTGTTAAATAATTATTAAAAACATCTTCATGCTCCCGTATTTAGACAATGGTATAGGAATACACTGGCACTCAAGGCAGTAACCTTGAGTGCCAGTGTATTCCTATACCATTGACATATTGGGGGTTGCTGTACCCTCCTGCATTGTGCACCAGGCTACCTTAACGGAAGGAAAGTTAATAGTGTGCTCAGCTTCGCCTTGTTCTAACCCGTATTTAGACGACCTTCCCCTCTGGTCACGCTCTCATGCCACTGCCCTCAACAACACTGAGGGGTGTCTCCTTATACTTATGGCACATGGCTGGAAGATCAACAATGCCAAGAGCACGCTAGTACCCACCCAGACAATCATGTTCTTAGGGGTTCAGTTCGACTCCAGGATCCACAGAGTCAGAAATGAATCAAAATCAAAAGGGAAGCAGAACATGCTGCAGCACATGACCCGATAACTGTCAAAGACTGCATGTCCTTCTCCATAGAGGTGCTGCAGTTTGCACAGTTCCAGATGCAGCTCTTGCAGTTGGAGTTCCTCCAAAAGTGGCTCAGGGTACACCGCAGGTTGGATGTCTGGCTCATTCTGTCATCCTGTCACAGCAAACAAAAAGGTCCCTACAATGGTGGTTCCAAGAGGCCAATCTCAAAGCAGAGAAACATTGTTCCGTCTCAGAGTGGCGTTTAATCAAGACCGACTGCATCCTCATAGACTGGGGAGTATTCCAGCACAGGACCATGCAGGGCAAGTGGTCCCCCAAAGAGAGCCGACTCCACATAAATATTTTGGAGCTCTGAGCAATTTACCTGTCTTTCAACCACTGGTCTCCACTACTGCAGAACCATCCAGTAAAAGTAACTCGCTCTTGTGTGCACATAAACCGGCAACTGCCAGGGTCTATTATCATATCTGGCACCCATTCATTACTTGTTGCAGAATCAAGTCGATAGACCACTTCCATTACCAAACCCCCCACTTGTTGGAATTTCTCCAAGATGGCCTGGACAAGGGTCTTGGTGTGAACTCTTTCAAAGTACAGGTGTTGGCCCTCTCCTTGTTGCTCCAGCAACAGTTGGCCTTCCACCAGGACATCAAGACTTTCCAGCAGGCGCAGCTCATTTACAACCTTCTTTCCACCATCCCATACCACCATGGGATCTCAGTTTCATTCTTCGAGCACTACTGACACCACCATTTGAAACTCTGGCCACCATCGACCTGCAGTTACTAACTTGGAAGGTGGCATTCCTTGTGGCAATCTCTTCCCGCCAGGAGAGTGTCTGCGATTGGATCTTTGCAAACCCTCATTTTGCATTTTTTACTAGAACAAAGTAATCTTGAGAACTCTACCAACATTTTTGCCAAAGTTAACTTGACCTTCCATATAAATCAAGACATCGTCCTACTGTCATTTTGTCCCAAGCCTTCCAACAGCAAAGAACACCTATTACATAACTTGGATGTGGTGTGTGCCCTAAAATTATATATCCACAGGACAAAAGATTTCAGATTCGCTTTTTAAACTTTACGGGGCCAATCGCAGAGGAACTAAGGCCTCCAAATCCTTCATTGCAAGATGGATAAAACTCCTCATAATCAAAGCCTTCAAGACCCATAATCACAGAGCCCCTTCAGAGTTTTAGTGCACTCCACTTGGGCACTGAGTAAATCATGGGCACAGGCCATCAATGCATCGATGAATCAGTGAAACAAGTGTGCAAGGCAGCACATCTTCTCAAAGTTTACCATATATGTGTACAAACTGATCTACAGCACAGCTGTTATAGACTGATAATGGTATTCTTAGAAACTGGTGAGGACAAAAAATATGCCTTGCATGCTTTACTACAGTTTTGATAAAGAAAATGTGTTGTATGGCAATATTTGGATTCATATTTAAATTTTATTCAGGTCTTTAATACGGTGCCAAGTGCAAGTGAAATACTTCAGTGTTCCTAGACCATTTCTTTTATTTTTAATAATTTGGTCTGTTAATGAACTTGAAATTGGTTTTAGATGCAATGTCAGTCTTACTTTTACCTGTTATAATTAAAATATGTAGGTAAGTAAAATCAGATTCATTTATTTGTAATCAATTGTGTGTGGAAGATCCAATTATGTATTTAACATTTTTCCCAAGAGAGGCTGTAGACTGTTCTACCAGTGGTCTTGCCAGAGCTTAATATGACCACATCCCTACCAGCCTATTATTGGCACTTCCTTGCCCTCCTCTACATTCTAATACTTCCACGAATTTGCCCTTCAAAGCCTTAAACTGTAATTTATCTTCCTTGACCAAAACATAATACTGCCACTTACTTATAAGCACAAACAGGTAATAAACCGTATTAGGCACAAAAAAGTAAATGCCACAGAATGAAATTGTATGAAGGGGGCCTGATCACAAGCGCTTACAATTTAAAGGGTGTGCCAAGAGGTTAAGCATGTTGTTTTCTGCTGGGGAGTGTCTATTCGTTTATACTCAGGGCAGTAAGGATGTGAAATTCACTGCCAAAAGGATGTTGACTTGGCTTATTTTGTAACAGAAGAGAAACAGAAAGGCATTCAGAATCATATTTACTTGATTTAAATATTGCAGGAAATGTAAAATATTAGCAAACAAGACAATCAAATTATCTGAAGGTAGTTGCTTCTTGTTTTTATTTAACACATAGTAGCTAGTGCACCTCCAACCAGGCACTTTCCTTTTGCGTTTCTCTCTTTTTGTCTTGAGCTGCCAATTAGGAATCACTGAACACTGATTTAAAGGGTTTGTATGTTTGTTTAAAGTTTAGTATTTTTTATTATTTGTGGGTTTTGAGTTATTTAGCTTTTTATTCAGCTGCTCTGCAGTTTTCGTAATTAGGTTAGGTTAGGGTCCAATTACCCTAGCAACCATGCATTGGTTTGAATAAGAGACTAGACTATGAATAGAAATATGAGTAAACCATAGAAAGTAGCAATAACAAGTTGCTTTACAGATAATTTTTTTAGATGGGGACCAGTGACCCCATTTGAAAAAGTCAGAAGAAAAAGGCAAATAATGAAAAAATTAGAAAAAAATAAATGACGACCAAGTGGAAAGCTACTAAATTACTAAAAATTAACTTAGTGATGAACCACCACTTTAAGAAAAGACTCGCTGAACTGAAATCCAAGGTTTCACAATGTTGCTGGATTAACTTTAATTGTTTATTGGTTATTATTGTATTGGAACATAATACAGAAACATATTATGCAAGATGCAAAAAAATATACCCCCTTTTAACATGCGCTCAATGAATCAGGCTTCTCTAGAAAAGTCCCATAAATACTATCTGAACTTTCAAAAATCAAATTTTTCGATTTCCGATTGAAAGGAAACCTTTTTTTTTTTAAACTTATGTAGTGTTTATGTACATTTTCTACATAAGCCCAAATGAATTTGCTAATATCAAAAAGCAGTGTATATTTTCCCTTTGTAGTTTGGAAAATCCATATATACTACATAATATAATATACTACTTACAGAACCCAGTGACTTGGTAACTTTATCTTTATATTGATGAATACAGTTGTACCCGGCATGCCCAAGCTGTCTTCACATCTTAAGTCTAGCAGTGTACATATGCCTGTGTTCATTTGGTAAGGAAACCAAACAGGTTAACATCTACTAGAAGATGACTTGTGAGAAAATGCATCCAGTTGAGCTTTTGTCACAATGTTATACCACAGAATAGTTTTGAGAAAGCTCAGCCACAATTTTGAAGCCAAAACAGTTAAACATATGTGGTTTGCTGATTTCTTTATACTATGCAGTCTGAAAAAGAATCAAACCCATAGATAATGTATGTCTTAATAATGTTTCCATATGAGGTTATCAATAGCACATACTATTAGAATAATATCTTGTTCGTTAAATCCGTTATCTAAATTGCTAAGTGATGTTTTTATAAGGTAAATATTAAGAGGAAAAAAATCTTAATATTTACCATTAATCCTTGACCCTGCACACCATTTTTTGCTTTCATGTTGGGTGGAAGGTGCTATATACTCCAATTTTTGTATACTATGTTTTTATAAGGTCCTGCAGTGTTTTGACTCGTGAGCAACATGTTGCTCTCCGACCCCTCGGGTTTGTTTCTTATTGAATTTCTGACTTAAAGACACGCTTTAATTGAATAAAAATCATGTGTACTGCCTAACAGAGTTGTGGGCTGCAACTCCGCGTAGGGGCTGCCAGTAGTCAAATCAAATATTTTGCATGATTATGTTGCCATCCAACATACCATGGCTCACAGGTAAAATAAGGTTGGGGACCTCTGGTTTAGAGGGACAGTTTCCCTTTAGTGATGGGCGAATTTTTTTCACCTGTCATGGATTCGCAGGGAAATTCCGCATTTCGACATCTGCAAATTTTGTCACAAAAATTTGCCGCAGAAAAAATCCACCGCTACAAAAAAGTTGCAGAAAAAAAATGGCCGTAAGAAAAAAACGGCCGTTGACTTTAATGCATTTCGACAAAAAATGAGCCTTAACAAAAAACGGCCATTGACTTTAATGCATTTGAAGTGAGAAAAAATTGTTGCACGCGTAAAAAAATTGTCGCACGTAAAAAAAAAATTTGATGCCCTTTGACTTTACTGCTTTTCACAAATTTCACTGTTTCATGAATTTTTTCGGCGTTTCGTTAATTTTTCAGTGAATCGAAATGAGACAGATTCTTTTATCACTATTTCCCTTTAATACAGTGGTACAGGTATAACTCATGAGAAAAAAACACAGCAGTTCAGTTATGCCAGCAGCCATTTTGAAAAGAAGGCAATACAGTTTATTTCTTTCTGCCATAGCTCCAAAGTGGCCCATACCATTGATATCACAAGTGGCATCCGGACCATTCCTTGTCCTTGCTGCCAACATGTGTGCAGCAGCCCAGTACTTAGCACAGATGTTTTTCCTGTGTTACATGTCTGCATTCTTTACTTCTAAATTCCAGATGGTTTATCATTCCTGCTTTTTAATCACTTGGTCCACTGCTTAAAAAAGAAATACTGTACTTTTTTTTAAACAATATACCCAGAGTATGTAAGGCATCCACCCATATTTTTATTGTCCTTTGGTCTTTATTAAAGGAGATCTGAATGCACCAATGCATTAATCCTGATGCAGAATGATATATTAGTGAAAGAAATGTTTTCTTGCAGTGAAATTACATTTTATTATTACAGTATTTTGTACTACAGTTTCTCTTCTCAACTCTCAGGGGCTTATTTGTTATGCTGGTAAAAATCGACAAGATAATATTTTTTTTTTTCTTAGAGCGACTTCCGCCAGAAATGATGTAAAATAACCGCGGCAAATAGGACGTTCGCGTGGCGTAAAATTACACCCAATTTGATAAATTTGCCATTTATTGTACACATAGTAAATATGCCCCTCGTTGTCTTCAAGAAATTTATGGGGGGGGGGCACGCTGGAGCACAAGAGCATACCGAATCAGATAGAAGTCTCTATTAGTCCTAAAAGATTTCTCCTGGCTAATTAATATTTGTTCATATATGAACAGACGTGGAAATGCTGTCAATATGCCTCTATTCACAGAGTGATGTTTTGCCAGTTAGGGCAACATCATATTGGGCAATGATAAGCTCTTGTGGCCATCCTTTTTTGTAACTAAGTGGGTGGAAGACAAAATGATCCTTTTTATTTGACCTGCAACTGCCTGAAAGTGAATCCCTTTGAGATAAATGAAGGGCTGTATTCTAGCATTTTATCCCCTACCTGTCATGAAAGTGCAGTGGGAGATTTTAATTGATTTCCATTCATGGGAACTGAATAAAGTCCTCGCCCGCTCCACAACTGCAATCATAATGCTCAGAATAGCCTTGTGTGCCACTGCCCTTTGAAATAACCAAATAGGCTAAACCTAGCACACCATGGGGCAAATTTGCTTACCTCGGAAGTTGCGCTTCGCAGCACTTCGCCACACTTCGCCAGGCGTAGATTCGCCAGGCATAGATTTGCCAGGGCTGTGCAAATTTACGAAGATCTGAAGTTGCGCACAAGTTACCGTTCATTTGTGAAGTTGCGATATCGATATTACGATCAGTGGTTCGAAGTTGCGATATCGATGGCAAATTTGCATACGGCGTGCAGTTAAAGTACAATGGCCGTATATGCAGCAGCAAACACATTACACTACACAAGGCCAGGGAACCTTAATAAATGTGTTCTAATGCCCTTCACATGTGCCCACAGTATAGTTTAGGTGCCATATGTTATCAAATGTAGGGGGGAAGAGGGTACCCTAAAAAACATTTTTTGATAGTTTTCAGCCTATCATCCCTTTAAAAAGTAAAAGACGCCAGCGTTTTTTTTAGGACTTAGAAAACATTTCAACTTTTTTTGGACCAATCCCTATCTACTCTATTCGCCTGGTCTGAGGTGGCGAAGTAAAGTCTGGCGATAGAGGTAACATTCACGAAAATCCACAACTTAGTGAATTAGCGTAGTTACGTCCCTTCCCCAGAGCGCAACTTTGCCTGGCGTTAGGGTGCAAAGTAGCGATAGAGTCTGTCTACTTTGCTTACGAATTTACGCCAGCTACAGTAAATCGGCGAAGTGGTAAAATGACGTCACGCTGGCGAATTTTCGCTAGCGTTAGCCACTTCGCCCTTTAGTAAATTTGCCCCTATATAGGGCCAGCCTTACTATATATATACTGCACATACTAATGAATCATTTATTCCAGTAGAAAGCATTAAGTAAATGATATGGATAATAATTGCTTGAATTTGTTTTGATGAGATGAATACATTTGCAAGTGCATGCAAGTGTCAATATATGTAACAGCTTTCGTATTTGTGGAGAAACATTAATTCATATAGATTTTCACACAAACAAAGTAACATACATTATCAACACAGAAAATTAATCAGTTGTCCTTTTGTAATATATGCTTCATTAAATACCATACAAAACAATGCTAATTCTGTATTTATTATCCTATAGCAATGGTTCTTAAACTGGGGGGCTTTTTTCACTAGGGGGACTTCAGTCAGTGGGGGGACTCCATCTGAAGGTAAGTTAGGTTTAGAATTGGGGAGAAGGGTCTTAGACACACATAAAAGGCCATCTTTAAAGTCAGTTAGGGTGAGATTTGGGTTGAATATGTATTTGCTTTCCGAGGTATTCATGAAGGGCTGAATGACTTACTGTATGTGTGATGTTTCTATTCTGTAGGATTCTAACACTTCAATATGTGTGCAGTGTACTCATTCCAAATTCCAAGACAGTTTGAATCTCTTAGGCTTCTTCAGAATGTCCCCAGTATGCTGATTGCAGAGCTTACCATCAGACCCCAACAGCAACGCAGGATGGGGAGCTGTGGCACATAGCACTGTATGTGTGATGTTTCTATTCTGTAGGATTCTAACACTTCATTATGTGTGCAGGGTACTCATTCCAAATTCCAAGACAGTTTGAATCTCTTAGGCTTCTTCAGAATGTCCCCAGTATGCTGATTGCAGAGCTTACCATCAGACCCCAACAGCAACGCAGGATGGGGGGAGCTGTGGCACATAGCAACACAAGTTGTTGACTGATAGTTAGTGAGAAAAATACACAGATTGACAGGAATTATGTATTTAAAGTATTTAGATGATGATTTTAAATTCCTTTGTATGGTATATGGGCTTGAAGTACCTGAGTGACTATTTCACATCAATGCTTTAATGGTTAGCGATTTTAGACATTACAGATTTTTGCCCACTTTTTTTCATTGAACGTTATATTGCTGTGGAAACAGATAAAGTTTCTATCTTCCTGTCTCTTTCCCTTGTGTCATTAAATAAAATGGAGTCTATGGGAGATGGCCTTTCCATAATTCTGAACTTTCAGAATATATATATATATAAAATATTTTCTTTGCTCAAAGGATCAAAAGGTGGCACTCCGGTAAGATAAAAAGGTGGTTTTATTCCAACAGGTCACTGACCAACGTCACCTGACATGTTTCGGGAGTAACTGTGGTTTTATTTCAACAGGTCACTGACCAACATCACCTGACGCGTTTCGGGAGTAACTCCCTTAATCATAGGCTTATGATTAAGGGAGTTACTTCCGAAACGCGTCAGGTGATGTTGGTCAGTGACCTGTTGGTCTTTTTATCTTACCGGATTGCCCCCTTTTCATCCTTTGAGCAATCAGCATTTCAGTGGGGAGACTGATGGCAGAGCACCCCGGATCATTACAACTAAAGAATGGAGCTACACGAATAAGGACACACAGGGGGTGAGGGGGAGCGGCATGTTTTTCTTTTTGTAATATTTTCTTTGCATGCTTTTCTTTGCTATTACTTGTCTGTTTAATGGAAAAAAAGCATAAAGGAAATACTTTCTCTTTCAAGGCTTGAATCTCAGAAGGAGAAACTATATTGGTCAGATCACTGCAGGTTTGATTTATGGCAATACTGCATGAACCCTGGCTTGTTAGTGAAACACAGAAGCAGGGCCCTTTATTTCTGTTGCATTTAACTGATATATTGCATATACAGTGACCTGCGTGACTTCTCCCAGTATTGTACAGGTAATTACATAAGCTTCTGAGTAATCTCCCCAGGTTGGATACCGTTATATAAAAATAGACTTGTATCAATATTCCATATTTGTACCTGACACACATGCACAATCACTCTGATCACATTACTCATAGTATATAAGTATGTCGATATTGGTAAACGTAACCTAGATTTCTTTGCTAGGTGTCTGAGTTAGGTGACTATAAAACAAGCTAGAGTTCAGCATCCTAATTATTCATAATGTAATCACATGTCATGTGCAAAGCCCTGTCTGGTCCTCAATAGCCTTCCCACAGTGTCTTAGTGGCCCACCAGAACAAAAGGTCTGACTACATAAGATTAAAATAAGCGATCATCCCATGTGCATTCAGTGGAGCCGGCGGATAATGGCTCACAGCACAAGAAGGTCAGCACAGAGAAACTTATGCTATAAATACTCCTATTATACCCAGGAATCAGAAGCCAACTACTGACACATCCAATGTATGTTACAAATCATTTTATTCTTTTTCCACCTTTTTTGTATTACTATTTGCTTTTATGAGCTGTCAGAGGCAGAGACGATTTTTTTATATACTTTTTTATTTTTAACTGTACATATATTCTGTAAAAAAAGAGATGTACAGTGGTGGGGTTTCCATATCGACAAAGTCAGTTGTAAGATATTGAATTCTAAATTAATATTGTCATAATATTAATGATATATCTCATGATAAATACAGGACTTATGAAATAAAATACTAACACCTGCATTATTGCCGAATTTTTGCTATAGAATAATCTTATTCTAGAATCTGGATATTTTGGGGTAATTTATTAAATAAATGAATGGTACAAGGGGGCAAATTTACTAAAGGGCGAAGTGGCTAACGCTGGCGAATTTTCGCTCTGGCAAAAGAGCGTTACTACGCAAATTCACTACGTTTTTGATTTTACTGAACGTTACCTCTTGCGCCAGAGTTTACTTCACCAGCTCAGACCAGGCAAAGTGCAATAGAGAAGATAGGAGTTTGTCAAAAAAAAATTTTTGGGGTACCCTCTTCCCCCCTACATTTGATAACATATGGCACATAAACTATACTGTGGGCACATGTGTAGGGCAATATAAGAACTCTATATACTTTTATTAAGGTTCCCTGGCCTTGTGTAGTGTAATGTATTTGCTGCAGCATATACGTCCATTGTACTTTAACTGCACGCCATATGCAAATTAGCCAACACTAGCGTAACTTCGAACTGCTGATCGTATTTACCCTAGCGTAACTTCCCAAGCGTTCGGTACCCTGTGCGCAACTTCGAATCTTCATGAATTTGCGTTGTCCAGGTGAATTAACGCCTGGCAAAGTTTTGCGATGTGCACGAAGCCAGCGCTGGCGAATTTTCGCAGGTAAGTAAATTTGCCCCATAAATGGGCCCAGATTTGTGAAGATTTTTAAAGTGTATCCAAATATTCCTTCTTGTACTCTTAAGTATTGCAAACAGGACAACAGATGCACTCCGACTGAATGGATTTATTGTGTTTACTCTAGGACCAGTATATTATATTTATCTTTCAACTGGTACTAGACGGAGATGATAGGTAAAGTAGATACAATCAATGGACGGAGTGGTCTATTACTAGCTAAATAGACTTTTATAAACTAGCTGCCAACCAGCTAAAATGTATTTAATTGATGAACCATGATAAAGTTACTTCTGTGGGTACAAACTTTGAAGTTCTTGAAATGCCCTTTGAACAGTGATGGGTGAATCTGTGGCGTTTCACTTCGTCGAAAAAATTTGTGAATTTAGTGAAAAATTCTCTAATTTAGTGAAAAATTTGTGAAACAATTTTGATGCACACAGTGATTTTGTTGCACATCAAAATTATTTTGACGCACACCTGTGTTTTAACGCGCAACATTATTTTTTTGATGCGCAATGCAATTTGATGAAACCCATCCATTCTTGTTTCGCTCAGTATACTGCTACACACGTGCCCTGCCTACATTGTAAGAGGACTCCTATGTTTTCAAAAGAAAAAAAGTGCTCACATTTTTCCAGTTTCTTAAAAACATCTGTGGTTTGTTACATTAGCTCTGGTCGACTGGTAATGGTATCTACTACAACTCAGTCTATATTGCTGTTTAACCAAAAAGTACCATCTATGGTTTATATATTACTAATAGCTTACTAACACAGGCACAACTAATATCTGGGTGCTTTTTATCCCAAGTTAAAATGAATAAACCATATATTTATGTGAATGAACCATATATTTATGTGTAAATGTAAGGAATCTGAATTACTATGTAATTTAACGTGACATGACTCCAATTGAGAATAGTCACAGTTGTGTCATATTATCCAAAGAGAACTTCAAGTACCATCTGAGTAGTAGTTAAATGAAAAATAAACTCCAACATATACAGGGTTTAACAAAATTGTTAATATAAAAGAAAAACAGTAAGACTGGAGGAGGAGGGTTATCCCTTAATGTATTTATACATTAAGTCCAGCGCTTGCTGTAACTCCCTGCTCATCTCTGTGACCTTCTGGGCCAGGCCAGAGATCATATCCAAGAGGAGGTGGGGCTGGTCAGTTTCAGTAGCAGCATCAGCTGCTCTAGTTGCCACCACGTCTCCTTCCTCTCCTGAGTGCTGGGGACTGGGAGCTTCTTCAGGTGGTGTAGGTGAAGTTACTGGAGGACCTGCAGCAGGTTCCACTGCCTCTTCCTCTCCCCCTTCTGCATCCGGATCATCTTGGATCCACTCAGCTGGCAATGAAAGAATTTCAGTTTATTAACTTAATACACAACTTGCATTTGTACAGTATGAATTATACAGGATGAGGTGTGTCATGTAACTACAGGAAAATTAACACATTTTTGCTCAAAAATAGCAAAATAAATAGGAATCAAGTGGATTTATTGTAATTAAGAAAATAAAGCTATTTATTCTGTTTAAATAAATCTACCTTTATTTTCCAACTATGGGGCAGTATTAGAAGTAAAATTATTATTAGCTATGGTACAGGCCTAAACAAACACACATTTTCTCAAAGATAGCAAAATAAATAGGAATCAAGTGGCTTTATTGTAGTTAAGAAGAGAAATCTATTTATTCTGTTTAAATAAATCTGCCTTCTACTTCAGCTCTTTACTCATTCATGAGTTCTGTTTGCCGCTGCTTAAGATCACTCTAGAGATCCTCTGGACGGCATGCAGCCTCAGATGGATGTCATACTGCCTCCTCAGCCTCTCCAGTCGCAGGGACTGTATTACGGGGGTCCCAGGGGGGGATGTTGTCATATCCCTCCCTCTTCATTCATAAGGCCTGGACCTGCCATCTTAGCTATAGAAAAGTTTTCCACTCATTGGGTATTTATACTGGTGATGCACATTTTTGACGGACATATGATGCTCTTCACAGACGATTGTGCCGCTCACGTGCTGAGTTTGATGCTTGCGCACCAAGTTTGAGGCGCAGGCGCACATTTTGACGAATTAGTTATTGCATTGAGTAGCACTCAAATACATTATGATTTTTTTTATTTTAGTAATAGTGTGACTACATTTGCCAACCATGAGGCAGTATTAGAAGTAGCACTTAGAATTAGAAGAGGTAGGCCTCAACCAGAAGATATTTGCCAACGATGCGGCAGTATTGGAAGCAACATTATTTTTAGGAGCTTTAACAGACCTCAACCAGAATAAATTAGACAACCTTGTGGCAGTATTAAAATGAACATTATTAGAATTAAAATTAGGTTTAGAAGAGGTAGATAATCTTCAACCAGAATAAATTTGCCAACGATGCAGCTGTATTGGAAGCAACATTATTTTTAGAAGATTTGATAGATCGCAATTAGAAGAAATTAGACAACCTTGTGGCAGTATTAGAATCAACACTAGTAGAATTAAAATAAGAATTAGAAGAGATAGGTATACCTCAACCAGAAGAAATTTGCCAACGATACGCAGTATTTGAAACAACATTATTTTTTAGGATCTCTGATAGACCCCAACCAGAAGAAATTAGACAACTATTCTGGCACCTAATTTGACAAATCTGCTATTGAATTGAGTGGCACCTTTCACATAATGCAAACCTTCAATACAAGTATAACCCAACACAACACTAGCATTAGTTGAAGAGATTGTTAATGCGTTATTTGTATGATGACTGAGGCAGCGGAACTTTTGCCAGCAATGATTTCACAGACCTCATTTGTGTACTTGCAGACATCTCACTTAGAGGCAGCAGGACCTTGGATATTAATAGTATGACTACATTTTCCAACCATGTGGCAGTATTAGAAGTAACATTATTAGAATTAGGTGAGGTAGGCCTTAACCAGAAGAAATTTGCCAACCATGCGGTAGTAGTAGCAACATCAGCAGCAGTATTGGAATCAACTTTATTAGAATTAGTTGAGGTAGGCCTCAACCAGAAGAAATTTAACATCCGTACGGCAGTATTAGCAACAGCAGCATTGGAATCAATTTTATTAGAACCGAGGTGGCCATACACAGAGAGATCCGCTCGTTTGGCGATGTCGCCAAACGAGCGGATCTCTCCCCGATATGCCCACCTTGAGGTGGGCAATATCGGGCGGATCTGATCGTGGGCCCTAGGGCCCAACGATCGGATCGTAACGAATGGGAACGGGCGGTCAGATCGCGGGACCGCATCAACGAACAGATGCGGACGCAATCCGACGGGATTTTTATTCCCATCTGATCGAGATCTGGCCGACTCTCGGCCAGATCTTGATCAGGGAAGCCCGTCGGGGGGCCCCATACACGGGCCAATAAGCTGCCGACTCGGTCTGTCGGCAGCTTTTATCGCCCCATGTATGGCCACCTTTAGATGAGGTAGGCCTCAACCAGAAGAATACAGCAGTAGGAGCATTGATAGGCTCCCTAATGTCAATCAGGTGTGAGCACTGCGCAGAGACCAATTAAGGAAATGGTCAGCAGCACCAGAGATTTATGTGAATCCACCAATCCACAGAGTATACAAAAAATGTTCCTGAGTCTGGTGCGCTTGTTCGATATAGAATCCCCAATGTCTAAATAAAGATAGAAATTCTATATAGTGTATTACAGTTTTTCCCGACAGGTAAGTAGGTTACTCACAAATTAGCTGCTTGATTTTATGCTTGTCACAGGGATCGTTGCAGCGTGCACTCGAAGTAATATCCGGTATACCTAGGGGGAAACTGCAATAGTATACTATAGCCAGAGCTTGTGTTTCGCCACCTGCGGGCAAATTGCACTTACCGAGTCTTTTGTATGTAATGCATCTGGTTCAAACAGATCGTTGTGTGGGAGGTGGACTGTCAGTTAGCGATGATTACAGGTAGAGCTCCTGGTCCGTTCGGTGGTCCGGTATCCGACTTTGGGGATAATATAATCTACTCCACTCGTAATTTGTAAGATAATATAATTTATTTAATAGCAGAGGCCCAAAGCGTTTCGTATGGTATATACTTCATCAGGGGCATATGATATGCCCCTGATGAAGTATATACCATACGAAACGCGTTTATTTACTAGCAGAGGCCCAACGCGTTTCGTATGGTATATACTTCATCAGGGGCATATCATATGCCCCTGATGAAGTATATACCATACGAAACGTGTTGGGCCTCTGCTATTAAATAAATTATATTATCTTACAAATTACGAGTGGAGTAGATTATATTATCCCCAAAGTCGGATACCGGACCGCCGAACCAACACATGTAAAGGGAGCCCGGCAATAGACCCGTACCGACATCAACACAGGACACCAGACACTCTGAGACAGGAGCTCTACCTGTAATCATCGCAAACTGACAGTCCACCTCCCACACAACGATCTGTTTGAACCAGGTGCATTACATACAAAAGGCTCGGTAAGTGCAATTTGCCCGCAGGGGGCGAAACACAAGCTCTGGCGATATTATACTATTGCAGTTTCCCCCTAGGTATACCGGATATTACTTCGAGTGCACGCTGCAACGATCCCTGTGACAAGCATAAAATCAAGCAGCTAATTTGTGAGTAGATCCGACTAACCTACTTACCTGTCAGGAAAAACTGTAATACACTATATAGAATTTCTATCTTTATTTAGACATTGGGGATTCTATATCGAACAAGCGCACCAGACTCAGGAACATTGATAGGCTCCCGCCACAAAAACATTTGCAGACAATGCAGTAGCATAGCAGTAGGAGCCTTTATAGGCCCCCGCCACAAAAACAATGCCGCAGTATAGCAGTAGGGGCATTGATAGGCTCCCACTACAAAAACTTTCGCCGACCTAGCAGCTGTATAGCAGTAGGAGCATTGTTAGGCCCCCACCACATACAATGCAGGAGTAGTACTAGGGATAGCAGGCTGCAGCAGCATTAGCAGGAGCAGACATATCAGCCAGATGGGCAAAATTATTGAGGAGGAGTCTATGAGAGGAGAGTATAGGCGGCAATGGAGAGAGTAGGGTACATCTGTGAGGAGGAGGAGAGGAGGCTAGTCTCTGATGTCTGCAATGGGCACTTGGTTATCCCCGCTTATCCATGCCTCATTAATTTTTATGAATGTCAGCATATCCACACTGCCAGTGGATAGCTGTGTCTGCTTCTCAGTGACCACCCCACCCGCGGCACTGAAGACACGCTCTAACAGGCACACTGACTGACCCCATGTAGCCAGCCTCCATATGCTCCAGCCGCTGTTGATGATGACTTTGGGTGCTAACTGGACCTGCTGCTGCCTGATGAGGCTCGAAAAAGCTCTTCCACATATGAGATCTCATGAGATCTCCGCCTTTGCTGCTGCTGCTGCTGCTGCCGCTGCTAGGCCCCCGTCTCTGCTGGATGTCCGGAGTAGTGGAGGCCTGAGAAGTGTCAGACTGGGGGAAGACATCCACCAGTTTTGAGCACAGAGCCCTCATCAATTGACCCACCCTCCCCTCTCTCTGGCTGGGAACTCCCCCACCTTTCCCTTGTACCGTGGGTCAAGCAAAGTGGCCTCCCAGTAATCATCCCAGTCTTTGATTGAACAGATCCGGGGATCGCTCAGGAGGCAAGTCTGCATATGAGCAGACAGGTAGAAGAGGTGCCCCCAACCAACCTCTTCTTCACTGCCCTCAAATGCAAAAGGTCATCTACCTCCTCCACCTGCTCTGTGCCCTCCCAGCCGCGAACAATAGCTGGGGTGGTTGGGTGGCGTGTGCCCTGCTCCCCATGCTGTGCAGGCACCCAGTCCTCCTCTCCCTCATCCTCCTCACTGGGCACCATCTCCTGCTCATCCTGCCTCCCAGCCCCTTCTGCCTCCCTACGGGGCCTGCTCTCCTCCTCAGGCACGTCGCCCCCCTCTTGCAGGCCGTCCAACGTGTGCTTAAGGAGGAAGACCAAGGGTATAACATTGCTAACACATGCATTGTCCCTGCTAACAAAGCATGTGGCCTGCTCAAAGGGGGCAAGTACTCGGCAGAGCTGCCTCATCTGTTGCCACTGCTCTGCACAGAAGTACCCCAAATCTGCCCTCTGAGTACCCCTGGCACTGTGCTCCAGCAGGTAATTGCTGACCGCCCAGCACTGCTCTACTAGGCGCTCCACCATGTGCAGGGTGGAATTCCAGTGCATCGGCAGGTCACAGATCAGCTGGTAGGGTCGCAGATGATGCTGTTGTATCCGTGCCAAAGAAACTCTGGCTGTGGGGGACCTGCGAAAGTGGCCGCATACCTTACGTACCTTCTCCAGCAAGTCACCCAACCTTTGGTAGCTCTTCAGGAAGTGCTGCACCACAAGGTTGAGGACATGTGTAAAGCAAAGTACATGGGTCGGCCTAGGTGGATGTCGGCCAGCAGGTTGTGACCATTGTCGCATACAATATTACCTGCTTGGGGCTGGTGGGGCGTGAACCACTGCTGCTCCTGAGTCTGGAAGGTGCCCATGAGCTCAGGTGCACTATTACTCCTCTTCCCCCAGGCAGAAGAGTTGCAGCACAGCCTGACAGCGATTGTGCTGCACTGAAGCGTAACTGCGGGGACGCTTCAGTGGTGGCTCATCCATAGTGGAGGAAATGGCCGTGTGAGGTTTGTACCCAGGGCCGGAACTAGGGGTAGGCAGGGTAGGCACGTGCCTAGGACGCAAAGCTGAGGGGGCGCCAGGCACGTACCTGGTCTTTTGCCTACCCCATGTCCGGTCCTGTGTCTCCCTGGCTGCCACTGGTAATTTGCGTTTTAATGCGATGGCGCGAACACGAACCCGGCGCCGTGGCCGGCCAGGTTGCCTAGGGCGCCTGGCCGGGTTGGCCCGGCTCTGTTTGTACCCCACGGGGAGGCACCTCTAGCCTGAGGGGAGCACCCCTGCTTGCACCCTCCCCAGCACTCATGAGGGTGACCCAGTCGGCAGTATATGAGATGTACCTCCCCTGCCCATGCCTGCTGGTCTGTGGTGCAATGCACCCTGCCGCCGACAGCATGATCCAGCAATAGGGACACATACTCCACCACCTGCTGGTTGAGGGCAGGGATGGCCTTCTTAGCAAAATAATGGCAGCTGGGGGTCCGCCAGATCCGCAATGGGGCTGCTTCAACTAGCTGATAGGGCAGCAGCTGCACTGACAGAAACTTTGCCAGGCAGGCATTGAGCCTCTGCACTTGGAGGTGGTTGGGGGAGAAAGGTGCCTTGCAGCCAAGGAACTGGGGGAGGGAAACCTGATGGAACAGGGGCTGCATGATGATGGCAGTGAGGAGGAGGAGGCTGCAGAAGAGGCAGAGCTACACAGTGGCCACCTCCAACTGTGAGCCTCAGAATCCTCTTCCCTTGCTACAGGGGATGGGGAGCTAGCATCTCTTCCCTGAGGAATGGGAGGAGGTGGACCACCCCTGCCCCCCCTGGTGCCCTGGCACTTTGGTGCTGCTCCCACATCATCCTGTAATGACGTTTCAAATGGGAACTTAAAGCCGACGTCCCCATATGTGAACCTGTCTGCCCCTTCGAACTGAATACTGAATAGTCCCACTGAATGGCCACCGCCTTGTCTGCTATGGAGGGCTGGTCCCCACTCATACGCCCAAAGGCTCTGGACCCAGGTGCAGTGATGCCCTGTTGCCTGCCCCCTAGCAGTGGTTGATGGGATTTTCTGCCTCTGTGGGGCTGGCTCTTCATCATCATTCTCATCCACAACATAAAGTTCGCCCCTGAACTGCTCCTGTTATCCTCCTGAGTCAACTCCCAGGGTCTGTCCCTGTCATCATCCTCCTCCAGACCCTGCATCATATATGGCATCCAAACCCACATCCAGCATGCTGGTGTCTGACCCCACACTAGAAGCCTGCTGCCCTGCCATTAGGGGACCCTGACTAATATCCCCTACTGATGTGGACTGTGCCACAAGTTCAGAACCTCCTCCTCCACATCCTCCATCCCTGCCTGATCATCAAAAAGATCCTGAGTGTCTGGGCCCAAGTCCACCTCAGAAGACTAGATTCAGTAGAGGTTCTCTTCATCGGTGTCAACAGAACAGTGGCAGCATAGCCGCTCCAATAAATACTTATTATAGATATGCAGAAAGAATGCAGAGAGGTTTCATTTTAACAATGCTCTGTGTATTTATTTAAGGGTAATTAACACTGCACATACTTCAAAAAAATAAAAATGTCATTATGTAAGGCACACTAGTTTTCTCCTTATTGCTCATGAAAGATTGCTCTGATAGAGGATGGCAGCTTCTTAGGCTGAATCCATATGGGGGAAAACCAGAAATCTTGCAGTAACCCCTAGCAACCAACAAAATATATGACGTTAACCAGGCGAGTGGTATCCCTATAAGGATTGTTCCACAGAAGAACTAAAGACACTTGGGAAGTTCTGGCATTTTGCAGTTAGGTCCTCCACTACTGCATCACTCAGCTCTGTTGTGATTCTATATTCCTCAGCATGTAGCTTTGGTCTGCCAATAGTAGGGATGTGCTGAACCAATAATTCATTTTGGATGAATCTTGACCCCAAAGACAAACCATATCAAAACCCAAAAAGCCACACTTAAAGGACAACTGAATGTGACAATTTTTTGTTTTACAGATGATGTAATTTTTTATTTGTCTTAAAT
This sequence comes from Xenopus laevis, assembly GCF_017654675.1. Lineage (NCBI taxonomy): Eukaryota > Metazoa > Chordata > Amphibia > Anura > Pipidae > Xenopus > Xenopus laevis. The sequence goes on from NC_054385.1 coordinate 50,256,828, forward strand.
GTAGATATGAAAAGTTAGGGTTTGGATTCTGGTATTCTGCAGAATCTTTTGTTGAGAATTGTGTATTTGGTCAAATCTAAAAATGATGGGTTCAGTGCACCTCTATTTGAAAATAATCACTATTCTTAAAAAAAAAAAAAGACTAGAAATCAACCGAAGAATTATATTTGCATATATTTTCTGCAGCTTTTGTAAACTTCAAATCAGGTTGTATTAATGGACCTCACAGTTACATACTATATACACAACACTTCAGTTATGTACACAGGGAATTTTATTTTTATTTTCAGCTTTACATAATACAATTTAATAATAACTCATGATGTCATTTTCATTGTATGGGTCTCTGTCATATATTTATTAGATGCACCAAATCCAGAATTTGGCATTTTTCAGCATGTTTCAGCCATATACAAGTGTCTGGCCAAACTGAATCTGAATCTTTAAAATCAAGTGACGTTTTATTACACAAACAAGGAAGTTGAGATTTTATTTTACTTGTGCTGCATGTGCGATTCTTTTGACCCTTTCTAGCCATAATTTGCATATACAAATTAGGGTTCGGATTCAGTTCAGGATTCGGGATTCGGACGAATCCCAGAATAGTGGATTTTGTGCATCGCAAATATTATTGAATGAACAAATGATTCACCTTGAATTCACAATTCATAGAATTTTTAGTAAATTATCTGCTCAGTCTTTCAAAAATGTACCCAGTGAAGGAAGAATGGGGAGCACTTAATATAAAAGGATTAGCTGGTATAAGGGAGTTAGTATAAAGCAAAAGTTTAGTTGTAATTATTTTCTCTTTCACACAGATACAGTTCAGGTGAAGAAGATATCAGTCCATTGACCACAAAAAGGACCCTGATGTGTAAGTAGAATCAATGTAAATGTAAGCTGCAATTATACATACTGTAGAGGCTTTAAAAAACATTATGGGGCAGATTTATTAAGGGTCAAATTGAAAATTCGGAGAAAAAAGTCGAATCAAGTTTGATCAAATTTGAATCAAATTTGATTTGAGTTTTTTGGGTTGTTTCAATTCATCCCAGTTTTAATCATTCGATTTTATTAATACATTTCGCCAGATCAAATTTCGAATTCATTCGAATTTAAGGGAGTTCAAAAAAACTCACATGAATTGATAAATGTGCCTCCCCGTGTAATCTGTTATATACATTATACACATTAGCTACTGTAAAATATAAAGATATTAGTATTAGTCACAAAAGAGATTCCTGACCATATAACCATGCACCTTATGTTAATCATAAATACTGAAGCTGTTGCTACCAGGAAATTAATTATTCTAGCATTCAAAAAAGAGTCCACAGTCAACCAACAAAGCCACGGTGAAACATATTTTTTAAGCATTAGCTGCAAATTCATATGGATTTTTCATTTTAGTGCTAAGCTCGATTTTATTACATTAACATTACAAATTCTCTTTTAGAATCCTGTGTTGAATAAACGAGCTGATGGATGAAGATGAGAAAGAGAGAACAAAGAGGTTAGCATTCCCTCTACATTTCTGTGCTGGGTAGAAATGCTATGCTATCATCTTAGACACAGTCTGAAAGGAAAAAGTAGTAACGTTGCACTTATTGGAACATTTCTATGATGGACCAGCCACACTGAGTGCATGTAGTATAGAACTATAGCAGGTAAAACTAGAAGTTGCTGCTCACTTGAAAAAATTGTATCATCTGAAAACTGGCATAGATTGGTCACATAGTAGATGTTGTTAGTACTTGTTCTATAAATGAAGGCACATTGGAACATTTATATACTAATACAGATTTTGACAATGTCCCATATTCAACCCATCTCCATATTTATTTTGCTCAGCTTTGATCAGAAACCCGAAATCTCCAATAAGACGTGAAGTACAGGTATGGGAACTGTTATCCAGAAACCCATGATCCAGAAAGCTTCAAATTATGGAAAGGATGAAAGGAAGCTCTTTTTTTGCCAAATAATCAAAAATTTAAAAAAAGATTCCCTTTTTCTCTGTAATAATAAAACAGTAGCTTGTACTTTATCCAAACTAAGATATAATTAATCCTTATTGGAAGTAACATCAGCCTATTGGGTTTATTCAATATTTACATGATTTACTAGTAGACTTAAGGTATGAAGACCCAATTTATGGAAAGATCTGTTTTCTGGAAAACCCCACACTTTCTAGATAACAGGTTCTATACCTGTAGTAGAACATACTCTGTTTGCTAGGCTGAGATGGCACAGCATATTTCTTCCTAATTTGCCATCAAAACCATTTATAACAATACATGAAGACTTTGTTACTATGTCCCCTTCATTCAGTTTACTTGGGTGTGCTAGGCACTTATTTAAATAATTTGTAGAATTGCCTTTTATAAAATAAAAATACATTGCATAACTACTTTCTACTATCTGTTTCCCCGTTTATTAATAGAGTGTGTTTCCCATAATTCTCTCTAGCTTCTTAATGTTCTTAATGGATTCAAACCAACCGTGCCCTGTAAATTCGAGATCATTTCTTAAATGGTATCCTTGAGATTATACCCCTTTTGAAGGCAACATTTTTTAACCACACAATGGAACAGATTGAACAATTTATAAGGTTATCAAAAGAGCGATTCACCTTTAAATTAACTTCCAGTATGTTATATATAGGCCTCCTCAAATTCAAAATGTATTTTTTTTTCCTTCCTATTCTGCCTCATAGGCTGTGGTAAGTCACAGACCCCAGCAAACCAAAAAATATTGTCTGCTAGGCTACATTTTTTATTGTTACTTTTTATTTATTATCTTTCAATAGAGACCATCCCAAAATGATCTTCCATTCAGATTTCCAAACTGCACCCTGGTTGCTAAGGTAACTGGGACCCTAGTACCCAGACAGCTCATGAAATTCTAAACTGTAGCACTGCCAAACAGAAATGTAATAAAATTGCGCCAAAAAATGAATATCTTAGATTAACATTGTTTAACTCATGCACAAAGTTACTTTTAAGGTGAACTACCTATTTAATTAATGGTACCCATTTAATACTACCCATTTATTTTGAATGTTTAAATTGTATGTGTGTATGTTATATTTTAATCAAACAGTTCTGACATCACACATCCATCATTTTGAATTATATTTTAAATATGTATAAAAGGAATGCATTATCCCTTATGACTTTCTGCTTTCAGTTATGTGAATTTAATAGATATAAAAGAAAAACACAGTCATCACAAGCACTGCCTTTCAAAGGACTTTTTTTATTTTTGTTTTATCCCTCTATCGTTGTCAATGTCCAACACCATCCAATGTTGACAACAACCGTTGCACAACAGTTCTCTTTTATTGAGGTTAATTCCATTCTGCAGGAAAGCAGCAGATCAACCTAGTATCACAGTGAACTACTTTAAGAAGACTAAGCAGATAAACAGGTTAATAATAGCTAGGTCTAATTATAGTAGTGGAGCTTGATCTGTTAAGAAGAAAGAATTTTACTGCAGGACACATTTTATTCATGTTTAAACTTCTATCTCAATGTAAACTTTAAGGGGGATATTTATGAAAGGTCGAATTTTAGAGCTTTGTGAGCTTTTTTTATCCCTTGAATGATCTCAACTTGAATGGTTTCTAATTTCAGAAAAAACTTGAATATAAAAAACTTGAATCAGTGCAGTCGAGGGGAAAAACTCGAATTGAAGTTTTTTGAGAAACAAACTGAAATCACTCAAACTGATCAAGTTTTGGGGCAAACACCTCCAAAAAAACTTGAACATCATGTAGGCTCTTAACATCTTCAAATAATTCAAGGTACCTCTGCCATTGACTTCTACTTGACCTTGGTTTTTGATGGTGTATTTTCGGATTCAAGCTATTTCCAGCTTCAGGGTATAATAATTCTCAAAAAACTTGAGGTTTTTTTTACCCAAAAAAAAAAATCAATTTTTGACTGAAAAATACCCTCGAAAACTCACTCGACCTTTACCCCCCCAATTTAAAATACTCATCATAGCTACACTCCTATGAACTACGAAGCAAAAATGTGTATCCAACTGCCAGGACCTCATAATATGAATTGTAGTTGAAGGCCAACAGGAAGCAAACAAAAAGAAGTGTTTACTGGCAAAGAAATGTATATTTCATATCAGTATACCATATGTAAACACATGCAGAATTACATAAATTTAAAAGTTATTTGCTTTATATCTATTAGAAAACCTTCATAGACTATTTGCTTTATAATGTTTTAGATTACAATATCTTTTTTTAACTAAAATAAGTCCCCAAATCCCCAGATCTGTGAAAACTTAACAGTTTTTATTGAACACTAAGGGGGTTATTTATTAAACTCCGAATGCAAAAATCCCGAAATATTTGTGATTTTTTTTTATAAAATCGGACTTTTAAAAAATCACGAATTTGTCAGGATTTATTAAACCCTGAGGATGGAAAAGTCTGAATCAGAAAATCCAGCATCTCAGGCATGTCGAGATTGCAAATAAGTCAATAGGAGAAGTTCCAATGATTTTTTGATGTGCGCTGGGTTCCCGAAGTTTTCAGGCAAAAAGCATAAGAAGTCTTAGTTTTTGGGTGAAAAATCCTTAAAAGTTGTGAAAATCTGATTTTTTCCCAGCACGCAAATTTTATGGAAAATGTTATAATAAATAAGCGTAAAAAACCTGAGCGGAGTTGCAGAAAATGTTGAGATTAAATCGAACTTTGATAAATAACCCCTATGTAAGGTCTCCTGTGCAATCAGCTCAGTAACATCAGGACAACATATCTTTGCTTGGCCTAGGACTGAACAGATAGACCTGTTGCACTGCGTCCTTTGCAGGGAGTGGAAGTTTGGCTTTGCTAGCATTGTCATTGTGATTGTCTAAATATTTTTTTAGGGCATCACGCAACAAATCTGAGAAGAAGAGAAGAGAACGGTTTAATGTCCTCATCAAAGAACTCTGCACCATGCTGCAGGGCCATGGGCAGCCACTTAAGATGGACAAGTCCAGAATATTGCAAAAGACAATTGATTTCTTACAGAAGCAGAAAGGTATCTTGGGCTGACCTATCAATAGCAGCATTATTAAAACATGTATATATAGTGAATAAAGTACCCCCCTCTTGTAAAATATAAGGATATTATAAGTCCCCAAGGAGTTCCATGACCATATAAAAGCATGAGGCCGAAGCTCCGTTTATAACTCATGACATCACTAAAAGCCATTTGTGTGTATGTGTGTGTGTATATAAATATATAATACACAAAAGCTATGAATATCTTGTAAATTATATCCTTATAAACGGTGAGTTCTGAAGTCATCAGTTATAAACGGTGAGTTCTGATGTCATTTCTGTCACATGACTCACTAAAATGAGTGTATTATAATAAATAAAGTACCCCCAGTTGTAAAATATGAGGATATTAGAAGTTACCTCGGAGTTCCATGACCTGTATAGTCATGAAACTCCTCGGTAACTTATAATATCCTTATAATTTACAAGAGGGGGTACTTTATTCACTATATATAGAGAGAGAGAGCGCATTGCACTCTGCAGGTCAGAATCAAAGAAAAAAATGTTTCATTAGTATAAAATTACTGACCCAATGTTCTATTTTCTTTGATTCTGACTTGTAGAGTGCTGTATTCATATTTATTGAATATTAATTTGTATTTAGTTTTGCTTCATTTGCACCTAGACAAGTTGATCCATATGATCATGGGAGTGCACCTCTTATATACAGACGAAGCCATTTGGATTTGTGAGTTAAATGCGTCATGACTCAGGGTTAATTGAAGAAACTGTGTTATCTAAAGTCATCTTAACTCATTTAATGCATTTAACCTTTTGATTAGCATACCAAAGCACCATTGTACACAATGGTGAATGCTTTAATTAGATGGGATGCTGTGACGCAGCTTTCTGTGTTAAATGAGTTAAATGGGATATCTGGGTTTAGTTATTCTGTGTCAAACAGACAAACCAAAGTGGCTGTATCTGTACATATATATATGTGTTTCATGTTTCGCAGTGAAACACGGCAAAATATTTCGTTCATCACCTGATTTTTTTTTTTTTTTAGAAATCACAGCACAGACTGAAGCCTGTGAGATTCGACAAGACTGGAAACCTTCTTTTCTTAGCAATGAGGAATTTACTCAGTTGATGTTAGAGGTAAGAAAGAAGTCTGTGCTTTGCAATCATATTACTAATGTATACAAATGCTAATGTATAATGCAAATACCAAATATCAAATAATAAACATTAAAGGAACAGTAACATCAAAAAATAAAAGTGTTTTAAAGTAATAAAAATATAATGCAGTGTTGCCCTGCACTGGTAAAACTGCTGTGTTTGCTTCAGAAACACTACTATTGTCTATATAAATAAGCTGCTGTGTAGCAATAGGGGCAGCCATTCAAAGGAGAAAGGGTTCAGGTTACACAGCAGATAGCAAATAAACTCTGTCTGTCTAATGGTGTTATCTTTTATCCATTAGTTATCCTGTGCCATATAGCCGTTTTTCAATTTCAGCTATTGCTCCACAACAGCTTGTTTATATGAACTATAGTAGTGTTTCTGAAGTAAACAGATCGGTTTTACCAGTGCAGGGCAACACTACGGGGCACATTTACTATGGGTCGAATATCAAAGGATTTACCGCATTTACTTTGATCGAAAAAATCGTTCGATCGAAAGATTAAATCCTTTGAATCGAACGATTCAAAGGATTTTAATCAAAGGATTTTAATCCATCGATCAAACAATTTTCCTTCAATCAGAAATTGCTTAGAAAGCTTATGGGGAAGGTCCCCATAGTCTAACATTGGTGCTCGGTAGGTTTTAGGTGGCGAAGTAGGTAGTCAAAGAGACAGTACTTCGACTATCGAATGGTCGAATTGTCGAACGATTTTTAGTTTGAATCATTCGATTCAAAGTCGTAGTCGAAGGTCGAAGTAGCCAAAAAAAATCGAAGTTTTTTTCATTCTAATCCTTATTAAAAGTGCCCCTACATGATATTTTCATTACTTTAAAACACTTACATTTTTCGTTGTTACTGTTCCTTTAACTAAATAAACTAGTTTTCGCTATTATGCTGTAAAATTCCATTTTTGTTTATTGCATAAGCATGAGGATTCATTTACAGATATGGGACCTGTTTTGTAGAATGCTTGGGATCTATGGTTTTCCGGATAAGGGTTTGTTTTTTTTTATCATTTGGATTTTCATACCTTAAAAAACATTTAAACATTAAATACACCCAATGGGATTGTTTTGCCACAACTTATGCAGCTCAGTTAGGATTAAGTTGAAGGTTCTATTTTATTTGACACTGTTTGGATGCAGAACTGCTAGGGAAAAATAATTCCTGAGTGGCACAGATATGAAAAATAGGTTGTCAAAACTGCAGTAAAGAAAGGTTGGTGGCACACAAGGCAGGAGTACATTATTTATGAGTTCTCCCAGTGTTGTTAATAAACACAAGCAGATATGGTTTCAGTGGCTTTACGAACACTGTGATCACATGAATTCCCATGTTTCTTCCACAGCCGGTGTAGAAATACATTCCCTCCCTTTTACCTGTCCTCCAGCTGCTGAATCCGAGGGGTGCACAGTCACAGAAACTTTCTTAGTACAGAATAAGAATCAAAAAGAGTGAGCCAGGTCAATCAAAGGATACTATATACGCCCGCAGGTTTGAAAAATAATTACAAACTCACAATAAATATACTGAGAAGCTTGACGTAATTAGAACCTTTTAATATGGGGCACTAAGCCTCAAGCCACCATGCAAATCAGTTCGGGTGTTATAGTAAAATAACTGCAAAATAGTAGACACTTAAAACGTAACCTTTAATAAATATCGTTAAAACCACAAAACCAAAAAATATAAATACAGGGCTGTGCCCTCAGTGACACAACACCACTACAAAGCGTGTAGACCCACTACCTCAACGTAGTATAGGCAGTGCAGGACATTAGCCTTAAAAAACAACAATTAAAAGCTGCATCAGGTGGTATACGGTGGAGTGACAAAACGCCAGTCAGTAAGGCGATCGATATATGTTTGAGGCAGCCTAGTAGCAACGATTTCACCCTCCCCTTAATTTTTCCATCCCCCAGAAGACAATTCTGCCTACCTACGTTGGGAACGGATGGGAGCTTCTCCCCCACCGTCCACCTATGCTGCCCGACGCGTTTCGCCGTGAAAACGGCTTCTTCAGGGGCATAGGTGCTGGACTGGTGTCTGTGACCGGTTTAAATACCTCTCCGGTATTGCTACTAGGCTGCCTCAAACATATATCGATCGCCTTACTGACTGGCGTTTTGTCACTCCACCGTATACCACCTGATGCAGCTTTTAATTGTTGTTTTTTAAGGCTAATGTCCTGCACTGCCTATACTACGTTGAGGTAGTGGGTCTACACGCTTTGTAGTGGTGTTGTGTCACTGAGGGCACAGCCCTGTATTTATATTTTTTGGTTTTGTGGTTTTAACGATATTTATTAAAGGTTACGTTTTAAGTGTCTACTATTTTGCAGTTATTTTACTATAACACCCGAACTGGTTTGCATGGTGGCTTGAGGCTTAGTGCCCCATATTAAAAGGTTCTAATTACCTCAAGCTTCTCAGTATATTTATTGTGAGTTTGTTAGTACAGAATAACCAAATATATCAGTAATTCTTACTTGTATTACTCGTTACATTTTTATTGCTTGATAACAACACAGATTATAGAAAGCATTGTGTCACAAGGAAGTCATTTGAAGTGGCCTTCAAGTCACACCTTTGTACAGATTTATGTTTTGAAGGGTGGGAGCCTGTATGAGTGTAAATCAACGACATTGATTAGGAGGTGAATACAGAAAACACAACTTAAGGGTATGTACACACACCCCATGTATGCATTCTGTTCTGAACCAAACTGGGTGGCAGCACCAATTTTTTCCCCTTATAATAAAACATTTATCTTATTCATTAAGTTTGAAACAAATAGCAGCTTCTTATGCATTGTAGGCGCTTGCACTAGGAAGTGAAATGAAAACCTTGACCGTTCTTCCCCGAATGGCTTGGGGTGTGTTGGGGTGGAATGTAAAAGCAAAATGTTGCTTAATACAAAAATATGTGAGTTTTGAAATATTAAAAATGTAAAACAAGTAAATCCTCATTCACTCAAGTAATTAAATCAGTAGATGTTTTGGGGATATGGGTAGTTTACTCTACTAACCCCTGCTCTAAATACACAGTACTTTTTTAACCATGTAAATAAATACTGCTATGTTCCTCCTTTCACTTTTGCTTCCAGAAGAAGCTTCCATGACAGTGTCAGTAAAATTTTGAGCTGGCTCCTGTATTTAATATACCCTGCTCACCTATTTCCACATGTTTCACTTACTATGGCTGGATACACACCATTGTTTTTATAATTAACAGTGGAAGGCAAGATCAGGTGTATTAATGCAGAAATTGTGCACACAGATTAAAGCTGGCCATAGACGCAAAGATCCGATCGTATGAATCAATGTACGATCAGACTTTCCCATCTCCCGACCTGCCACTAACCATTCAGATCAAAGTCTTACCAATTCGACCAAATAAAGTAGTTAAAGAACAGATCAGCTGATGTTCTGCCCCTGACAGCAATCGTACGATATCTATGTCCAACCAAAGCTAGTGACAGTCTCCCACTGAAAATCGTACGATCGGCAATACATGCAGAGATATTACCCGCAGCCGACAGTCGTACGATCGAGCAAACGACTGATCTCCGCCGGACGAAAAATGTCGGGACTCTCCGCACAAGTTCCGAAAATCGTACGAATCCTCGATTCATACGATGAGATCTTTGCGTCTATGGCAAGCTTAAAGGGGATGTATAGATTCCAAAGCAGTGTTACTCTACCCAAATGTTGTTGGATTACAACCCTGTAGTCCAGCAAGCATAGAGATGAATATTTAAAGCAGCACTGCAAAATAAAACATAGGTCCATGCCATTGAAGGCCAATGCATACATTGATTCCAGAGGATCCTCCAATGAGAATCCAGCCTGCTCTGTGTACATTTACTCTCTGTTTTTGGCTCCATGTTATCATCGTCAAAGGAATTAAACAATTTCTTTTCTAGTTTTGAACACTGTACATCTACCCTTGTTAAACTTTATTTATTTGCAAGAAACCATTGGAAAGTAAAGCCTTCTACTGGATTATCCTCATAATCATTATTATTGCATTTGTAATTCTGCTCCGACAGTTTTAGGGAAGATATATATGCCTGCATAAATTACCTGCCTGCATATTCTACCTCTTGCATTTACTATGCTTCCAAAACATCAGGAATATGTGCATATTTGTATGACCTACTGTGCTTATAGTTCAAGAGTCACATAGAATTGGCGGAGGCTTTTAGGTACATTGCAAAGTGTGGCCTATTTTTCTTTAGAAACAAAGTAAGATGTTCATTATTCATATACATTGCCGTTTTGACACATGAAAAAGGTCAAAATGAGAAACTCAGTTGTTTATTAAAGAAACAGATAACACATGTTTGTTCCTTTAAAAATAATATATTCAGAGAAAGCAGGATCCTTGCACTTTTTCTGCTCTTGGGCAAGTGGAGGCACAAATGTCATAGAGAGGAAACTTGTTTTTACTGTAAAAAAAGGAGTGGGCTGACTTGCCTTTATTAACACTGTAATTAAACTGGTGATGGCATGAGCATTTGAAGAAGCTGTTTTGCTGGTGCTGTTAGCCTGCAGGGCAGAAACTGGCTTGGCAGCACCTAAAATTAAGTGAAGGAAATGACAGAAGGGAATTATAGCGAGAAGGACAGATTACAGATTATATTTAGAGACACGTAAACAACTGTAATACAAAATGGTGGGAAAATCCTCTCATTTTAATGTTCAAGCATCTTCTGAGTGCCTCCTAGTAAGACATGCCATGTTCACATTGATTTTTCTTTCTTATCTATCTGTGTGCAACTGGGAGTTGTTAATAGTTGAGTAATTACATTTTCCTTGATTGTATTTAAAACCAGTATGGATATGTAAAATTGTTTGCAAGAAAGTAGTTAAGATTTCCATTTAACTGAATCTGCTGGGAAATCTAAGTTATTGTCAGTGAAATATGAAATATCTCAGGAGAGGAGGGAAGTGGAGGTACTTCCTTAACTGGCTTTTCATATGCTGATCAGGAAATCTTGAAGTATAGCGATGAGCGTTCATGTGTACCAAACTAAGGATGCCACCTGTCTGGTTTTGAACTGGGCAATCCGTTTAAAAACTGCCTGTCTTGATCTAAGGAGTCTGAAACCTGGACAGAACTCTGCCCTGACTGACATGCAGTTCAGCCAATCACAGGCCGCTGTGTCATAATCCCTCCCTCGGGTATAAACAGTCCGCTCCAAAGCCTCATTGTTACATCACCTGCTCCGTCCCCCTGTCCGGACAGTACACTGTTTAAATAGTGCAACACTATACGAAACCCATCTGAAGTGGGAATCTGATCAGCAGCTGCCCTGGCTGTTCTTTAAAGGGACTTATGCCTTCCCTAATATTGGTTCTTTTGCTTGCCCTAGCTCTCCAAAATACTACAGACACAGAACTCTATAATGAGAGTCATCCATACTAGAACTATTTCAATCTTCCCATTGTTCTCTAAAATACTGGGATTCTTTGTGATGTTTGCTGGTCAATACGGCACTGTAAAGTAAATCCAGAACAACAGGAGTTTAGGTGTCCAGAAGTTTTTTTAAAAATTGCCTACACAAGTCAATTTAGTTTTAACAGTGCAAACAGGACTCCTTTTGGTTGATCCTCTTGCACCTGTTTGCCGCTGACCCGGAAGGACCTTTTAGTGTGAAGTGTTGCATAAAAAAATCTATTTCAAGGTTGCTGGACTGCAACTGCATGCTTTCAACCTAAACCTAAAGTAAGATCCAATTTTGTCTTTCGGTGAGATGTCCTTGTGGAGGACCACAGCTAGACATCAGAAATATACATATATAATACACAAAAGCCATGAATATCTTGTAAATTATACCCTTATAAACGGTGAGTTCTGATGTCATCAGTTATAAACGATGAGTGTATTATAATAAATATATATATGTACCTCGGAGTTCCATAACCTGTATAAAGGTCTTGAAACTCCTCGGTAACTTATAATATCCTTATATTTTACCAGAGGGGGTACTTTATTCACTATATAGTGAAAATATATAACCATTGCTATTTTATAACTCTTTTGTATATTTCACAAACTTTTATTCTTGTCTGTTTCTGGTGTCTCGGGGTAAATGTCGTACCTCACCCCAAAATAAACAGAAATATGATAAAATCTTGCTGTAATAAACTTGCAAATGTATTTCCCGCAAGTTTCACTAAACCTGACAGTGAAGCAGTGTCTGCAATTGAAAAAAATGCAAACAAAATCTGTGATTCCAAGTTTTTTGCTATGCCTGTGCTTTTTGCCTATGTTTTTATGCATTCAAAAGGGAATACAGGGAAACTGAAAGTGCTTTCTTTTTTCAACTTCCTGGTTCCTTGGAGGAATTGTGGGAGGAATAGAATGCAGTTAATCACTTTTTCTTTACTGATAAAGTATAAAAACTCCTTCTTATCTGCAAACCTTAGAAACCATCTGCACATATGGGAACACATGAGCTTGATTATACAGGGATTGTATCTATATTTAATGGAGAAGGAAAGGTTCAATCGAAGGAGCAAATGTTCAGCACCCGCCCATGATTATAATCACTTACCTGAAACCTCAGGCTAGTGCTCCAGTTAGCAGAAAACTGCACCAGGCTGGGCTACTTCTCAGCCAGCACCATGAAGCAATCCTCATCTACAGCTTCTTTCTTCAATAGCCAGGCTGACACATGCTCAGTAGAGTAAGAAAGCCGGCTTTATTGTTAACGTTTGGAAGCATGACAAGAAGGAAGATGCAGATGATCTCTCCATGTTAATGTGCTTTATGAAATAAATAATTATGAGATAGGCAGTTTTTCTTTTTTTTATTTCTTTTTCTCTTATTGAAGTGGTGTATAGGTGTAAATTGTCCTTTTATGTCTAGTTTTGCTAAACCTCTGTCAGGTTGGTTACAAAAGTGGCAGTTAAAGTAATATATGTGTTTAGTGTAAGAATAAGCAAGTTATGTAGAAGGATATAGTGGTGACAGCAGTGATGAAGATTTATACGGAGTGATTAAGATGAGAATAGAGTGACAGAGAGCTGACAGTGAGGATATGCAATTGTGGGGGCTGGCATGCATCAATTCACCAGAATGACGTCAGCCCTGACTCAAATGATAAACTTTGCAGCTACGTACAGAGCCAGCCAGAATGGCACAGAACTAATTATGTCCCTCCCGTTTAATTAATGAATAGAAATGTCTCACACTTCCGGTAATTACTGACGCTGAATAATAATTGTGCACAACTTTTCCGCTTATTTTATTTTGATAATGGCTATAAAAATGAGCTATTAAAAATAGCATATTGCCTGTTTATTTCTATAAATATTCAGGTACCATGGGGGAAAACAATCCCTTTTCTGGTTTAACGCATTAAGAGCCAATTGTGTGTCTGTTTCTTTTATTTAGGCTTTGGATGGCTTTCTCATAGCGCTTAACACTGATGGGATTATAATTTATGTGTCAGACAGTGTTTCATCCCTTCTCGGTCATTTACCGGTAAGTTACATCTCTCTCTTGCTTATTTTTCAGCTCTCTGGAAATTTGTGGCATGCTGTATAAATGCTCATAGCTTGTCTTGAACAATTTCTGATAATTGTGCAATCATTTGTAACGCCAGTAGTAAAGTGCACTCACAAGCATGTCTTCAGCATATACCAATATACTGTGAATAAATGTATTGGTCCCTCCTTCCTGTCATTGTATTCTAGATGTCTCTATAGGCAGGATTAATGATATTACCTAAGTTAGTTCTTAGAGATGGTGGCCCTTAGTCCCAGTCCTGTGCATTAAGAGAAAGAGCACTGAATGAGCCTTTGACTGATCTCACGGCACAGATTTCAGCCAAGATTTCAACACAAGCATTTTGAAGATGAATCCCTGCCCATGCGCAGAGTGACAGGTGAATCCCATTTTTGCCATCAGAGTAATAAACACACTACCCTAAAAGAGTAAACATTATCACATCCCCAGCTATAGACATCCCCCTGGTGGCTGTAAATGTGGCCCACTTAAAGTAGAACTGAAGCCAACAAACAAGGCATGTTCAACTTAAAGGCCTATTAAAAGTTTTCCAAACTGAAATGTGCATCCCCAGCAGTAAATATAAAAGAATGAAGGTGCCTCTGTTCCTTCCAATAGGGTGTTGTCACTTGTGATTTCAATTTTCATCAGCTTGGCCATGTGTAGTAGTGACAGCCATATGTTGGGCTTCTCGTTTCATTTCTGCTCTGTAAATCATCTGCTAGAGTCAGAACCAAGCAATGTGGGATCATGTTGGGTCGGCAGCACAAAAGGGCAGGCTTAACACTTGGTTTTTCACACTTTGCATGAGATAGGATGAAAGTATAGTAGTAGTAGTTCAAATTTTAAATGCCAATAGAATAAAATAACCCATACAAAATGTAACCATTCTTTATTATACACAGATAAAAGAGGCCTTGTTGTACCATCTTTCTCAATTTTTTTGTAACATTGAAGGTATAACACATTTACTATTGATAAGATGTGATGATATGCATGATTGTTACATTCTTGTTAAACCCTTAAGCTCTTTAGAAAAAAACATCTGACTGCTGCTATTGAGAACTGGCCAGTGGCCACACTGTGCCCCCTTTATTACATTACCTTGAATGAACTGCTGTCTCCTATAGACAGCACAGCAGTATCATGTATGTATTATTACCACAGGTGTCATGTTCATAAATAAAAATACATGAAGTAAAATAATATGAAAATATGCTATTGTTTACAAGTAAGCTAGTGGCCAAATATAAATCATTTTTTATTTGAAAAGCTAAAAGTGAACACTCTTATTGCAGTATAGTGGTTTAGGAAGAACTTCTAGTTGAGCTCCGATTGATTATCAGGAGTTGCCAGAACAGCCAATTTCTCCTGCAGAACATGACAAAGTATTCTTTTGTACCAGTCAGATATGGTGGACCAAAATATATTAAATTTTCTGCCGGAGCGGGAACAGTCGGAGGTGCTGAAACTTTTGGCATCACACATTCTCATGACGGAGCCAATCATTCCTGAATATTTCAACAGTAAGTATTTTGCTTGGCAGCTTGCTTTATAAATGATTGTTGACCAGACAAAAGTCGATAGCATATTCTTTTGATAAGACAGGAGTATATATAGTAGAAATATGATAATGTGCCAATAATAGATAAAGTAGCAAGTGATAAATAGCATTGGTCTGTGTTGCTTATATGCTAAAGGAAAAGAGCTAGAAACGTGCATAAGAGTCAGTAAGAATCCATAAAAAAATAGTTCCAGGGTTCATTACCATTCGGTGTAACTCAAACTAAGGGGTTAAGAATTTTTGGGGAGGTTCCTTTGGGACACATCCACTTAACTTCCTCCTCTACTTTTTAGCATCATGTGCCTCTATGATTGTGACTTTACATAGTACATCTGTAACCCAGTTACAAGTAAAAGCTTTATTTCCCTTTATAGGTGAAAAACAAGTGGAATTTTGCTGTCATTTAGCAAGAGGAAGCCTGGATCCCAATGAGCCCCGGATGTATGAGTTCGTCAAGTTTGTGGTTGATTTTAAATTCTGTAATAATGGTAAGTATTCTTTATATTACGTATATAAATAAAATTAAACCCATTGTTGTTTTCTCATCTGCAGTCAGTGTTGGACTGGGCCTCCTAGGGCCCGCCAGAGAACCTGACATTCAGGGCCCACTCTCACTAAATACAGATTGCATAAAGGGAATAAGATAGGATTGATTGGAATTGTCCTCATCTGGGGCCGAGTACAGACTGAGCCCACTTGTAACGTGGTGTTCACTCTCTTAGGATACTTAGTAACACACACCATGGTCCCCTTCCTAGGGAAGCCTGTACCACACTGTAACACCGAATAAACAAGAGGTCCACAACACATCTACAAAGAACTCAAGAACAGATTATTATCAGCCACCAGTATGATAACACTTTGATACTTATCACATTGCTCTTTTCACCAAGCACTCTTGACAGTTAGGGCTCCCCAGATCACTGGGCCCCAGCCTTCTGCCTATTACCTTATTCTGTTATGGACGCAGTTTCTGGCAGGAGATTTTCAGCCTTACCCTCCATGTATGTAAACTAGGCCCTACATACCCTAGTCCCTATCTTTCTGGGTCTCTAATTGGAGGAGTATCTCCGAGACACTGGTCCCTCATGTTTTCTTTTTTGGAGCCTCAACTGTTCGTCTCTCATCCTTCCACCAACTCTCACCACCACTATCTCACCTGCTCACTCCTACCAGTTACCTTTCTGAGGTGGCCTACCTCAGGCTCCCTGGCATCATGCACTATTTCTTTCCTTATAGGCCAAAGAGGAAGTGGCTCATTATACTCCCCCTTATATAGCCTCTCCTGGGACGTTCCCCTTGCCATCTGGTGGTCAAACTGAAAATAACAGTAATTACAATAAAGACATTTCCCCACTTCTTACACACTGGAGATCAGCAGGCCTGGCTGCAAGCTGCTAGAGAAATCTGCCTTTTTCCAATAGTCTTTACTCTGGTTTCTCAATAAAATGTCAATGGGTGCAGCTATTATTTATAGGACAAGAAGAAAATTCACTGGGGGGGTTGCTCATATCATTGACACTTTTTAGTGAATTTCATCAATATTTTTTCCCTGTGCTGTGGTGCTTCTTTTACAAAAAAATTGCATCGGCATGGGGAAAAAAAGTAGCGCTGATAGGTCTACTTAAACTCATATGCATTTGTTTAAAAATTTAAATATTTCACTCCACTGTGCATGTGTAAGTCTGCCAAGGGACACCTGGGAAAGGTGAGTATGGTGGCGGTCTGCACTACTGTTTTGCTTTTACATTTGTTTCTGTAAGAAGAATGATTGCATTCACTGGGGGTGGTCTAAAATGTTGGCATCCCTAGTCAAGTTGTCTTTCCTTGTCCTTTATTTATAATACACAAGTTTCAATCATGTGGCATGAATTATATCACTAAGCAACAATTATAACTGATGACATCAATAAGCACATCAATAAGCACATGTATAAGGATATAATTCATAACTCTTGTGTATAGTATAGGAACCGGTTATCCAGAAACCACAGAATTATCGAAAGGCCCATAGACTCCATTTTATCCAAATAATTAAAAAAAAATTTAATTATTTTCTTTTTGTCTGTAATAATAAAATATTACCTTGTACTTGATCCAAACTATGATATAATTAACCCTC
Source organism: Xenopus laevis (assembly GCF_017654675.1). Classification (NCBI taxonomy): domain Eukaryota; kingdom Metazoa; phylum Chordata; class Amphibia; order Anura; family Pipidae; genus Xenopus; species Xenopus laevis. The sequence continues at coordinate 50,274,225 of NC_054385.1, forward strand.
AGTGGAAGCAAAACCAGCCCATTGGGTTTATTTTATGTTTACATGATTTTCTAATAGACTTAAGGTACCTGTACAATAATGTTATTAACATATGAAGAACCAACATATCCACAGTGATGTACTATACTGTATGTTGATTGGCTGTCTTGGTTTTCTTTATGTGTAAATCAGTCAGACACCTGTGAGACAACACATCACTCACACGAATATATTAAGTAGTTTGGGGGCTTTAAAATTTTAATAATATAAAAGGTCCCCAAAAATCCCAGTTACCACTTGCTCTACTGGATACATCTGGTTATATTCTGGATAGATCCAAATCAGATGTGTAGCAAATTCTGATTCTTTGATGAGCAGACGTGATAACAGTGTAAAAAGATACACACCACTAAACAATACGTTTAGGGGCCGATTCATGAAGCTCGAGTGAAGGATTCGAAGTAAAAAAACTTCGAATTTCGAAGTGTTTTTTGGGCTACTTCGACCATCGAATGGGCTACTTCGACCTTCGACTACGAATCGAACGATTCGAACTAAAAATCGTTTGACTATTCGACCATTCGATAGTCGAAGTACTGTCTCTTTAAAAAAAACTTCGACCCCCTACTTCGGCAGCTAAAAGCTACCGAAGTCAATGTTAGCCTATGGGGAAGGTCCCCATAGGCTTGCCTAAGTTTTTTTGATCGAAGGATATTCAATTAGAAGGATTTAATCGTTCGATCGAAGGAATAATCCTTCGATCGTTCGATCGCAGCATTTGCGCTAAATCCTTCGACTTCGATATTCGAAGTCGAAGGATTTTAGTTCCTAGTCGAATATCGAGGGTTAATTAACCCTCGATATTCGACCCTTCATACATCTGCCCCTTAGTGTTTAAATAGCTATGTGTTTGCAAAGCTTATTGTAATTGTTGTTTAAGACTTTTAAAAAATGTATAATCATCATATGAATAAGCAGCATGACTTACCTGGGATAAAAATATTCTTGCTGAACCAAAACTATTGCCAGCCTCCAACATTTGGTAGCTCTAGTTAGCAGCTGATTAGTATTCATTTAAATACATCTATTTCTTTTAATGTGCACAGTAGCAATGTGCAATACACCTTATATTAGTGTTTGTTAACCTGCCTATAAAGCCTGGAAAAAGCCTGGGAAAACTGGAAAAAGATATTGGTTTATTAGGCAGTGAGCTTTGACTTGCAGTAACTTGCAGATCACTAGTGCCCAAAAGGTGCTGTTATTTAAACACAGCGCTGTGTTTTCAGTAAGTGACTTCTATGAAGTCACATCTGGGGGGTTATTTATCAAAATCTAAAAATATCAATTTTTTTTCTGAAATCTACTCCGACCGAATCTGCACTGGTTATTTCCCCTTATTTATCAATACATTTTCCAAAAAAATTCCAGTGCGCAAAAAAACCTGAAAAAAGTGAAAATTGTAAGAAAATTAGAATTGAACACATTTTTCGGATTTTTGCCCGAAAACCATGAAAACTTCGGATTATTGCACGAAACTCAGAGCAGATCAGGATATCTCCAGGACTTCTCCCATTTACTTACATTGATATACAACCTCCTCAGGTCTAAGATGCCTGATTTTCAGATTTGCCCTTTTTGCAACCTTGGGGTAACATAGTAACATATTAAGTAAGGTTGAAAAAAGACACACGTCCATCAAGTTCAACTTTTTAATACAATAAATCCTAAAAAATTTGAGGGGGTTTTTTTCCACAAAAAAAATCTGATTTTATATTGAAAAAAAAATAGATTTTTTTGAGTTTTTGGTATTCGAACTTTAAAGGTAATGTTTTTTGTAAAAAAAAAAAAAAAAGAATGTACTAGTGCGTTATACTCATTTAGATATAGAAGAATTGTGTTTAAAAAAGTTAGTGTTTCAGGCTGATTTATTGAATATTTCTACAAAAACCCATATAAGCCCTCTCTTTCACTTCCTGGTCCTGAATTCCCAGACTGTGCAGGGGAGCCGGCGGCTCTCAGCTCCCTGCACTGTAGGACAGGAACCAATCAGCAGCTAGCAGTACCTGATAGGGAACCGAAGCCTGTCTGTGCTTGTGTGACTGCAGAGCTGTGATTGGCTGTCCCCTACTACTGTGCTTCTGGCAGGTATAGTTAGAACACGCCCACCCTTCATTTGAGACACAGACAGGGACCAGAGAACATCTATAGGGAGCTCCAATAAAGGGGCTATTTTTAAATATAATATACATTTTTAGCACCACATAAAAGCAACACCATATATTACTCATAATAACCTACAAAATTCGGCTTTTTTCATTTATCCTATATGTTTCCTTTAATAAATAACCCCCTTAAAGTGGTAGTCCATGATCCAATCATTTTGAACCCCATTGTACACAGGGCTGCAAATCTGTGCATAGTAAGGGATAAACCATGCAAGACATGTACAGTGTACAAAATAACAGCATAGTCTTAGATTCATAGAATAACAGAACGGTGACTGGTATAGTGTTGTTAAGCAGGATTCTTATTAATGCATTGTCCTTCAGCTATAATTAGGTGTTTGGTCAGTAGCATTCTCCAGAACCAAAGCCATTTACTGTCATGTGGTTGAGCAACAGCATTGAGATTCCTTTTAATGTTTGAGAGAAGTACAAATGTGTCAGGCCCAGCAAATAAAATGTAATCTCGAGATCTGCTAATGTGGGTGTCTGTCACATTGCATTACAGTGCCTACATCCTCCTATAATGGCTTTGAGTCAGCCGTGGCACGAGCATTCCGGTCAGGCAATGAGGAGCAGATATGCCTGGTGGCCACTGTACGGTTGGTGACACCGCAATTTCTAAAGGTGAGTTCTGGAACATTGTAGGATTAACGGCACTACCAGAAATTTCCACAGGGCACTGAATTATTATTATTATCCATTATTTATATAGCACCTCTATATAGTGTAAAACATTAGCTTATAGCGCTAATGACACACTGGCTTTATTTCTGCAGAAATGTGATACATGCTTTGCATTCGGTATCAGCAATATACTGTCTTTATGCCAGTAGGAAATCATTAGCTCTGTGTATTCTTTACTGGTATTCATTGTTCTCATTTGTCCTGGTATACTGTATGCAGGAGCTTTGTAATGTAGAGGAACCTTGTGAAGAATTTACATCACGACACAGCCTGGAGTGGAAATTCCTCTTCCTGGACCACAGGTAATATTGGTTATTCCATATTATCTTGTTGAAAAGGCAGCAACTTTCCATAGCAGAGTGATTGACCTATATTTTAATGTGGAACGTTTTGTCAACTAATCAGTGGCATCATGTTCTATTTTTATACACAAAAACTCAATGTACTTTGCTAATATATTAAAGGAGAACTAAAGCATAAATAAAGAAGTATGCTAGAAATGTTGTACATTATGTTTTGTGCTTCTTTACCAGCCCAAGGCAACCACATCCTTTTAGCAGTAAAGATCTGTGTCTCCAAAGATGCCCCTGTAGCTCCCCATCTTCTTTTCTGCTGATTCACTGCACATGCTCTGTGCTGCTGTCACTTACTGGGCTTAGGGACTGACACAAAATATACAGTACACATAGAATATGAATGTCACAATATAAGGCTGATTAGTAATTAATACAGATAATTACTACTTCAGCTCAGAAACCAGTGCAATTAGCATCAGAATTTAATAATGAGTCCTGTAGCATCAGCTTATATTACAGACAAACCTCATTTTCTGCTTGATAATTTGCAGCGACCCCTAATCTTAGCTTCTCAACAGCTGCTCAGAGCCCACTGAGCATGTGAGTGTCGCAGACACTTTCCAAGATGGTGACCCCCCCCTGTGACAAGTTTAAAGTCCTGGATAATTGCTGCTATTGAAAAGCTGAAACTTTAGGCTGGTACAATAAGTTCAGTCTATAAAATATGGCATTTTTAGCCCTATTCATTTTTGCTTTCTCCTTTAAAGGAGAAAAGCTCCCATCCACTAGCCTTCATTGTCCCCCCTCCCTGCATAGTCCATTATTGCAAAAAGTGACAATGAATGTCACACTGACTTATCATGCAGATTAGCGCAGCGGAGCTCATGGGCTCTATGTCCGATATCTTTTGGTTTTCATTGGAAAGGGAACCCAAGAATGAGCTCTTTGGAGCATGCCCGAGTTTGAGCCATTCTGGTATTTACGCCAACTGTACTTTCGCCGGACAGCTCTATAAATTGCTAAAGGGAAGGAAGAGGATCTAAAGAAAACATGAAAGATGTAGGGTCATTTATAATGTCTGGGTAAATTTTCACTTGGGCAGTAACCCATGGCAAACAATCAGGTGATTGCTTTCACTGTTTAACCTGCAGTTGGACGAAAACAGCTAATCACTGGTTGGTTGCTAAGGGTTACTGCTCAGGTGCAAATTTGTCCAGTGTTTATAAACAAGCCCCAGTGTTACATACAGGGACACTTTATGCAGTAATGGACAATGCCGGAAGGAAGCAGGGAGTTGGGACAATAGAGGGTAGCGGATGGGGCTTTTTCTCTTTGAGGGCGGTTTAGTTTTCCTATGACTTATGACCAGGGGTGAGAAGAGCTCTCCAACACGATTAATTATCAATATAGCTGTAGTCCTTTGCTCAAGTAGCCATACTTCATAAGAACTAAAAACGATTGATACACTGTATTTAATATTGTTTATTGCTGTAGCAGAAAAGGGATTGGGCATTTTGCAGTTTGCAACAGTATGCAATATATGTAATAGAATATCTCACTGCAAGAAGTCATTACATTCCTTACATTGCATTATGCACAATTAAAATGTGCAATTTTAATGAGGAATATTACTTTGTGAAATTTGATTTTATTTCTCTTTATTTATGCACATAAATGGGGGATAATATAATAAACAGGTACAAAGACTTCCACCAGTCTAGTAACTCATCTCAACTGAGCAGTTAGCATTTATTGGTCACATTGCTCTGGGGAGCATTCTAGAGCAACTCCAAATTCTTACTTGTCTTTCTAGTGATCCCTTGTATAGACTTTCAATATTCCGATATTTATTTTGTCAATTTGTGATTAGTGATGGGCGAATTTGCGCCGTTTCGCTTTGCCGGAAAATTAGCGAATTTCGCGCGAAATTCGTGAAATGGCAGAAAATTCACGAAACGGCGCCGGCGTCTCGTTTTTGACGCTGGCGAATTTTTCCGGGCGAATTTTCACGGGTGTTTCGAGAATTTATTCACTGGCGGCAAATTCGCCACCAATTCGCGCCTGGCGAATTAATTGGCCCATCACTATTGGTGATATGCAGTACCAGAGTAGAAGAACATTTATTTCATTGGATCTTTATTCACTGGAGGACCATATATAGTGCCAATTGCACTTCAGTTTCTCCTTACACAATCCCACATTCTGGCTGCGGGGAGATTTTGGGAACTGGCTAAAGAGGTGTGGCTGGTTGGAAAATCCTGATTTAAATATAGTAAGGGTGGAGTAATGTTGTTGTGAATTCATTCATTATTATCAACTATGTTAGAGGCCTAGTAGGTGCAATGGGTCAGTTTTATGGAGGGTTTGATCTCCTTTGAGACATTCTCCTTTGTTGACAGTGGAAGGAGACTTTTTCTATAGACCTGATGATCCATTTTATATTTGCATTATATGTTTTCCTTCAAATCCATTTTTGTTTATAGGCCCCCTCCATGCCCGTTCATTGAAACTGGAGGTTTTGTAGACATGGGATTTAATATCTAATCTTTTATCTAGGATTATCTAGGGTCTGTCCCAGGAAAAGGCAGACAATTGAGATAAAAGAACATGAACATATATTGCAGCTACTTATCAGTCCCACTAGGCCCTCTATAGTTTTTGGGCCCCTCTGCAGTTGCTGAGTCTGTTTCCTCTATAGTTACACCCCTGCTTTTCAGTAAATGATTGGTGGGTTTGTATCATTGTAACTGTGAAAAAAAATGCTTTCAACTCTGTTTGTTGACTTTCAGTCTCTTTGTTATTACTACAGATGCTACTGTTTAGTAGTGTCTAATAGTAAGCGGGAATTTAGTTTTTCATTGTAGGATCCATGTAGGTCCACAGCAGGTGTGTGAGGAAATGCTATATACTGGGATGGGACCTGTTATCCAGAATGATCGGGTTTTTCTGTATAACGGATCTTTCCGTAATTTGGATCTTCATACCTTAAGTCTACTAGAAAATTATGTACACATTAAATAAACCCAATAGGCTTTGCTCCAATAAGGATTACTTATATCTTTGTTTGGATCAAGTACAAGGTACTGTTTTATTATTACAGAAAAAAGGAAATCTTCTAAAAAATTGGATTATTTGGATAAAATGGAGTCTATGGGAGACAGCCTTTCCAGATAACACATTTTTGGACAATGGATTCCATACCTGTATGAATATGGGGAATATAATGCTGACTTAAAACTACCTGTTAAACTGAAGACTTAGTCTTGACTGTGAATGCCCTCTTTAACCACAGAGTTGGCAGTTTAACTTGTGCCTGTGTAGGGAGTTCATATAAGCTTGTATCCCTTGTTGCCAGCCTTCTTATGAGAGTCTGGAGAAGAATGGTATTTATTTCTGCCATCAATTCATATGACAGGCTGTTTCATGGGGAAAAAAAGTCATTAGATTTCTCTCATTTCTACACAAAATGTTTATTTACAGCATCCGACCTTTCATCCTGAAAACATGGCCCTACAGACTATAACTGAATAGATAAGTAAGAAATAATGCTATGTGAAATTGATTCCTTTGACCTCATCACCAGTCATTGACTTTCTGAGTGAGACTGAGGCATGAGTCATAATGAACGTTGGCAGCGGAGTGGAAATGGCCATTTTGTCTGGTTTTAAATAAACTGCTGGCTCTTAAACTCTGCTTTTTTTATATTCTCGGATTTGCTTGCAGGTCAATTCTATTAATTGCACGTGTCTTTGCATAGTTCACCTGTCCGCTGCTGCCGAGTTTAGAATATTCAGGCAGCCAGTGTTTACTAAAACATGTTTGAGATAAATACGTAAATACAAATGACATATTCAAATTTAAGCAAAATTCGAAGCTGTAAATCTGTTTCATTGCACCCCCTAGTGCTCTAGAGTGAAGATGCAAGGATTTAAACTGATAAAAAATTTGCTTAGAACTCCAGCAGTAGAAAGGGAAAGCTTTCCATAGCATGGATAACACCCATGGTATTCTTATAGCTTGCACAGATACCATAAAACTAAGCCAGCACAGGTACTGTGATGTATTTATTATCCGGAAACCTGTTAACCAGAAAGCTCCGAATTATGGAAAGGCCGTCTCCCATAGACTCCATATATCAAAATAATCCAAACTTTTAAAAATGATTTCCTTTTTCTCTGTAATAATAAAACAGTACCTTGTACTAAGTTATAATTAATCCTTATTGGAAGCAAAACAATACTATTGGGTTCATTTAAAGTTTACATGATTTTCTAGTAGAATTGTGGTATGAAGATCCAAATTAGGGAAATATCTGTTATCCAGGTCCTGAGCATTCTGGATAACAGGTCTCATACCTGTACTAAGCACAATTAGGTGCCAAGAGGTTTGCATATTCTCCCCATGGGCTTCCTTTGAGTGCTTAAGTTTCCTCCCATAATCCAGAAACAAAGGCGTGATTGTCAGCTCCACTGGGGCAGGGGCTGATATGAATGATGTATAAAGTGCTGAGGAACATGTTTTAAATAAAGAAGAATAATAAAGAGCTAGGGGGTATTTGGATTTACCAGTATTAACTGTGCAACCAGCTTAACAGGACACATCAATTTTGATTTGCTGTAAATAGATTTCCTGTGCTACACGTTCCATTGTGGTAAGATATAAAGTACCACAAAGGCTGCATTAGCTGACCAGCACAAGTGAAATTAGACACTTATTTCATTTCTGAAAGCTTTATAACTTTTACAGTCAAAATTCCTACCAAAAAGCAACTCAGAGACTATAACTGTGGGCTGGAGGTTATTGTACTTGTGAGTGCAAAGAGAATAAGATATTATAGACATATCAATGACCACACGCAAAAAAAAAAAAAATATATATATAGGCACTTCTATGAAACAGTGACCTCCAGTGGCCAGTTTTGCATTGCAAAGCCATATAGGCAATAGTTTGATTTACTGAGCAATACATTTTGAGCTGACCATCTCTCTGGCTTGTTTTGTTCAACAAGTAAAGTCATGCACAAAAAATGTTCTGCTTTCAAAACTTCCTCAGGTTACTTATCTAAATATACGAGCTTCTAATCTGGCCGAGGGACAATTGAGATTGGGGATCACTGATGTTAAGGAGACTGTAATATCTGACAATTACAGTTATCTACATGGAGACATTTGTGCATTAAACAATCATTTTACTAAATTCTTTTATTTGGAAAACATATATACAGGGTATACAAAAAGATTTATTCCCGGTTGTAGGCAGCTAGCTACGTTTCCATTGGCAAGTCCATGAGCAATTGGCAGAGCTTTAATATTACTAGCAGGAGGGATCTTGCAAGCACATTCTAATATTAAATTGGAAAGGAAAATGTCATTCTCTGTTTTCTTAGCACACAGGCAATGGAAGTGGGACAATAATTGCAGATGATTACCACTACCTTATTATTATATGTTGTCATTAGAACACCCCATAAAGCAGAATTGGAAATTTTGTCTCTAATATTGAATAATTGGCGATAGATATTAAAATTCATACTGGGTGATCAGGGGTTTATAAAGGAATACATGTTTCACTAAATCAAAGAAATGGGGATGAAGGTCTTTATGGTTGTTTTGAACTAGAAAAATGTGTTAAATGTCTTTGGTGAGGATCCTATGAAAGCAAGAACAGAGTCATTGTCAACACAGCAGACAGTATTCCCACTATAGGGAACGTTTGCCTGAAATGGACTGCTGTCCCAAGAGTATTTGGGAAACTGTTAATAGTGCCGTGTTGCTTTAAAACTCAATCTCTTCTTTCTGGACTACAGCTCCCATTGTACTGTCAACTACCTTTAACACTAAAAAATAAGCAAGGTTTCTGTGCATTTAAATATGATGTACTGTTACCTTTCACCTACCTATAGTCTCTGTAAATAATCTGCTGTGAAGCCATGTGGGCAGCCGTTCAAGTAGCGTAGAGCAACAGCACATGTGATTACATAACCTCAAGATTTAGTTCTTACACAGGAAGATGAATGGATCAAATGCCATTCATGTCTCTCTGCAGAACTAGAGTGAAAACAATTTCCCCCAATAAAACAAGGCACGTGTAGCCAGTAAATAGTTTATTTGTAGGTGCTGGATGGACAGATATCAATTTTAAGGGGCAGATTTATCAAGGGTCGAAATGAATTCGACTTCGAATTCGATTCGAAGTAAAATAGTTTGAATATTCGACCATTCGATAATCGAAGTACTGTCTCTTTAAAAAAACTTTGAATTCAATACTTCGCCAAATTCGCCAAAGTGCTATGTTAGCCTATGGGGACCTTCTAGAGCAGTTTTCGATGTTTTTTGAAGTCGAGGAAAAAACGTTCGATTGATCACTGAAATCCTTAGAATCGTTCAATAAAGTCGAGTTTTCAAAGAGTTGATCATATTATACAAATTGATTTTTTTCGAGAAAAATTATTGATAAATTTGTGGAAGGGAGCTTGGTTTTCATAAAAAACTGAGATTAATTAAAGTTTTAGTAATTAACCCCCTAAGTCTGATTCGACAAAGCATTGTTTTCTCGCATATTCTTTCAGGGGGAATAATCAGCACAAAATAGAAATTAAATTGGACTTAAGTGGAAATATAAATGCAAATGTCTCCCCAGTGAATGCTTAATTGTCTGTCGGACCATCTCCTCAGTGATAGAACTTCTAAGACTCTTCTCACGTGGGGATACATTTTGGGGTTTGTAAGGAGGCAAAATTTGAATTGTTAAATAGTTAATGTATAATTAGTTTGGCCACTAGGTGGCAGAGCTTCCTAAATTGAACTGTGAAAGTTGTTGGTACTGAAAAGGGAATAAAGCATACAGGAACAGGAAATACTTTTCTGCCAGTGATAGAGAGTTAAGCACCACTGCGTATTACCCACCCATTTTCATTCCTCTGCAAATCGATCTGTTTGGCTAACAATACATTGCCAATAGGCCAAGCATGTGAAGAGACGCTTAAGCTGATGCGTGTATCGGAGATTACAGTAAACAGGCAGGAGTATACACTACAACTAGTAACGAGTGAATATTTTTTCACTCCCATAGAGTCCCATAGACTCCAATGTATTGTGTGCTAAAAAAGCCGCCATAAAAAAAGTCCATGCAAAAAATAAAGCCCATCAACTTCAATCTGCAAATTTTCGCTGTTTCACGTAGTTCCCCAAGAAGCGAAACGGGAAAGATTCATCCTTCTCTAATTACAACTCGTAACATCTCCTGGCTGCTAAGGTTATGGTGGTAGTTAGTGTTCTGCTAGTGGAAAAGCTTGAAACTGCTGCCCTGCACTGTAAATCAGAATTATTTTCACTAAAAGCATATTGATAGCTCCAGATTTTCCCTCTGTTCCATTACACGAATGGCTGCTTTTATATAAACACTGTGGTCCATCATCAGCTGCTGTGGTTGTAACCTTTTCTCTCTTACTTTTCCAGGGCTCCACCTATAATTGGCTACTTACCCTTCGAAGTGCTTGGGACATCAGGCTATGATTATTACCACGCAGAGGACTTGGAGCTCTTAGCAAGGTGCCATGAACAATGTAAGTTTCCTTTTTCCATTTACTTGCCAACAAATGACAGTTTTAAAAATAAGTCCTAACAATAATGACCACCACCAGTCAGAATACACAATCCAGTTACTAACCAGACCATGCTTGTATGATAAACTGATTGACCACAGATAAAAGAGAATTTAATTGAAGAATTACCCTATAAAAAAGCCTTATTATACGAGAGTGCAAGTCACAATTCTGTAAAGAATTTTAGGGGGAAAGAACTGCTGCTTCAATAGGAATCCCACCAGAGCCATCAGTTATTATAGAATGTATTCTGTGTGCTCCTTGCCTTAAGTTGAGGAATAGCTTAAGCTTCTTTGTTTAGAAATAACAAAAAAAAAGATTTTTCTTTATTAAAACTAGAGGCAAATAGAAGCCCTATTCAATGAGCTTTTGTTGAACAAAGGGGTGTACTGACCATATAAAGCTGGAAGCAATTCAATAATAATTTTAGCAATGGATGCACCATGTGTGGCAATGGCAAACAGGGAAACCCAATTAAATTCAGTGGAGGGGCAATTCCCAACATTTGCAACCCACTAGCTGAGCTTGAAATAATGCAGGAAAGTGAGTAAATGCTTGTAATTGACTTTCCATTGCCTTTTAAACCCTGCCAGTGCACTTGTATAGAAGAGGATTATGGCTTGGAAACATAGCACAGGGTGTTTCCACTCAAATGCCATTGGCAGGTGGTAAATACAAGGCTCAGCAGCAAGGTGGAAAGGGTGCTTTGCCTCCAATTTCCATAGATCTATAGCATACCTCCCAACTGTCCCTTTTTTGGAGGGACAGTCCCTCTTTTGACAGCTCAACCCGCAGTCCCTCATTTGTACTGGAAAGTCCCTCTTTTCTCTGCACTGAACAGCCAGAAAAAGAAACAAAGTTTCTCACTTAATTGGCTTTTAGCAGAGAGCCCAGAACAGCTAACAGGTGCAAATAAGATACTTTGTAACAATTTTGAGACACAAAAACACAGTTTAGATAAGGAGAAATATTTTCAAACTTTCATAACCTGCCAAATTTTGTAAAACAAATATGGTAATTAGGGGGTGTGGCCACAGAAAGGGGTGTGGTCAAAAATTGCTGCGCTACATGCAGAAAAAAAATTTTTGTCCCTCTTTTTACTTCCAAAATGTTGGGAGGTATGTCTATAGACCCACTGTGGACGCAATATAAGAACTGCATTTTTTTTTTTACTTATCATATAGTGAAAAGTGCTTTATTTTATCTGTGCCCAGTTTTAAACCTTTGCAGCTGTAGAGTTTGTACTATGCCTAAACATGACTCTTTCACAGTGAGAGCAAGCAAAAACATACTTTTGTGTGGTTTACAAAAACAGCATTTCACCTTACGCGTGAATCTGCAAATATAAGCAGAAAAAATGGAAACGAATAAAGCCTGCTATAAAACGTAGCAGAATGAATAAAACACCCTGGTAAATAAATCTCATTGATCTATGCCTAGCCTTCTGTGGCAGGTGATATTGGCTGTAATATTTCATGGGATTTATTCATTTCATTTGTATTGTATATTCAGGATACAGTTTTGGATCGATGCACCAATATCTTGTGTTCTGGAAGCAGCCACACAATTACACCTTAACTGAAAAACAAACCATAGTTAAAGATGGGGAATATTTAGCCCTTTCACATTAAAAAAAAGGAGGTGATGATTGGAATTGGATTTGGTTATCCATTTTCGGAGTATAGGTGCCATCACTGTTTTGCCAGTGTGTAATCAACTTTGAGTTTAGTAGGAATTGGACACCTACATGTTTCCCCCTGCCTGCCCATCTTGGATCGAGCGCTGCCAAGCGCAACCAGTACTTGATTTAAGACACAGATGCAGCTATTTAAACAAAAAGTCCAAATAACATGAATGATTGCAATCGTTTTTGCACACTGTTTGGTGGATTGTAAATTAAGCTGGCCATAGACGCAAAAATCCGACTTCCCCATCTCCCGACCTGCCACTAACCATTCAGATTCCGAAGTAGTTAAAGAACAGATCGGCCGATGTTCTGCCCCTGACAGCAATCGTACAAACGTTATGTCCGACCAAAGCTAGTGACAGTCTCCCACTGAAAATCATACGATCGGCAATACATGCAGAGATATTATCGGCAGCCGACAGAAATCTTTTAACCTGTCCGATCGACCAAACGACTGATTTCCACCGGACGAAAAATTTCGGTACTCTCCACACACGGTCCGAAAATCGATCTTTGCGTCTGTGGCCAGCTTTAGGCTTAATATCATTAAAAGAGGATGTGGAAAAATCTCTGTAGGCAAGGGGCAAGGCCAAAATCAATATTGGGTGGCAATTGTCTTCAGACCCTCAGGCAGCACTGCGTTAAGTACAGACATGATTCTGCAGTGGGAAACATGCCCCTCTACTGGCTTTTTTTTGAAACATGTTGCTGATATCAGATTCCAAATGCCTTGCAGTTGTCCATTGCAACCAATCAGTACTGTCTTAATAAATCAACCATCATGCATCTAATTTTGTTGGGAAGCCTCCTGGATTGTATTGTGTTTGGAGTGTTTCGTTTTTTGTGCTTGTCACTGTCTGTATTACGTAGTTACAAATATAAATGCTATGTAGAGCAAGATCTAGTGGGGTGAGCTCTAATTGCACATAACTAGTCAGTATGAATTATGGTCTGCACATGCTGCGACTTTCCATGCTTTGTATTAGAAGTTTTAGAAGGTCATCAGAGGCTCCAATGATCTATATAACCAGACAAAATGAATGATAATTTACTCTTTCCTGCGTGAATAATTCATATAAAACATTCAGTGTTACGTTCAGCAATAATTTTTGAGCATTAGTTCCTACGGTGCCTGACACTGATTGTTTTATTTTGCTTTATTTAAAACCAGTGATGCAGTGCGGGAAGGGCAAGTCCTGTTATTACAGGTTTCTAACCAAGGGCCAACAATGGATCTGGCTCCAGACTCACTACTTCATCACGTACCACCAGTGGAATTCCAAGCCCGAGTTTATTGTTTGTACGCACACTGTGGTCAGGTAATATGTCTTGCCTTTAAATATTGGAATTTTGTTTTTTTTTGTGGGTTGAAACCCATAAAAATGGTTTCAACCCTCCAGATGTTACAGCTGCCTGGTAGTGCTGGCAATTGTTTTTTTTATTTTTATAAACACATGAAAGAACTTGTAAAAAAAAAAAGAAAAAAGGTATTAGTTGATGGTATTAGTGATGCAGAGTAATTGTAAGCCTGCTGTTATAACAGACTCCTCTGGTTACATCTTACATTCCATGCAGCATTAAATGGTATGCAGGCTCTTTTCCTATAAGATATACTGTTTTGCTTGATTTATTCCTTAATTCAATGCCAAGTGCCTTAAAGCTGGTTTAAGTAAAATGAACAATCTCTATCTAGCACTGCATAACATGTCCCTGCTAAATAAATGATAATAATTATAAAAAGCCAGAACAGCTTTGTTATGGAGATACCATGTTTTAACATTGGGACCACAAGTGTATTAGTTGGTTGTAGTCCAGCAACATCTGGGGAAGGTTAAGAAACAAGGACATGAAGAGATCGTAGTCTTCACTTGTCTATCTGCAGACAATAGCTCCATCTAGAGGCAAATAAGAAAATTAGCAAGTAATTGCTCTATATGTATTTGTGGGTGTAGTCTTTGTTCTTGCAGACATCAGTGGTGGCATTTAAAAAAAAAATCTGCCTCCAAACAGTCATGATGTTTGTTTGTAATATCAGCAAGCGAAAACTGCCCAGTTTATATGATACATCCTTGTATGATACATAACTGCCAGACGACCCACTAGAAACTATTTGAGATTTCTCTTGCATCTATAGTTAGGACTGCCTAGCATAGCGTGACATATACACACGTCTTACATGGTAACTGCAATTTACTATAATTATTTTCAAGGTGAATTCCCCCTTTTTGCATTTCCCAGTAATTTCCTGATTTGTGTTTCCCCAGCTATGCTGAAGTTCGAGCAGAGAAAAGGAGAGACCTTGGGTTGGAGGAATCGTCTCTCGAGCAGAAAACTTCAATGAAGGTACATAGCATGACCCTTGTACTAGGTACATCTGGTCTTTAGGAGCGTGCATTCCCCATATGTTTTAACATTAGGACTCCAGGCATATTTGTGGCTGTAGTTGAACAACATCTGGGCACCCAAGGTTAAGAAAAAGGGACAGAGATGTTAGTCTTCGCTTAATTGCCATTGTCTGCTGCAACTTCAGTATCACTTGCTAAAGTGCTTAGTGGTGGCAGCACTCCTATGCCTAGCAAACAAACACAATGATATAAATGATGTAAATATTCCCATCAGCGCCATATCCCAGTAGGGGACTGAAGCCTGGCGTACCAGTGAGCCAAGATCTCGTTCTAGGTATATACTAATATTGCAGAATTACTAATATTGTACCAAAAACTCTTATCGGAGGAGACGCACGCAGTAGAAGGAAAGCTGAGACCCAGTTCTTGTCGGAGTTTCCGTACACAAATGCACTCTTGTGGAGTTCGCTTCAGTTCAGGCGGCAGCGCCACGGACAGCAACCAACAGCAGCAGCACTGCGAGGCAGGCTCTCCTTATGGACAGCTCGGATCCTATCAGTTCCATGGCGCTACTATCAATGGGATCAATGATCAGGAGTGACAGGCCGGGCGGTGGGAGCAACAACAAGCACTCTCCGCCGCCCCCCACATGCTGCAGACCCCCAGTCAGCCAAGACCTCCATCACACAGGGTGCAGCGGAAACAAGGGGCAGCAGGGCTCAGTCAGCAGCAGCACACCTAGTGTGCAGGGACAAGACCAGCGCACGTGGGTTTTGTGCCAGCTGCAACTGCCCCATCAATCATCACCACCACAACCAGTACTGCTGCATCAAGAAGTGCCTGGAGGAGAAGAAGAAGCTGGCTGTCAATCTTGCCGCAGAGCAGAGCGTGCCAGACATAGGATGGCCAGGAGAGATAGCCAGGGAGAAGAAATCAACTGCTGCAGGATGGATGGTCGCCTTTTCTCAAGAGGAGCGGAAGTGGAGTTTCAGTAACTTATTTTTTAATAAAGGCTTTGCAATCTAAAAATCCAAATTTGCATATGCAAATTGTGGACAGGGAGGTAGATTGTGTGACTTTTTGACAAAGGAAGTAAAAAAAATTTCCCCTTCCCATCCCTAAAAATAAAATGCAGTGTTGCCCTGCACTGGTAAAACTGCTGTGTTTGCTTCAGAAACACTACTATTGTTTATATAAATAAGCAGCTGTGTAGCAATGGGGGCAGCCATTCAAAGGAGAAAAGGCTGAAGTTACACAGCTCTATAGAACATAATGCTATCTTTTATCCACTATTTATCCTGTGCCATATAGATTTTTTTCAATCTCTACCATTGCTACACAGCAGCTTGTTTATATGAACTATATTAGTGTTTCTGAAGCAAACACATCAGTTTTACCAGTGCAGGGCAACACTACATGATATTTTCATTACTTTAAAACACTTTTTAAGTGTCCCTTTAAGTGCTAGTGTGCTTATTGGTCCCAGGGGAACCCTGGAGCTATCACCAATTGAACCTTGTCCAAAGTGGAAATAATTCTAGAGATTCTTCAGTATACTGCATCAATAGGAGCAGCAGACTTGCATCTAATGATTCACACATTAATCCCATTAAAATGCAACTCTGGAATTGTGGGGGGAAAAAACTGCATTGTGGGTAAAAAAAATGGCTATTTGTGTCTAAAAGTGCCTTCGCAAACTGCACTTGTGGTCGTGAATGAACCCTATCATGCTCATGTGTATATATATTTATATATATATATACTAATAATGATTTCTTGTTTTCAGCCCCAAAATACTTACTTAGGCATCAGACACACAAACCAAGAAGCCAGCAGGGAAAGGATGTCTGTCTCATCCCACAGCTCCCGAATATCTTCCCACACCGCACTTTCTGACTCTGCCTGTAAGTATAAGGGACTCAGTATGGTGCCACTGAGCATCAACTCACAGAGAAAGGTCGGCCATGTTTATTCAGTGTGTGTATATAACAGCTTTCTCTATGTTTCTTGCCTTTCTAGCCACATCCTCCATGCGTATTACAGAAGCCAGCACACCGTCCCGGCGCTCTCTGTCTGTGAGCCAACAAGAGATTCATCAGATAAGAATGGCTCCTAATTCAAACCAGGTAATTCAATGTAGACTCTTTTGGAAAGTATTGCTTATGTTACTTAAAAAACAAACCTTCAAACCAATGAAATGGCAGGCACTCAACAAGGATTCCAGGCAGCGGTAAAATTCAAGTCACTTTATTGCACAAACATGTATAATCCTAACGCGTTTCGTGTGCTCTCACACGTAATCATAGGCATTAAATCTCACACACTTGAGTTAAAAAGCAGTGGAGGCCTGCATCATCGCAGACGCACTTCCTTTTACAAAACATTAACTGTTTCTATACGTTCTGTTGTGTTATAAAGCTGTTGTTATCATTCTTTTAGAATTAAAAGGAAACAACTTTTTAATCATTTCCCATTTTTTCTATTATTGTATACAATGTTTCAATAAATATAATAAAATTTCTATTGTATCTATTTAACGTTTGTTTCTGTTACAATTGTTATATAGAAATTTTGTTATATTTATTGAAACATTGTATACAATAATAGAAAAGTTGGGAAATGATTAAAAAAGGTTGTTTCCTTTGAATTTTAAAAGAATGATACAGCTTTATAACACAACAGACAGTATAGAAACAGTTAATGTTTTGTAAAAGGAAGGGCATCTGTGATGATGCAGGCTTCCACTGCTTTTTAACCCAAGTGTTAGGTATTGAGATTTAATGCCTATGATTACATGTGAGAACACACGAAACGCGTTAGTATTATACATGTTTGTGCAGTAAAGTGACTTGAATTTCACATGACTGGGGCAGCTGGGAAATTGACAATATGTCTAGCCCCATGTCAGATTTCAAAATTGAATATAAAAAAATCTGTTTGCTCTTTTGAGAAATGGATTTCAGTGCAGAATTCTGCTGGAGCAGCACTATTAACTGATTCATTTTGAAAAAAAAAAAATGTTTTAATGACAGTAACCCTTTAAGCGGAGGGTTTGGGGCAAGCACCCCCAAACCAAGTCACCTCTGTGATGAGCGGATTTTAAATATAATGTTTACCACTATGAAAGTTTGTTTAAATTGATTATCGGCAGAGAGGTTGGAGAGCCCCTTCTCCATTTTTGTTTAGTGTGTGTAAACTAACAAAACAAAAACAACATACTACAAATAATTTTAAGTTGAGCTAAATACATGACTTCAGAACCCAGTCCCCAGTCCACACCAGCAGTAAATGTCTTCTGAGGATCCGTGAAGCAGCAGGGACAGATTAGCAAGTGCTTGTCTCCCATTTAGACCTATTGTGTCGCTGTTAGCTTGCAGAAATCTTGGAAGATTTCAAGGTCAAAAGGGGGGCTGCATAAAGTATTTTGTGGCTGTTATCATTTGCAAAAGCCTGTGCTTTGCTCTGATTTTGTAATTCAGACCATGTTTATTTATTCTATTTCTCCGTAGTCGGTAGGAACGCCTCAAGTCTCGTCAGAAAATCTATCTCAGCATCATGTTGCTCATTCTACAGTTTCAAGTCAACAGGCGATAATGGTAAATATCCTTACAGCGGGAATAGGGGGTGTTGGAATGGGAACCAGGCTTTGGATTTATGTTATATGATTAATTCTGCAGGCAGCAAGAAGGTAAGTGGAAGGGCAGATAGCTGCACTAAAACTTAAAGGGCCAGTAGTACTAATGCTTCATTATATACAGTTGCAGATACTATTTGTCTATCCAGAAAATGCAAATCAGATAATTATGGGCAGCAGTATATTTTATATATTCCATAGTATAAAAAGTAGGTGTTTAGAAATCCAGAAATGGCATTTGAACCCTTTTTTATAAGCAATTGTAATTTCCAGTGTGGCTGCCTCCAACATTTATATAAATGGCCGATCAGACCCATCATCTAAGGATTTCAGGGGGGATTTTCACTGTTTTTTTTCTAGTCTAATTGCTCAAAATTGTGTTCACACTGCCGCCATAGCCAGCATATAAAATATCAAACAAAGCATTTTTCACACATGATAATCTTCTTTAAAGGGTCAGTGTATCCCCTTTTTCAAGATGAGTGCATTAAAAAGGGTTTGTGTTGAACATACTTTTCGCTTATTTTTTTCTATTTCTTGAGCTAAACAGGTCAAACAAGGAAACTGACCCTTCTCCATGTTTGGTTCTTGTGAGGCACTTGTGAGACGCTTCTCCATGTTTAGTTCTTAGATAACTACCAGTATAGAACCCCGTTCCTTTCCCCTTTTGTCTTGACTGCTTTGTTAGGGGGAATCCATCTTGAAGGACGATTATCCTGTTGGTAGCTGGTATGCTAGCCCTGGATGAATATTTTATTTAGTGCAGTGTTGCTTTATAAACCATAATTTGTATGGTTGATGGACTACAACTGTCTTTATGCTTTACCCTTAATTATAAATAAGCTGGAGAATGATGAAGTTTGTAGTTCAGCACTGTTTGGCTGGAGGTAAGAAGTTTTCAAGAATTCTGTTTATTAATGAGATGTTTTCCATTTGTGTGACAGCCTGTTTACCATTATCCCAGTCCGGCCCCGTTTGAAATAGGAGAACATATGAAGGAGCAGCTAAAAGAGAGAACTCGGATATTACAGGCTGACATCGAAACACAGCAGATGGAACTGGATGTGATCAAGGAGCAACTTCGGAGAATAGACAATTCTAATCGGCAGGTAAACCTGTTGTATTTTTTTATACATGGTGCCCTCTAGCATTTATAAAGGCTTTTAAAACAATTACCATGCCCTGCCCATATATATATGTATGTGTATATATATATATATATATATATATATATATATATATATATATATATATATATATATATATATATATATATATATATATATATATATATATATAACAAACAAGGGAAAGTTGTGCTCACCACTATTTTTTAAATAGTGGTGAGCACACAGTATATATATATATATATATATATATATATATATATATATATATATATATATATATATATATATATATATATATATACACACAGTATATACAATATAAAGACTAGTAAATAACAATTTGCATGTAACTCTAACATCAACCTAAAATCCACAGTGTCCGGACGCCTTCCAATATCAGATACATACAGAAGAGATGACTGTTATCGACAGTACCATATTTGCCCAATACCAGCCAATACTATCATATCTGTGAGGTCCACAAAACTCAATATGGGCACACGGCACTATATGCAGTTGCAGGGCAGCGCTTTCGGTGCTTGAGCCAGGGACTAGTGATGGGCAGGAATATACTTTCAGGCTCCATATCTATGATTGCTGGACTCTCATGCTTTAACCCTTGATAATGTGCTGGAGAATTCTAGGAGTTGTAGTCCACAAACATTTGGGTGGAGGAACACTGCTATGGAAT
Source organism: Xenopus laevis (assembly GCF_017654675.1). Taxonomy (NCBI): domain Eukaryota; kingdom Metazoa; phylum Chordata; class Amphibia; order Anura; family Pipidae; genus Xenopus; species Xenopus laevis. The sequence goes on from NC_054385.1 coordinate 50,294,499, forward strand.
TTTTAAGCAAATCGCAAGAAATTTTAAGCAAATCTCAAGAAATTGTACATGCTGTTTACCCCCCAGTGTTTAGACCTTTATATAATGCTGAACTTACTTTGAAATGATATGATGTTCTGTTCCTATGTTCCTTAAAGCTGTCGCAACCGATCCCCATGGGATACAGCAGTTTACCACAATCAGATCCTAGGGTGTCTCATCAGCCGGCCGCGGTGCCCCTGCACAGTGTGGACTCGACAAAGAAGTCTCAGGCCATGATGCCAGCTAAACGTTTCTGTGTGTCCGGTGTAGCTGTTCAGCACCAGTATCTGACTTCTGCACAGGTAACAAACAGATGGAGGATATGTATCCGTTTGCATTGGTTAGTTTATGATATTGAGGCTTGGAATGTGGCAAATTCCTATGGTCTTCACCAGCCTTTCTTAAGATTTCCCATCTTGAAAGTCCCATCATGTGTAAGAGATTGATCCCCTCTATGGAAGTGAGCACTGCAATGCCAAAGCAAAGCAAGGGAAAAACAATGCAGAATGGGCTGAACTCTCCTATCCAATCATTCTTGAAGCTTCCACAGCTTGCCAAGTTTTCATCTCTAAAACAAACTTTCTGTTAGCCAGTCAACAATCGAAAATTTCATTTAAAAGAGAACTAAAGGCTAAATTAAAAAGTAGGCTAGAAATGTTGTACATTATGTTTTGGGCTTCTGTACCAGCCCAAGGCAACCACAGCCCTTTAGCAGTAAAGATCTGTGTCCCCAAAGATGCCCCAGTAGCTCCCCATCTTCTTTTCTGCTGATTCACTGCACATGCTCTGTGCTGATGTCACTTACAGTACACATAAAATATAAATGTCACAATATGAGGCTGATTAGTAATTAATACAGATAATTACTACTTAAGCTCAGAAACCAGTGCAATTAGCATCAGAATTTAATAATCAGCCCTGTAGCATCAGCTTATGCTACAGGCCAACCTAATTTTCTGCTTGATAATTTGCAACAACCCCTAAGCTTAGCTTCTCAACAGCTGCTCAGAGCCCACTGAGCATGTGAGTGTCACAGACACTTTCCAAGATGGCGACCCCCTGTGAAAAGTTTAAAGTCCTGGATCATTGCTGCTATTGACAAGCTGAAACTTTAGGCTGGTGCAATAAGTTGAGTATATAAAATATTGCATTTTAAACCATACTAATTTTCAAGGTTTAGTTTTCCTTTAAAGCCAGTACAGGGTCCTTTTATTGAGAATGTTCTGGACCTGTGGTCTTCCAGATATGGAGTCTTTCTGTAATTTGAATCCCTTCCTTTGTCAACTATAAAATCACTACATCATTAAATAACTCCAACAGTTAGAATCAAGTACAAGTTACTGTTTTATTATTATGACATAGAAAAAGGAAATATTTGTAGGGTTTTAATATTTGGTTAAAAACGGAATCTCTGGGTGATTACTGCCCTGTAATTCAGAGCTTTCTAGGGTTTCCGGATATGGGATCCCATGTCTGTATATGCATGCTATATGGTAACATTTTCTCAACTGTTAAGTTGAAAAAGTACATGATTATTAAGTGGTGCTTGTACTAAATGTGTAATGTGTTTTGTGCACTCAGAATACACAGCTCCAGCAAACTCAGCAGCAGCAGCCGCAACTACAGCAGCATTTACAGCAACCGAATCCTCTGCAGCAACAACAACAGCGGCAGCAGCAACAGTTACAGCAAAAACAGCAGCTGCAGCTACAAAATCAACAGCTACTACATAAGCAGCAGCAGCTCCAAAAACAAAACCAAATTCAGCTCCACCAGCAACAGAGACTAATAATAGGCAATCAGTCACAGCAGATAGCAACTCTGCCTGTCCAGACTCCTAGTAACATTGTGATGCCACTTTACAGCAACACAGTGTTCTCTCAGGCACATCCCGCTGTTGTCACTTCAAGGGTTCCAGCCGAGACCGGGGATCGGCAACCAGTAACTGAATACAAACAAGACAGGCACTTAAGGTTGTGAAATATATTTATTTTACCTTGTAACAAGTCTACTGTAAACTAGTCGTATTTCAAGAAAATTTTTTAGTAGTCCTCAATCTGCTAGCACTTTATTTCCCCAGGAACCAGGCTGTGGCCTGAATAGAATAATAAGCAATATTTCTAATAGTAACAATAAATTGCAAGCCTTGAATCAGTGATCCTGACCACCAAATAGCAGTCTTGACAAGGTCGAGTTTGTGAAGTGTTTTCTACCTCGAATAAACTCACAACTCGAATGCTTACTTATTTATGAAAAAACCCGAATGTAAAAAACTCGATTGAATGCAATTGGGGGAAAAAGTCAAATACTCAAATTGATCGAGTTATTAGCGGGAAAAAAAAACCTTGAATACCTCGAATTGATGACTTTTTGAGCGCAAGCCATCGTAAAAAATCTGAAAATCATAAAAAAAACATCTCTGCCATTGACGTCTACATGACCTCAACAGGTGTATTTTTGGATTCGGGCTTCTAGCAGCTTCGGCGCATAATAAATCTCGAACAAAATTTGAGGGTTTTTTTCCCACTTAAAATTTGAGTTTTTTTAGTGAAACTAAAGTTTTCGAGACCTTTAATAAATAGCCCCCTGAGTGTTTTGTCGCCCATGCAATTCCTTGCTCTAGGGCAGGTAACAAAAATATTAACTGTTTACATCATTAGGCACTGTTTATATAAAAAAATGATATATATATCTTTTATATAATATATTTTTACCTAACACGATATTCTTGGGTATTAAAAGTAGGGAAGCACTGAATCCAGGATTCTGTTCAGGATTCGGTCTTTTTCAGCAGGATTTGGATTCAGCGAATCCTTCTGCCCGGGCCAACCGAATCCGAATTTGCATATGCAAATTAGGGCGGGGAGGGAAAGCTCATGACTTTTTGCCACAAAACAAGGAAATAAAAAATGTTTCCCCTTCCCACCCCTAATTTACATATGCAAATTCGGATTCAGTAATCTTTCGTGGAGGATTCGGGGGTTCGGCCAAATCCAAAATAGTGGATTCAGTGCATCCCTAATTAAAAGGGAATAATGATAAGGATATTAAAGTCACTGAGGAGTTCTATGTCTATATAAAGGCACAACGCTGAAGGCCTAGGGATTTTATACAAGTCATAAATATAGGACTCCAAGGTTACTTCTAATATGCTCAAACAACAGGGTGTATATTCATTGTTATAAGACACAAGTTTCTGTGAGTCATGTGACACAAATGACTAAGCAACAATTATTAGTGATGCCAGCACTAAGCATCATTTATAAGTATAACAATTACAGGATATTTATGGCTCTTGTAAATTATATAAAGGATAAAAGCAGTAATGCTGAAGCTCTGTGGCCTATATGTTTTTTTTTGTGTATCCATTGAAGAATTTATTGCTTTTTACCATTCATCATTTTCCAGTTTGTAAAAACATTTTTTTTGATATAGATGTCTGGTGGAATGCAAGCTCACTGTTAAATGGGTAGTTTACCTTTAAGTTAACTCTTTGGGGGTCATTTATCAAAACTGGGCAAATTTGCCTATGGGCAGTAAACTATGGCAACCAATCAGATTGTTGCATTGTTCTACTTGCATCTGACTTTAAAAAGATGGTTGCTATGGGTAACTGCCCATGGACAAATTTGCCCAGTGTTGATAAATGTGCCCCTTTGTATTTTATAGAATGTCCTATTCATAGCAACTTTTCAATGGGTCTTCATTTGTTATTTTCCTATTTTTTTAATTATTTGCTGCCATCTGCCCCTTTCAGCTTTAAAAAGGAGGGTCACTGACCCTGACAGCCAAAAATCTATTGCTCTGTGAGGCTTTAATTGTAACATTATTGTTACTTTTTATTACTTATCTTTCTGTTAAGGCCTCTCCTATTGATATTCCAGTCTCTTGTTCACACCACTGCCTAGTTGCTAGGGTAAACTGTACCCTAGAAATAAGATTGCTACTGAATGGAAAGCTAAGTAATTTAAAAAACATTAAAAATTCACATTTTCTTTAGTTTCTAAGTGTCATCATGAATTTAAAGGTGAGCTTCTAATTATTATTTTAAATTCATTCTGATTTTATATAAATTATTTTGCTTTTGTTAATTTGTAGGTTTGGCCAGGATCAGCAACTTCAGCCTCCCTCATTACACATGCAGCCAATCACATGCAGTCCTGTTATTGCCGTGCAACCTCCTCCAGCCTATACATCAGTCATGATCCCGCATTCCAGTTTCAGCACTCAGCAAAGCCATCCGTCTGTCCATGTGCAACAATGTCAGCAGCAACAGCAGCAGGTCCAGCCTCTGTATCTTCAGGTAGAGAAGAAATACCATTCTCTCAGCTTTAGTAACTCCAAAGAATTTGTAGATAATGCCATCTGCAACCACTCTTTGGATTATACCCAGCTTTCATGGTACCTTCAAATATTCTCAAGCTTCATGTGTGCAAGGCTGAATATAAATGGCACCCACATTTTCAGTCCCTTTGCCCCAGACATTAGATGAGTCAAGCTGGCCATACACAGGGAGATCCGCTCGTTTAGCGATGTTGCCAAATGAGTGGATCTCTCCCCGATATGCCCACGTTGAGGTGGGCCGGTATCGGGCTGATCCGATCTTGGGGCCTTAGGCCCTAACATTTGGATCAGAATGGCGGCAATATGGGGGGGATCAGATTGCGGGACTGCATCAGCAAACAGATGCGGCCGCGATCCGACAGGATTTTTTACTCTGCCCGATTGGCATCAAGCTGAATTTCGGGCAGATATTGATTGGGACGCGCGTCGGATGGCCCCATACACGGGCCGATCAGGCCTGGATTCCTTTCTTCGGCGCCCCGAGGCTGCTTCACGTCGGAGGGTCCTAGCGCCTGCCAATTTTCATGTGCAACCTCCTGTCCCCCACAGGAGCACGCACACGCATGTGCCGGAGCGCTGGCAATTAGCTCTTTTTACAATCTGACTGGGCTGTATGCCTTCCCGACAGTTTTGCCGCCCAGGCCCGGGCCTTTGTTGCCTTGCAACAAATCCGGGCCTGGGGCCAATAAGCTACCCACTCAGTCTGTCCGCAGCTTTTATCGGTCCGTGTATGGGGGCCTTAAGGCTACTGATGATCCGCAGAGTCACAGGGCTTTTTTAATAAGTTGCCAAGTATCCCATTGGGATTTTGCATGTTTAAATGGTACTGGTAAATGTTTTTTCTGCTATACTGGTGGGTCTAATACTGCCCCCTACGATGAGTCCCATAGTATGGGGATCCTTAAACCCGGTCCCAAGGATTCCAAATAATTAATAATCCTATACTTGTAAGACAGTGGGAGGGGCTACATGGAAAAAATACTGTTTAAAAGAAAAAAAACACACCTGTGGGTATTTTCAATTTCCACAGAGCAACATACTATTCTTTACACTAGTTTGTGTGCCAACTAATACCAAGTCTTTATGAATTACAGATGCAGACACCGGAGACAGTACAAACTGCACATTCTCAAAGCATTTTCCAGCAGCCTCACGTGATGCAGCAAAGCACAATGGGGTATTTTTTACATCCTCAGCCGCTAAACCAATCTGGGAACATGGCCGACCTGTCTGAGATGCAGCTCCCATGATGCATCAGTGAGAAGTGACAATCAGGGACAGCAGATGTATCAGAAAGGGAAAGGCCTCCCAGAATTCACTGCCTGGAGAAAACTCCGCCGCCCCACAGCTACAGAGGGTGCGAAGACAGAGGAGCAAATCCACTGGACAGAAACTACATATTGAAGGCCAAAATGTTACTACTGATTGACACAGGTCATGGAATTGAAGCCAACCCCTTCACCCTACGATAACATCCCACCTAGGAATGTGTGTTCCAGTGTTACAATCATATACACAACGTATACGGCAGGGGCTTTTATTGCTGTCGTCTGCCAAAGCTACTCAAGCAAGTGACGCTTTTAATGATACGGACTTACTGAAAATGATAATACTTGGTAGTAACGTTGTACTTTTTGCTATTGGTTTTTTGTTTGACCCATTGCAGAGCAGTGCATTTTGGGTCAGAGTGGCCAACAGCCCTGCAGCAGCACTGGAATTGTTAATAACACAGCCCTGTGCTGAAACCTGCCCCATATATTTATATATATACATATGTACGACTGTGAGTACCGCCCTTTTACTTTCACCACTTATTCAAAGGCCTTTAAAAGGGCAAGGAAAGGCAAATATGTCAATATGTTAGGAACCTCCCACAGGCAAATTGAATAGTAGTACCCCAGCACCGTTCTGCCATTGTATAAACAAAGAGCAGTAAAGAAACAAACAAAAATGGACTCTGCTGTGGTTGGGTGAGTCTAAGTCCCTTGAAGGGTGACTGGGAGAAGTAGGGTGGCTTTGCTGTGCTACTTGTTTCCCTAAGCAGGGGCATTTCAATTCGCTGGGGAGCAGGTATCCTAACATATTGGCACCTTCCAGTAAATCTGCCTTTATTTTGTCCAGTTTGTGAAGTGAGCTCTACATTGGGAGATCTGACAGTATCATGAGTTTGGGACACAAGGTCAGGATACTTTCACTTTGTTAGACAGACACTGATTGGACAAAGGAAGACTTGCCAGTCGATAGACTTTACAACTGAACTGAAATCTCACAGCATTGCACCCATAACAGGTAAGCGTTAATCTCTGCTGTGTTTATGGTATAGGGAACAACGTGTACACTATTGGAAAATGAAAGCTTATTAACCCCCGATCATATACAGGCCAACAACTTCATGGTGACAATCGCACAACAGGGTGCACTTATTACTTATTAATAATACACAAGTCATGTGACATCACTAAGCACCTTTTAGAGAGCTATATTTTAAAGAGTATTCAGAGTTCTTGTACGTTATAAATAGATCTATAAATATTGGCTGATTTATATAGGTATATATCTATATTTTTGGGGATTCACAGTCTCCATCCAATACCAAAGGATACTAATGGGATAAATTCATTGCTACAGTGCAGGAGCCATCTCAATGCTAATACCTGTGCACCTGTTAATTCTGTGTAATTAGGGTTAGTATTACATGAGCCAAATGGCCAGTGTTAGCAGCTTGCGCGAGGAACCAGCCAAACAATTTGGTGATGAATGACTTGCATTTGGAAATATGTTGTATAACGGGCGTCTTGGGGGATGATAAATGTATTCAAGCCAAGCTGCACATCTGCCAGCTCATCACTAACCAGGTAAATGACTAGCTGAAATGATGTTGACTGACTTAATGAACACTAAGGCTTTATTGCCTGTAATTTATTTGCATTTTTGAAAATGTTATATTTTTATTTATAACCCTCATCTAACCCATGTGTATGTATGGCACGGTTTCCTCACTCAGTCCTGGATTGCTGCCGAGTGAAAGGGAAGCTTGGTTTACCGGATCAATTCCTAGCTCTTTTATATGAGTTTATGGGGCAGATTTATTAATGGTCGAATAGTACATTATAAATAGTAATGGGCTGGCACAAACCGGATCGCACTCCAAAAATAGATGTAGTAAAAAAGTCTTTTTATTAGAGCAAAAACATCAAAGCAAAGGCCTTACGTGTTTCGTGCCATAGGGGCACTTAGTCATCGGCTAGCCCATCACTATTTATTGTCTGCTATATTGCCTTCCTGAGCTGAAGGTTTGGGGTCTGTGCACCTGGATCCCCCACCTGTTTGGGTTAGTTAACCCCTAAATTACAGCTCATTGCATCGACACTGAACATTTTTCTATATATACATATCCTCGAATAGTAAATTCTATTTTTCTTTTGGTGTCAAAGTTCACACATTTGAATGTTAATCCCCCAATTTGAATGTGAGATTTATGATGCCTCAATCATGGAAACAGTTCTAATTCGAATATTCGCAGAGTTCATTTACAAGTCAATGGCAGAGGTCCGTGGAACCATTTGAATATGTCGATTGCCTTTTTTTTGCGGAGGGAAAACTCGATTCAAATTCAATTCAAATTCGCTTTGAATTTTCGACTATTGGATCGAATATTAGACGTTCAAATTTTTTCATAAAAAGCCTCCCATTCGAGGCTGAATATATTTGAATTTATTACAGTAAAAAATACACATAATTTCAACCTTTGATAAATCTGCCCATATATGTTAAGAAGTCAAAGCTGAGAAAGTTAATTAGATGAGATGCTGGGCCAGTGCTAGAATGAGGGGCAGATAGAGAAGTGTCAAACCCTGAGGAACTCAAATGAGCAAGCTTTAATATATATTTCAGGGATGTCCTATAACTTCATTATTAAGTTGCGGTTACTTTTGTCCATGGATACTCCGAGTAGTAGTTCCCAAAAACACCCTTAGGCCTCCGATTAATCATTTGTATCATTTGTACTGGGCTGTAATGTTTCCCCTGAGCAAGTGACCCTAAGGGAAAGGCCCTTTCAGCTTGCTAAGAACACCCAGCATAATACAGAGTATTTCTATATTTTCCAAATATAGGTTAAAAAAATCAAGCTAGTTAGAGATCGATTAAGCACCTTGTGTGAGTAAGGCATTAAACTGAATGTATTCACCGCTCAGGCAGTTATGGAAAGATATATGATGAAAATATATATATATATATTTATTTTTATATTTAATGCAGGTATACAATCTATTATCCAGATTATCTGTAATTAAGGCTGCTAAATATCATTAAATCATTAACATTAAATCAACCCAATTGTTTTGACACCAATATGGATTCATGCAACTTAGTTACACCATCAAGTACAAGGTTGCTGCATTTATATGCAACCATCTGTGAATCTGGCCAAGTCCAAATGCCAAGGTGGGGCACTTTTTCCATTAGGATTGTGGGCAGAAAAAGGTGTTCACTGACCGGCGGTGAGGTCTAAGAGGATTGAAGCACCACAGCTACAAAAGCTTGGCAGTGCGCTAAATTATCTTGTTCTTTTAGAAAAAGCAGTTCCCATGTAAGGGCTGTGCTGAATGGCCAACAAGGAATGTATCCAGGGCCAGAGGGATCTGCAGTCTGCCCCACTGATATATAATAAGATACTGAAGGAGTAGCTAGCAATATGATCAAGGTTACATTGGCTGCCAATAACTTGAGATTTACATCACCTTTTCACTATTTGGTCTGTAAAATGTCATACTGACCCTCGTCAGGGAAGTAGAAATACATAAAAAGACAGGAAACTGATGGGCACTCAAAGAATCCACAAAGGCCACAACAATAAAAAAAGGCATTTTTTTTAAAATTAAAATCATCATCACTGTAGCACTGTGGCACTTCATCTAGGATACAATTAACTGCCCTTGGAACGTGAAACACATTTAGCCCAGAACTGTTGGATAATTTTTACTTACTAGCTTGTGCTCCTGTCTCATTTTGTTTGTAAAATCCTCATAGAGCAGACGCCTGGAAACTGTACTCAGTGCCTCTTTTTAACAGCCGCCCTTTTGAAATCACGTTTAAAGGAATTGTTCAGTGTAAAAATAAAAACTGGGTAAATAGATAGGCTGTGCAAAATAAAAAATGTTTCTAATATAGTTAGTTAGCCAGAAATGTAATATATAAAGGCTGGAGTGATTTGATGTATAACATGTCAGTCAGAACACTACTTCCTGCTTTTCAGCTCTCTTGGTTTACACTGACTGGTTACCCTGGCTACCAGGCACTAACCAATCAGAGACTTGAGGGGGTGCCACATGGGTCATATCTGTTGCTCTTGAATCTGAACTGAATGCTGAGGATCAATTACAAACTCACTGAACAGAAATGTACCATGTGGCTCCCCTTCAAGTCGCTGACTAACTCAGAGTTATAGAGCTGAAAAGCAGGAAGTTGGATTCTGGCTGTTTTATTAGACATCTGTTCACTCCAGCCTTTATATAATACATATTTGGCTAACTAACTATATTAGAAACATTTTTTATTTTGCACAGTCTTATCTATTTACACAGTTTTTATTTTCACACTGAACTGTTCCTTTAAAGGAAAATTGCATGAAAATAATGAAACACTCTGCAATACGGTCTGTGTAATGTTTGTTCCCCATACAGTACAGACACAGAAGTTATAATACTTAGAGAAAAACATCCTTTTTGTGCCAAAGTAACATTTATTTCTCAGTTTATGAAGGTTTGGGGGCAAAGTGAATTAGTTTGTCAATATACAATTATCTAGTAAGAAGAAACTAAGTGATATGGGGGAGGGTGGGTACGGAATGCATTTTTGGACACATGCTCCTGCATGCGCTCTCCTAAAGAAGTATGCAGACTTGTCTCTTATTCTACTCACTTATCCGAGGGAACTGCAGTCACACCTCCGTGCTGCCCACATTTGCTGTTGCAATCTCCCTCCTTGTAGCTTATTCCTCAACCCTCCCTCCTCGGTCCTCAGCCCTCATTACAAAAGCCCTCCCTCCTCAGCTCTCAGCCCTCCCTCCTCAGCTATCAGCCTGGCTTACGAGCTGAGGAGGGTGTGACTGCAGTCTCTTCGGATAAGTGAGTATAATAAGACGAGTCTGCATACTTCTTCTTTAGAGCGCATGCAGGAGCGTCTGTTCTCCTGATGATGTCCTAAAATGCTTTCCGTATGGGGGGGCTTGTGGATCCTCAGTACAGAATGATGATAAAATAGCACTTGGCTTATTTCTGGCTCAAACTAATAACCTTCATGTTGTATGATGTGGGGTGATTCCATAGGAGAATTGCAAAAAGCCAAGTTCAACACTGATATTGCCCTTGGGCTAAACATGAGACGTCTCTCTTGAGGGGTAGATTGATGAAAAGTCAAGGCTTTTTTTTTTTTTTCATTTTTACTGCTAGTGGCAATGTATTTTCAACTCAAATAGTATCTATTTCTAAACCGTCTTTTATTTCCATATTTTTAACAAACATTTGTAGCCCGAGTGGACATCTCGGGCTCCTTAAATCCTTATAACCCATGGGTAAAATTATTCTAAGTTTGAAAATCCAGGTGAGAAAATAATAATTTATAATTTTGACTCCGGGAAAAAAGGAAAAGACAAATGCACAGAGACATATGATCAATTGTTGGTAAATCTTGGTGTTTAGCAGTTGTCATCTCTAGACTGGCGTAAAGCCCACCCCCATTGTTTCTTTACTGAATCATAATAAGTAGAACAAGCAGATCAGATCAGATGGCCATGGCCCATAAAATAAAACCTCTAGGAAAGAGGCAAGTCATTTGTGTCAGTGGTTTTATTTTTTAAATCATGTTTAGATGCTAACCCCCAACGGTGGGGTTTATTTATAAACACTGGGCAAATTTGCACCTGGACAGTAACCCATAGCAACCAGTGATTAGCTTTTTTTCAGCCAACTGCAGGTAGAACAGTGAAAGCAAGCATCTGATTGGTTTCCATGGGTTACTGTCCAGGTGCATATTTCCCAACTGTTTATAAATGAGCCCCACTATGTGTATGCCCAGAAGCTTTAACTCAATCAACCAATAGGATGTTTGTTTTTAAACAGGTGACCAGCAAAGCTTACCTGCTGATTTGTTGCTATGGGTTACTGCCCCTGGGCAAACTTGGTGTCTTATAAGAGTGGTAATTCAATGAACGGTTATAGTTATGGCAGGTTTCACATAGAGATTGTACTTGGGAATCCGTAGAGCAGCGCTAGTATTTATAAACTAAGACAGGGTCGGGCATCTGAAATCCCACAAGTCATGGGTCGCTGACGTCTTTGTATAGACTTATTATCCAGCTGAACACTCCGGATTTGCATTTTCCCCACCGTGATTTTGCTCTGTGCCCCAATGACGATTGTAAAAGGCAGAAATAATATAAAATTCCTGAACAAAAACCCACAAATTAATATTCTCTCATCTTCCAGGTTCCACTGTTTACAGTAAAAAAGAGGAAAATTCTAGATCCGGTGATTTGGAATGCTTAGTCCTTTCCCCTAACACTAACTGAATCTATACGGCCTTGCACTTTTACACTATTTGTACATACAGGAGAATTTATACATTTGTTTGGTTGTCGTGTAAATATTGTAAATATTCTGTGTACAAATCTGGAGTCAGGCAGCACTACAGCTAGTTTATTTTCTATGATGTCAAATAGAGATGCGTTTATAAATGTTCCTATGAAACTGATTTTTGTAAAGAAAAGCATCGGATTTACTTTTAGGCGGATAGATTTATTTTCTGCTCTTGAATAAGCTTTCTTGCTCCGCCTACTGCACGGTGAGGAGCTTTAATAGAGTGCATCGGATATTTTGAAAAGAATAAAAGACTACAATAAAAACATGCTGAAACATGGCTCTGATTTCCACCTTTTCTTCCTTCAGTAACATGAACGCTATCACTGCTGTAACATATACCCTTTCCCATTAGGAATGGGAACATCACCTGAATACTCTTTTGGGCACTTTTGCAACATATTATTTGTTAGATTTTATGATAATAGCTGCTAAAGTCATAAAGTTGTAACTTGAATGTCTCCCTCTCAAGGCAACGGCCAGGCAGACCAGCAAACGTTTAATTTAGTGATGTAGGACCCGCCCCTTGATCTGCTTTGCTCACTTTTACTTCTGCTTCTCTCACACTGAGCCACTGAACTGAGAAGCGACAATAGATGCTTCCTGCTTCAGTAACATACGTTTTTGTTTTTCTCCGCTTGTGTTACAACTTCATGACAGTAGCAGTGTAAAATAGTCTAAGCAGATTGATACCAAACAGATGAATCCCAACAGTAATCAAAATGAAAGAATACCAGAAATACCATGATTGTAGCATTAATGTAATATATTGTGTGACTAAAGAGTTGCTCCACTGCTGTACAAGTTTTACATAAAAGCATCAGCAACATACAGATCAATACAAATAACACAACATGGCGAGAGGTTACAGTTGAGATCAGGGATAGACAACCTGTTGCTGAACTACAGCTCCCATTATCCTCGGCTGTCTTACTGCCACAAGTGATTTAATAGAAAATGAGATAAGAATCGGGAGTAGCTCTGGATTCCAGCAATAGGCATAGTATCAGGACAGATTTGTATTACATTTAGAGCATTGTATTAAAAGATAAAAGTGCAAAGGCAGAAAATGCTATGACAGCAGAAAAGTGTGGACACAAGAGAGATTTGGAATGTTATGTACCCAACGCCAGGTCCCTGATTAAACAATAAAAGTGGATTCCTATATAAGCTGGCAGTTGCAAGATCCAACAGTGGGTTTATCAATCAGACACTTAATACAGGATCTCTACTTAATCCCTATTATTTTAATAATTTGCTGCGGGAGGAAAAACTGTGTTTTAAAGACGTTCCTTATTGTAACCCATTCATGATCAGGCCACTGGGAGCATTTACATAAAGGGGCATGAAAGAGTTAATCAACAGTCATCAGTAACAGTAGTTCATTTATATCTACAGAAACAGGCACATTGTGTGTGTGTGTATATTTAAATATATAGTGAATAAAGTACCCCCTATTTTAAAATATGAGAATATTATAATAAGTCACTGAGGAGTTCCATGACCATATAAAAGCATAAGGCCGAAGGCTGAGTGTTTTTATACAGGTAATAGCCACATATTTTCCCACAAGGGGTACTTTATTTATTGTAATACTCAAAATTTAGTGAGTCGGGACAAAAATGACATCACTACTCACCGTTTTGAACTGATTGCATCACTAATCGCCATTTTTATAAGACCAGAACTGCTTCTTCATTCATTTTATTGGCAATGGCTGGGTCACTTTGTGGACATGTGATTATCAAACCAATCGGGTGCAACTGAATAACTGCCTGAGCACGGCGCATTGACATTCCATTCTGAGAGCTTGATCCCCCAATGTGTCATTGCCCTGTAGGTAAAGGAGTCCTCCGAGGCTCTAGATTGATATATATCGATTGATATACGTGTATGCCTATTTCATGAATATATCACTCACGTATCGGTTTGCAGCTCCTTATGGGGAATGATAAGGAAATACAATTCTACATACACTTAGATATACTTCAAACAAAATTGTCAGGTTATACATATATAACAATTTACACAATTTCACAAACCAATATAATGTTAAAATAACGTAAAAACAAGTGCATTTGCTGTAAGTGAAAATTCAGTTTTTCTAGGTTAAAAAAACTCCAACGCAAAGTGCAGAACTCAGTCCACACATACACAATGGGCATAATCAGGAATTCATGTATTGATTACAGTGCTCCCTAGTGCAGGGGTCTAGCACACTCTCTATGTGTAACACTACTGAATGCTGCAGAGCTGGATACAGAATAAAGCACAAATCATTCAGTGGTGTCCTACAGAATCCTCAGCTACTCATTGGTGTGCACTTAAATGCCACTTATTTGAATGTGGGTAACCCCACCCTTTGGGGGTTAATTATCAAAATCCGAATTTTTCAAATTAGAAAAAAAAAAGTCAGACCAAACTAAAATCCACGACTTGACCTTATTTATTATTTAAAAAACCCAATTGAATTGGCTCGGGTAAAAACTCGATAATAAAGTGGAAAAGTAGCAACAATTCCATTTTGTAGAAATAAAACCGCCTTTATTATCACACATGGAAACTTCAGCAACTTTTCGGACCTTTCAGTACTTTGTCAGCTTGAAAAGGGACCTGGAAGGTCCGAAACGTTGCGGAGGTTTCCGTATGTGATAATAAAGGCGGTTTTATTTCTACAAAATGGAAGTGCTGATACGTTTCCAGAAGAAGGTATGTGAAGGTGAACATTTTTGCATCTACGTGTGCTGGAGGACTGTTGTTTTTTGTGTAAAAACTCCACAATATTGAGTTAACAGGCTAATTTCAGCGCAGACCACAGAAACTTCAAAATAGGATAGGGACCTGTGTCATTGACTTATATACAACCTCAGCAGGTCTGAGATGTTGAATTTTTGGATTTGGACTTTTTGCAGCATTGGGCTTTAATAAATCAGGAAAAATTTGAGTTAAAAAAAAAAAAAAATTTAATTTTGCCCCAAAAAGCCCGAACAGAGTAAAAAAAAAACCCTTTGTGTCAGAGAGATTAACGCACATTCGATTTTCCGCCGCCCTGAAATCCTTGTGTAGTGACAGGCACACCATCGACTGCAACACAATATTAACAGTGCATTGTGTGACTTTCTAATGGAACACATATTGATTTGCTAAACAAACATTCTTATGACACACAATAAAATCGAAAGACTTCTCACCTATTGACTCCGCGAAACAGAAGTATAAAATATTGCACTGTTAGAAAGGGACACGCAGGAGAACTACTCACATCTGCTGTTTGCAAGGCTACAATGAAGTGTTGTGAGTGCAAATCACAGAGCTGCTCAGCTAACTTGTGCCACTACATGAGACAAGGGAAAATTGCATAACATTACAGGGAGTGGATTATACCTGGAAAGAAAGTGCATTTTATACTCAATCATTCTTGGCTTGGCTGTGCCAACTAGTCCTAATGTATGGCATTGGCTCAGCAAGCAGACAAAGGCAATTGAAACTGTGACGTGACACCTGCCAGGACTCTGTGTCTATAGAAAGACTGCAGAAAGCAAGCGGACTCTGTGTAAGATCCCTACTCCTACCATATTTAGGCTACTGGTTTCTTACACAAAAACGATTATTTAAATAATGTAGCCTTTTTATATATCTTTATATATCTTGTGTGATCTTCCATGTTTAGCAGTATAAAAGCAACTTCTAGTAAACATTGCAACTGCCTTTGTCCTATTATAATATGACCGAACAACACCGCATCAAAACAGTAAAGTGCACATTTCACCCGGAATACAAAACCAATGAGGCTTACTGACCACAACTTCTTTTGGCAGATATTACCTACAGTCACACAGGGACGTACTTAGCCCCTAGATAATGGCCTAGTATTTCCATATGATATGACCCAGGCGGGCAGCAGCCTTGATACACCATTTTATGGACTTTAATCATATTCTAACACTTTTCCCACTGAATGAATGGAAATACAAAGCATTTACCAATGTAAGGAATGTAAGGAATAAAAACATGCTGGAGCTGTTGAAGAATCAAAAATAATAATAATCGCAAAAGTATAGACCCTTAAGTCTTGGGATGTAAAAGCCTGTAATTTAAAGGTCTCTGCACTGAAAATATATAGTCACATGTTTGATATTTCCTGACTATATATAGGTCTCCAAGTAGGGAAATTGCTGGCTTTCTTATGATTAATTGAATCAGCCAGCCAAAAAGTTTTGATCCATATCATGCGCATGGGATGTCAAAACGCAGAATGGGAAAGAGGACAATGCTCTGCAACTACAATAATGTATTTGCAGGTTACACAGCCTATACTACAGCCGGCCCACTGTCTTACACGGAACTTACACGGTAAATGGACAGTAAACAACTAAAAAAGCATTGGAGAACATATTATGCACCATATGAGCTACAACTAAACCTACCTTTAGATTCACACATTATTGTAGTGACAAAAAAGGAAGAGTGTAACAAAGCAAGTGTCAACAATAACAGATGTGTGACTAGTACTTTCCCTTTTACAAAGCCTGCGCCAGGGAATCAAATCTGTGGTTCCTCATTTAAGGGATCCTGATGAAGATCCACACAGCTTTCCTGACTGCGCTAAAGAGGACTTATATGCTTTACCGAGAGATGTATCTACATGTCTCCACTGCTACGTATGTATTTACTTACAGACAACTGACCATCTAATAATGTGCATAGATTGCATTCATTTTCTCTTAAACATCATCTGTTACATGCAAACTGAACTGAAAATCATGCAAAAAAACCCCTCTTCCACTGGGAATGTTTACCAGACCTTCTACAGGACATTACGGGATAGGTTACATGAGTACAAGAAAAATCTCTTTTTCCATTATGCCACTAGTTCTGCATATTGTGTCCCCCCACAGCAATCAACTGTACGAGTGACACTCTATAGACAACCTCACAGCCCATCAGGAGAGCTGCTACAGTGAGTGTCAGCCTGTTGCATCAGACAGAAGCAAGCTACATTAGGGGCACAACAAAGAGAAGTCTCTCCTAAGTAGCCTTAGACTTGTGCTTTTTTAACCTGCAATAAGGTTAATTCAAGGAATAAAATGGGCTGTTAATAACAAATTATGTATACATTATAGAACAAATCACCGGTTCTAGGGGTCTGCTAGGTTGGAGAGAAACCGTTCCCTTGTTATCAGAACTCGTATGGAAGGGGCCATGGTAAACTTCATGTCAGAAAATGTACAGTTTGTTTGGTATTTTTTTTTTTTTTGAAATACAAAACAAAAATCAAGAATGAGAAAAAGTACTCTTAATAATAAAAATCCTAGTGGTCTGAAAGGGAAACTATCACTATTTTCTATTTACAAGGTGCAGTACACCCCCTTGTACAATCAATAGAGTTTGTGATGAACATGCTTTTTTATAACAAGGTGGCATGCTGCCCCTTTAAGTACTATTATATAGACTTTATCCTTCCTCTGACAAAATCAGCTGTATCTGTATTGTAGGAAGAAGGAGGGTCCGTCCATCTATTAGCACAGCAGCTAGTTTCCCTTATCTGCATCCTTTTAGCATATACTCTAATATATCCACTGTATTTACAAGATAGAGGTAAAATCTGAGACATCAGTGATTGGCCATGGGAGTTAAGACTTTTGCCTTTCAATTGTTGGGGATTGTAAATAATTATAGTTCCCTTTATCCTCAAGAAAGGCTTTGGGGTGCATGGTTTGGGAGGAATAAGTCTATGTATTTAATGGGGCAATACACAATTATGTTCAACATAAGCTAAATAGATCAAGCTTGTGTTGTACCGGCATTCTGCCCATTCTTTTAAATTATGATTAGTGTTCTATTTATTGCACTAAACAGGACAGTGAAATTACATGTACATTAACCATATAATTGATCACACATCTTTTATCTGTCAGAGCAATTGTGAAAGAGAGGAAGGCAGCTAATAATATTACCCATGCAGTTTAACCACCTGTATATAAAACAGAAACATGGAGGCAATCTGATGAAGGGAGGTGCTTCTTTTTACAGTGTTTCTTATTTCTTTATAAACTAATCCCTGAAGGCATGGATGGTCTTTAATGATCTAGTAATACCTGGTCATGGTCATGCTGAATAGTGGTATTTGTTGCCTCTGTAACAAGGCATTTAAGGGTACAAAAGGTGCTTGTGATCAGCCATCAGCACTAAGTTATGAAAGCAATTAGAGCTATGAAATGTTTGCAAACATCTGTTAATATCAATATTCTTTCATTACTGCCAGCTTCTATTAGCATTGGGGCTTATTTATCAACAGAGGGCACATTTACATCTGGGCAGTAACCCATTGCAATCAATAATTGTTTTCATTGTTCTACCTGCAGCAGGCTGAAAAACTTTATCATTGGTTGATTATGAAGGGTTCCTGGCAATGTGCAAATTTCCCAGTGTTAATAAATAAGCCTTTCTTAATCTCCTTTCTAGCACATTGTGCTAGGTATCTAGGTACTAGGTATCTGTTGCCCAACAGGTTATAAAATCCCACACTTACACCCTGTTGCTGGCTCGTACTTGTGAGGACCTAGCATTCTCTAGCTTGGACTTTAGGTCTGTAGTTTTCTCAAAGAATCTCACAAGGGATGGCTCATTTAGCAGGGATGCAAGGATCTGTTCAAAAGCAAAAGACCATTCAGTGTTCTCTTTGGAAGGCTGCAGAACAGTGTTTTCGGTTGGCTCTGAAGAATCTGCCCCCTGAGTGATTTCCCTGGTATCTGTGCATGGCTCTTGTGCTGGGCTCTTGCAAGGTGAAGAGGGGATGTGTAATTTTCTTCCAACTTCTTCCATTCGAAGGAGTAGGTTGGTCACTGCAGCAATCGCCCGATATAACAGTTCTTCTTCAGGATCTCCATGAAATAAGTTGTAAAGTGTCTTGGAAAAGTGTATGAACTGGGTCTAATAAAGAAAGAATAATAAATTCTCAGGGTGAACTTGCTTACCTAAAGAGAACAAGGAGGGTTTTAGGCAAATAAAATATAAAGTGGCAAAAAAGGCAAGACAGAGCAGATAAAGTTTAGTGATTTCCCCTCACCTGGTTTATTCTTGGCAAGTCTTTTATGCTTTCTTCTTTCCGTGCCAGTTCATCTTGCCATTGTTTCAGATAGGCCTGAATATCAATCTTTCCCCTGCCTAAAGAGTTAAGATGAAAAAATGACTGCAACATGCACTTCTACATTATTGATAATTTGGAAAGATCGATCTGACAAGGTTTGTAAACTTGTAGCGTCCAGGAAGAACAATACAGGATGGGGGTTCTTCAATATAATGGCTGAAACCATAAAAAGTCATTGACAGTGCATGGTATATATATAATGTGCTGGTGGACCAATTGGGAAATAATGGGCAAAACCGTAGTCTTTATTCGCTCTGTTGTTCTACTAATGCTAATAAGCTCTTTATATGCTTTTTCCTGCCAAGTGACTGATGGAATTGTAGTGTCACTTGTCTCACACAACTAAAGGGTTAAGCATGTAAAGATTCCCCGATCAAGGACCTGTTACCTTTTTCATGCTTTACTGTGCACCATGCAGCCCAAACTTTCTAAATTATTATGCAATTAGCAGTCTCTGACATAGCCAAGTTCAAAGTTAGCTCCATTGATAGATATAAACACACCCGACTAATTCATGAAGTCCCTGAAACATGATAAGCATATCGTTGATTTTAACAAAATGCTAATATTCAAGGAACTGGCAAATTGGTAGAAATAATTTTCACATTACCATAAATCAGTAACAATAAGGTCAAATCTGAACTAATAGTAACCACACAAATAAAAATATGAATCATAAAAAATATACTCATTAGTTTTATCTATAGGGTACAGTGGAAAGGTACCATGGAGTCTTGTAGTAACTACATACGGATAAAAAAAAAGTACCTTTTTCGGGGCTTTTAGTCTGGACTTCTGGATTGAGTTTTTCTTTTGGAGATGTTACTTTAGGAGAAGAAAATTTAAATTTCAATAAATACAAACAGTAAAAACAAGGGTTTGCTTCACACACGTGGGATAAAATTTTAATAACCTTTAAGTGTAAATCATTGGATGATCAGTGTGTGTGTATTATGTATGTTTCTTACCATGGAGATTGCTGAAATGCATCAGGTCTTCTTTGGAAAGCTTGGCTTCCTCTGAAGGGCTCATGGATCCCACTTCAGTAAAAGCTAAAAATGAAAAAGTACTGATATAACGATGCAACAAGCAGCATGTATGGTTATTCCATGTTGTGGGCTATTGCAGAAAAAGCATTTGCGTAGGTTTAGTCAACAGAATGGTCAATAATCCAGTCCACATACTAACCTGGAGGTATGTGAATTTTAAAGAGCAGTTTGAGTCTATCTGTAAAACTTCTGTTGTACATGACATCTATGGAATAAATAAAAAGGCAGAGTTAAACATAATCAAGGGAAAAGACTAAATGCATAATGCAGAATATAATGTTTACTGTATTCACCAAATGCAAAAGCAAACTCTTTAAAATTGATGAGTCCATCCAAGTTTTCATCTAACAGGCGGAAGGTCCACAAAGCCAAAGAGTCGGCATTAGCAGAATATGCCCACGGGCAAAGTAGATGGTAGAGAGTCCGGAACTGCTGGCAGTTTATATGGTACTGCTCTAGATAGGGTAAACTGGGGTCGTGGTGACAGAGTATGCTGCTGTTTACATTCCAATAACAAGACAGAAAGTGTTCTCTCTGTAAAACAAAACAAGACCAATCTATGACACAGGACATAGGAAATGATTCTATGAATCTGAAAGAAAGACATTCTCAATACCTAATCATATGGAAAGATCCCGTATAGAATCTGCCACAGTGGGCTAATACAGATGAAGTTTCTTAAAGGAGAAGGAAAGGCTAAAATTAAGTAAGCTTTATCAGAAAGGACTACATAAATACACCAGTAAACCCTCAAAGTAATGCTGTTCTCTGAGTCCTCTGTCAAAAGAAACACTGCATTTCTTTCATTCTATTGTGTACACATGGGCTTCTGTATCCTGTTTGACTTCCTGTTTTCGGCTTAAACCTCCAGGGCTAGGGCTTGAGCATGCCCAGTTTGCTCCTCTCTCCCCCTCCCTTTTCCCCCCTCCCTCCTCCTCTCCCTGATGTAATCTGAGCCCAGAGCTATGAGGGGAGAGACTCAGACAGTGATGTCACACCAAGCTAATATTGCAGCTGCTATCCTAGACAAACTGAGAGAGCTTCTAGAGCTTTTTACCCAGGTATGGTAAAGCATTCTGCAGAATAAGTATAGTCTTATAGCTTTCACTATTGTGGCTAATCTATTGGCAATAAACCGATTCAGTAACGTTCCTCTCCTTTAACAGATTCTGCTTGACCCGAGAGACATCAGTGGGTAGACCCAAATGCTTTAACAAGGGTAAGTGCAAATGAACCACATTATTGCCCTAGCTTATAACCTTACATACAGATGATCTGGTGAATCTCTCCTTTTGAACATACCACGGGATAATGAGTTGTATTGTATCTTAAGAAAAGAGAAAATTATAATGAAGTGGAAGTAACCTACTGCTCTTATAACAGAGCCCACGGCCATGATTCTAGTTTGTTAAGCAGAAACTGCATACGTTATGAAATACTGTACATATGTTTACTAGCACTGTCTCTAGCAGCATTGAAAAAATGGTCATCCACCAGCAAATAAATCACTGATGGTAAATCTAGTCACAGCCAAAGCTCATTACAAAAGAACTACATGCAAAGAAATGGCACTGCAAGCGGATTTTCATTTATTTTTAATTGTTTTTAAGCTTCAGATTAGAATACCTTAAACAAATAATAAAGCTCTTCCAGATCAGCTGGGCTAAATTTGACATCTTGCAACACAACCCGGACCTGCAGAAAAACATAAAAAAACTTTGTATGGCAAAGAAAAAACACACAAAAAATTAGACTACTAAATATTTTTTTGTTTTCATGGTATTTGCAGTAGTACATTCTAATATCATGAATGTGTAAAAGGAGTGCCCTCTGCAGTTCTTTCCTGATGGTGGCTGGACAAAATATAAAGCTACTGATGCAGTTATGGTGTAACACATCATGAATCAAACATAATAAAATTGGTGTAAATGTGAACATTTGGGGAATACATTATGGATTATAGCTTTATTGCCTAACAAAGATGATAAACACAGTGAGCTTTCAGACCATTTCAGTCCCTTTTTGAGGATGCAGGAAGCATCTCCTAACACTTGAGCAACCAGTATCACAACGCACAGCAACGTTATTCTTAGGCAATGAGCTGTATGCATTGTTTTTAGAGTTACTCACCACATTCTGTTTAGTTGTGGTCTCTAACGTTTGTATCACATACAGCCGGTTCCTGCTGCGCATGCTTTCCACATCTTCATAGCGGATTGCACCAAACTTCTGCATGGGCAACAATAACAGTCCTTTAGTTTCATTTATGCCACATCTAAATAACTGACCATTAGTTGTTTTGGTTCTACACAAACAGGATCACAACCAGAGAAAAAAATACAAGGCTCAAAGCAACACAACAATATACATACTTACCTCATTTGCTTCTTTGATTAGATCCGTAATATCTACTTTGGTACCAGTTTGTTTCCCCTCTGCTCCAGTGGGTGCTTGCTGTACAGATGAGGGCAATGGGCTGTCCTTGTTAACAACATTATTGAAAAACCTGCCAGAAAATAATTCACATTGAATCACCAGTTCACAGTAACAACCAAGCAGGTGCTTTGTTGCCTGAAAGGAAGCTGAACGGAGGTGGGATGAATTTAAATGTAATCAACAAAAATAAGAATAACAATTCAATAGACTTGAATCTTCATTGGCAGTTAGTTTATTTTGGTCGTTGAAAGCCGAAAGCAGATACCGCTTATACCTAAAGGCAGGTAATCAGAAAAGGAAGGATAAATTAAAATAAAATGTTACCTTAAAATAAAAATAAGCAGAAAAGGAAGGCTACTTAACAAAATCCACATGAAAACTTGCTTAGAATAGGTATATTTGTAACATTTAACAGCGAACCTCCACTTAAACACAAGAGCAGTTTTTCGGCTTCAATTTACACAAATTTTTAGCCAAAATGAAACAAAGTGCCACTGTCATCTAAGAAAAATATATTTATATGCATCTGAAATAAAGACATCAAGCCAGAGAATGGCATATTCGAATTGCACCCATATTACCTCAGTGTGGAAGCACGCGTTACTATGAATATGTTCTACATTATGCCATTTCCAACTTCAACTCATCAATACCAGTGCATTGTAATAATTGTTACTTTACACCTCTACCTGTTAAGAATAGTGACAGCCTCAGAGTCATCTTTGCAAGCCAGAAGCTTTTCCATGTTGAAGTCCAGCACAACCAACCCTAGTTGCAGAATGGCCTTGATCCCATCATAGAAGAAGCAATCTACAACGTTGACAGCACTTTCAATGGGCAAGACGCTGATAAAGAGGGTCAGAAACCATGAAAGGGAAACAGAGGAGAAGAATGTGATGTCTGTCATGTGGTTAGTCAGCTGGGGCAAATACTCTTTGATGAGCTCCTCAAACACTGCCTGATCCACCAGGGCTCCTACAACAAAACAAGAAAGATTTGATATTCATACATGAATCATGTCATATGTCTTTAAAATCTGGTTTCCCAAACCCTTGACAACTGTAGTCATCATAAGGATGCTGAGAAATGGAGATCAACTTTCTGCAAAGGGAAGTAGATACAGTATTTATCTGCTAAGGTTTTGTGGCAGCACAATGTAACACCATAAAGAAATTCAGAAACAATTTGATTACAACAGGACATGGATGTGATGTGGATCAAGAGAACACATTCTGAGGTAGAGTCCTGCAGCGGGTCGGGTACCCGTGGGTTACCAGCAAAAAACGGGCATCCTGTGGAATGAGGGAAAGATTTTCAGGTGCGGTTATAGCCGCGGGTCGCATCTAAATTTCTTATCTTATGTAATATTGTCTATATTTTACTCCTTTTAAAGTTTTACAAAACTTGTTTCTGTCCATGCCCACTTTTGATGACATCACTTCCGGTTTGCAGCACCATCACTTCCTGTTTGATGGTGGTCGGCAGGTTGTGGGTCGGGTTGCGGATAAGGCAGTTTTGGGTCTTGAAATTGGTTGCGCACAGGACTCTATTCTGAGGTTGACTCCCTGTGCCTCAAGAGATGGAATTCCAACTTGTGTATGCTGGGAGCTGCAGACCAGCAAAACTAAGTGTTGTATTACTGAACAACTTTCCTCTAGCAACCCAGTAACCGCAGAAGGACCTTCCAATAAGAATCACACTTTTGCTTCCATGTCCTTTGTACTTGCAGTTGCAACAAGAAACATTAAACAGAGAACAATCCCCTTTTGATAGATTACACTGTAATATCAGGAAGGCAACATTTCACATTCATTCTTTAATGTAAGATAACAGCAAGATAACGGACGTAGCCCCTTTTTGCACTTCTACTTAACCCCTCTTAAATCTTACTTTTACAGAAAGGGAGATTTTGTTAGGTACATGGTGGTAAATGAATGTACAGTATGTGTAGGAATGCGGGGTATTATAGTAGCTTACAAAACCAGCATTATATACACAGGCTATCAAACGCCTACTCAGTCCTAGTTAAACTGCAGCTCTTACCAATGATTCTCCGGTTGAAATAATCTGGAAGCATTCTTTCACAAACCGCAACAAGGAGCCAAAATGCCTCCTCTTCTTTGGCATATAGCAGTAAAACTGAAGTGAGAATGTTCATTGCCTGCAGTCACAAAACAGAGGAAACGTGTCAGGAAGTGATGAGCGAAAAGTTTAGTCGCAAAATGACAAAAAAAATTGACGCTCTTCACTACACAACAAGAAAAATTTGACGCCCATAGACTTCAATGCATTTTGGCGATTTGTTGCTGTTTCGCAAAAATCTCCCAAAATTGTGTCAGGTGTTTTTTTTATGAATTCAGGGATTCTAACATTCTGATCCACAGCAATTAATTGACAGGCCCCAAATGTAATAAAAGGCACTAAGTTTGCCCAGGAGCAGTAGCCCATAGCAACCAATAAGAAGTTTGCATTTAAACAGGTGACCAATAAATGCTACCTGCTGATTGGTTGCTATGGGTTACTGTCCCATGGCAAACTAGTGCCTTTTATTACATAACCCCCTATATGTGGATATGCATTTAAGTCACAAGGCCCCAACTACTCATCCTTTGAGCTTGGAGAGATCTGAAAAGTTAATTGCGACATAACATAGGCCGACACTGGCTGTTGACAAATCACTGCAAACAAAACAAAATAATCTTCTTGCACTGCGTTGCGTTGGTTGATACATTATGATAACAGGTTCAGATACAGCTAGAAAAGACTGCTTTTTTATTTATCAACACTTAAGAAATTCAGCTGACCTGACAATATCCAATTTTGGGGTTTCGGTACGCATATGCTGTCAGTACCCTCCTCAGCGCAGAGATGCCGGTATCACTCTGAAATGCTGGGTGCTCTGGCAAGGATCTGCGCAGGTCTCTTTCAATCTCATCAGTAGCCAAAGTGCATGTACCTAAGGACTTTTCCACAATTTCAGTGTAGTAACCAGGGTTAGCTGCCATGTCATTAACAGCACCTGTTTATTTTTATTGGGAATACATTAGTCATCAGGAACTTCCACATTTAATACAGTTAAAAGGGAAGTATCACTTGCACACAAAGTTACAACAGACTGGACACAATGTTAATTTAATACCATTTTCTGTTTAAATGTAATGTTGTTTTGACAATATATTTGCAGTTCATTTTTATACCCAAACTATTGCCTAGGGACAAACATGCCACCTTCTCCCCCAATACTAGTACGCTTCATTCTATAGAGCTTGTCTATTGTCAGGAAAATACTTGTCAACTTATTAATTGTCAAATCACCTCCTTTAAAGAGAACATATAAAATCCTTAAACTGCATGGATAAAAATAATTTTGATGCAGTTTGCAGACTGCATTATCTTTTAGGCATCTAAATTATCCTTAACTCATTAAGCAATCAAACTTCTTAATTCCTTAGCAATTAAATTATTTAATTTAAAGGTTAAGGCTATCAAATCCAAAAAAATCACATGACTTTTCGTCACATCAACAGGCAAGTCAAAAAAATTGTCCCTCATTTCCATATGTAAATTAGGGTTTGGATTCAGTTCGGTATTTGGCCGAATCCTAAAATAGTGGATTTGGTGCATCCCAGTGAATATTATGGAAACATACCGGTGGTAATGAATGTCTGTAAGAGCATGGCCTTATTAAGGTACATTCCTCAAGGAAAGTTAAAGGAGAACTAAGAACTAAAGCCTAACTAAAGAAGTAGCTAGAAATGTTGTACATTATGTTTTGGGCTTCTGTACCAGCCCGAGGCAACCACAGCCCTTAAGCAGTGAAGATATGCATATCCAAAGATGCCCCAGTAGCTCCCATCTTCTTTTCTAATGATTCACTACACATGCTCTGTGCTGCTGTCACTTACTGAGCTTAGAACAGTACACATAGATACAGATAATTACTACACGGCAACACAAAAACCAGTGCAACTAGCATCAGAACTTAATAATCAGCCTTGTAGCATCAACTTTTATTACAGGCCAACCTCATTTTTGCTTGTAAATTTGCAACAACCCCTAAGCTTCTCAACAGCCGCTCAGAGCCCACGGAGCATGTGAGTGTCACAGACACTTTCCAAGATGGTGACCCCCTGTAACAAGTTTGAGGTACTGGATCATTGCTGCTACTGAGACGCTGAAACTTTAGGCTGGTGCAATAAATTAATTATTTAAAATATGGCATTTTAAGCCATATTCATTTTTAGGCTGTACTTATCCTTTAATCCAAAACCTCAGCTGCTAAAGATGATATTTTCCTTTTCCACCAACATCTACAATTATTACATGAGGTAACAACTTTTTACAGATCTCGCATCATGCACAACAAATGAAACCGAAGACTGACCTGAGAAAAGTAGCCACAATTCTCCTTTTAATGTCTCTGGAATGCCCCTAACAACCAAATTTCGCGTCTTTCTGGTACGAAACATGCTGACGCCGCGGCCACACTCCGTGAACAGAATTTTCCAGGTCTGCTCCTTCATTTTCTCTTTTAACTGTGAACAGTTACAGACATAAGCATTGTAGCAAGTCGTACACAAAAGCTCTGAACACTTAGCCATTAAATGTTTGTTATAGATAGAAAGATAAATATGGTGTTTTTTCTGGAAAACATCCGCAATAAAATCTCTTAAAGGAATTGTTCAGTATAAAAATAAAAACTGGGTAAATAGATAGGCTGTGCAAAATAAATAATGTTTCTAATATAGTTAGTTAGCCAAAAATATAATGTATAAAGGCTGGATGTCTGTCATAATAGCCAGAAAACTACTTCCTGCTCTCTTGGTTTCCACTGATTAGTTACCAGGCACTAACCAATCAGTGACTTGAGGGGGGCCGCATGAGTCAAAACTGTTGCTTTTAAATCTGAGCTGAATGCTAAGGATCAATTGCAAACTCACTGTGGCCTCCCTTCAAGTCGCTGACTAACTCAGAGTTAGAGACCTGAAAAGCAGGAAGTTGGGTTCTGGCTATTATTTTAGACATCCAGTCATCCAAGTCTTTATAGATTACATTTCACGCTAACGAACTATATTAAAAAAAAAATATTTTGCAAAGCCCATCTATTTACCCAGTTTTTATTTTTACACTGAACGGTTCCTTTAAGCTCTTACAAAAACAGAGAAGTCAAGAAATCATATCACATGATTAGAAAGCAAACATGCCAGGTTAGTACCATTTTGGTATCAAGGTTTTCTGCATCTTGGGGATGAAAGACTGTCATTAGAGCTTCCGTGCTGACTGTTTTTCTGGTACCTCTCTGTTCTGCCATGGCATGCTCTTCAGGAAGCTCTTCCAGATCCTCTGTGCTGGCAGTCTGAGAAACGAGAAAATGGCACACAGTTACCGTATTGAATATTGACAATATATGAGGCAATTGTTCCTATGGCTAATGTGACAAGTTCCTTTTTAATCAAATTCTATAAGATTAAATACTCTACTACAAAATAGACAATGTGCTCTTGGTTGTATTTGTACTTTCATGCATATGCCACAGAGATACTGAATATAATTCCACTGGAAAAGATACAGATTTTACTTTAAATAGGGTTTAACAATTTAAAATCATAAATAAAAATATGTTAAGACAAATAAATGTTTCAAGAGTTATACATGTGCATATCCATGAACTTATTCAAGAAGTACCTCTGTATAGACAGTATGCTGTGGGCTTGTTACTGTACATCTGCCTCTCAGTCTGTCCACCAGAGCATCAAAGTCCCGTGCATCAGTAAATCGGAACATTTTCTTTCCTTTCGTACTAAAAGTTATGGCCCTGGTTGCAGCATCTGATTTGTCAATACTAACTACCTGGAGAGAGGAAGAACACACATTTCACATTGCTTTATTTCTGTTTTAGCATTAAAAGAAAGAGCATATCTGTAAAGGCAGATTTGTCTATTTACAACCATTCAGAATTGCAGGTTCATTAGACAGTTTGCTCTTTTTTATTGCTAGAGTTTTGTCCTTTTTATATAAATCCCCTTCAGACTTCTTCCGTTGCTTTATAACGGTGCTGTCTAACATTTTACATGTACAATCATTTGTCATTCTACATGTTTGAGGGCTGCATTATATTAAAATGGTGATGTTATGCAAAGAAATCTGTGGAGTCCTTGATCAGACTAGACTAGAGGGTCACAAAACTCAGGCCAGATATGAAGTAGATGGTAGCTGGTAAGACTCACTGAGGTGTGCCTACCAAAAATCGCATCCCACAGATATTTAGTTCTACTTTAAATAAACTGCCTGCATGGCTGCACACAGTGAGTTTCCATATTGCTTCCCTTAGAAGAAGTAATATTAAAAGTGTAGTTCAACTCAAAATACATTTTTGGCATGATCTAGATAATGGTATTCTCAAAGAAACTGCAAACAGTCTTTTTTTTGTTATTTAAAGGGGTTATTCACCTTTGAGTAAAGTTTTAGTATGATGTAGGGAACGATATTCTGAGCCAATTTGCAATTGGTTTTAATTTTTTATGTGTTTTTTAAGTTATTTCATTTTTTATTCAGCAGATCTCCAGTTTGCAGTGCAGTGACCCCCTTTTGAAA
This sequence comes from Xenopus laevis, assembly GCF_017654675.1. Classification (NCBI taxonomy): domain Eukaryota; kingdom Metazoa; phylum Chordata; class Amphibia; order Anura; family Pipidae; genus Xenopus; species Xenopus laevis. The sequence continues at coordinate 50,323,730 of NC_054385.1, forward strand.
GCTAGAAAGAGTCAGAAGAAGGCAAATAATTCATAAACTATAAAAAAAAATGCAGACCAATTAAAAAGTTGCTTAGAATTGGCCATTCTATAACATACTAAACGTTAACCTGAAGGTGAACCACCCCTTTAATATATGGTTCTGCATTTCTCTAGCTCCTATGCGTTACCCAGGGTGCCACTTACCCTAACATAGTTTGGAGGTCAGAAAAGAAAATTAATAGGACAGGGTCTCTGCAGAAATAGAAGCAGTAAAAAGCAACAATTACAATAAAAATGTGACAAATGTATTATCTGAATAAAATCCAGGTCTGCCTGCAGGGCAGGTGGTTTGTAGAAAGTAAACTTTTCACCAACCCCCAATTCTTCTCCTGTTGGTTTCAGACCTGGATGTTATTAGTATTTTTCTTACTTTTTAATAGATGAGGCCAATCTATAACATACAGAACTTTTTTATAGTATGAAAAATGATAGTAATAATAGTGTTATTAATTTGAAGATAAACTGTCCCTTGGAAAATACAGAAGAAAAACTATTAAGTGCATCCTAAAATATGAAAGACAATTTGGGTAATTTCCCCATAACGATAAGCCCCACTTACCTCTCGTAATGGGATTATGGTGCTGTAGAGACTGCCATCATGGCTGGCAAAGCAAACATAGTTCTCAGAAACACACATCTTCCCAAGTGGGTTAAGGTGGGCGAATGGGATCCAAAGGAAGCACTCGTGGACTTCTTTCAGCGTTTCTTCCTTAGGCAGACGGAAGTACGTTCTGAAATGCTCGCTGTGGGCTCTGCTCTCTAAACCTCTAGATAAAATCATTAACAGGACTATGAGATACAGAAGAAGGCAAATACTTTCTTGAGCGTCTTTTGAGATAAATATCAATATAAAAATGTATAACTTTTAGGTGTAATTTTTAGGTAGTAAGGCACCTTCCTGCCATTCAACAGTAAAGTAGAGCACTCTAATGGAACACTGACCAGAGAAATACCATGATCAAAACAATATGACAAGTCCTTAATCATGACAGATAAAAAACAGCCAGTTTGTGATATATTTAAAGGGGTTGTTCACTTTTAAATGTACTTTTATTATGACACAGAGTGTGATATTCTGTGACGATTTGCAATGGGGCTTCATTTTTTATTTTGTATGGTTTGTAAGCTTCTTGTTGAGCAGCTCTCTAGTTTTGAATTTCATCAGTGATGTGGATGCTAGGGAGCAATTAAACCCAGCAACCAGGCACTGGATTGAATAAGAGACTGGAAAATGAAGAGAAGAGGGCCTGAACATAACGATAAGTAACAAAAAGTTTCTCTAATAATAAAACTTAGCCTCACAGTGCAATAGGCTTTAGGTTGTAGGGATCAGTGACCCCCCCCCCCACTGTAAAGCTGGAAAAAGTTAGGAGAAAAAGACAAATACTATGAATATCTAATATGAAGACCAATGGAAAAGTTGCTAAGAATGGAACATTCTATAACATGCTGAAAGTCAACCTGAAGGTGGATAACCCCTTAAATGCACTGTATCAGTTGTAGGTTGGGGGCCACTTCACCATAATATAATATTTAAGTATGTAGATGGTGCACTAGATAATAATTTTTTTTTTAATCATAACTGTGGTTATTGAACTATTTGAATTTCTATGTCACCTCTCTCTCTCTTCCCGCTGTGTTTTCCACTGTCACAGTGTGAGGATCACTGAACTCCGGGTCTAGGTTTTTAATGTTGTTAACTGTGTAAATAGGTTCTTTGGCACACACAAGTGAAAGGCCTGTAAAGCAAAATTATTCCCAGCCAAAGAAACCAAAAAAGTTTTCACCTCTTTGTAATCTGCAAGGGATTGGTCAGTACTGGGTCATCTTCAAATGTCTCCTTGTCAAACAGTCTCCTTACTGCGTAGTCAGCCAGCTGCTCCATCAGAAGGAAGGTCTCATTTATGTGCAGAAACATAGAGAAGTAGTGATCCTCCCCCTGGCAGCAAACATGTATGCTCTCAGTAAGCAGGACTGTGGAGGTCTTCTCCAGTCTGGAGATTTCATCCCATGAGATGATGAGTTTAACTTGGAAGAGAAATAAAGCACATAATCAGTTTATATTCCCCTTGTTCAACAACATAAGCTCAATGAATAAGGCTTGTGCTGATCGTACTTTTTGCCTATTGTTATGATCACGAAAAATACATGGTTTTTGTTATTTCTTGAGCTAAAAATGGCAAACAGGGAGATTGAAGGTCCTCCATGTTTGGTCCTTGGGAGTCAGATAATTAGATTATCAGTACACAGATAATTCCATGGGAAAATGGACTCCTGCTTGCAAAACAGTCACTACAACATATCTACTTCATAAAGACCAAACATGTACTTCTTTATGACAGTTCTTGATCCACCTAAGCCCGAATCCTTAGTGATTTGTACTGCAACAAATGAAAATCACCGGCTGTGAAATATTTGAATCGCATAAGCACCAGAAAATGCAGTAGAAGGTGATTTCTGGTGCTAATACAATTTAAATGCTTTGCCAGTGGAGATTCATACCCAAACCACTGCAAAGGTATTTTCTGCTGTTTTGTTGCAGGCACTGAAGAAGATTAAAGGAACAGCTACACCAAAATATTAAAGTGTTTTAAAGTAATGAAAATATTATATACTGTCGCCCTTTACTGGTAAAACTGATCTGTTTGCTTCAGAAACACTACTATAGTTTATATAAACAAGACGTTTGTGTAGCATTGGCAGAAATCGAAAAAAGGCTATTTGGCACAGGTTAAAGGACCAGTTACATCAAAAAATTAAATTGTTTTAAAGTAATAAAAATATAATGCAGTGTTTCCCTGCACTAGTAAAACTGCTGTGTTTGCTCCAGAAACACTACTATTGTTTATATAAATAAGCTGAAAAGGTTCAGGTTACACAGCAGATAAGTTCTGTAGAACATAATGGTGTTATCTGTTATCCATTATTTATCCTGTGCCATATAGCTTTTTTTCAATTTCCGCCATTGCTACACAGCAGTTTGTTTATGAACTATAGTAGTGTTTCTGAAGCAAACTGATCAGTTTTACCAGTGCAGGGCAACACAGGGGGGCCCATTTACTTAGTTCGAGTGAAGGAATAGAGGAAAAATAGTTTGAATTTCGAACGGTCGAATATGGCTACTTCGACCATCGAATGGGCTACTTCGACCTTCGACTACGACCTTCGAATCGATCGATTCGAACTAAAAATCGTTCGACTATTCGACCATTCCATAGTCGACGTATTGTCTCTTTAAAAAATTCTTCGACCCCCTAGTTCGCCACCTAAAACCCACCGAGGCCAATGTTAGTATATGGGGAAGGACCCCATAGGCTTCCTAACAATTTTCTGATCGAAGGAATATCCTTCGATCGATGGATTAAAATCCTTCGAATCAAAGGATTTAATCGTTCGATCGAACGATTATTCCTTCGATCGTAGGAATATCAGTAAATCCTTCGACTTCGATATTCGAAGTCGAAAGATTTTACTTTGACGTTCGAATATCGAGGGTTAATTAACCCTCGATATTCGACCCTAGGTAAATGTGCCCCTACATGATATTTTCATTACTTTGAAACTCTTTCATTTTTTTCTATGTTACTGTTCCTTTAAAGTGTGGATAACAGATAACACCATTATATTCTACAGAGCTAATCTGCTATCTGCTGTGTAACCCGAGCCTTTTCTCATTTGAATGGCTGCCCCACTGCTACACAGCAGCTTATTTATTTAAACAATAGTAGAGTTTCTGAAATAAACACAGCAGTTTTATCAGTGCAGGGCAACACTGCATTATATTTGTATTACTTTAAAACACTTTGATTTTTTAATGTTACTGGTCCTTGAAGCCGACAATCTTTCCTACATAACACATTGTTTTAGCCGTTTCAAATATAAGGGACATATTTATTGTAAATCAATATGTAAATTATGGTATTGGTTTGGTTTTGGAGGATTAAGTAACTCATCTGAATCAAATAAACTATATATTCAGTGAATCCTTATCTTAAACACATATGAAGTGAAACTTCCCAGTTTCCCAGTAGTGGATGGCAGATTATTTAATGGGAATACTTATAGTTATATAGTTACAATGTATACATTCCCAAAAAAAGTTGCAAGAGTTTCAAATTCTCAGAGTTGTTCTGCTTTGGATTCCAAACATCATTTTTAGCTCAGAGGGTTTGTTCTAGAATGTAGATGCTTACTTTCAGAGCCAAGCAGGAAGGAGTAAAAGCTGAGAAAGTTGGTGCTGAGATAAAGCCAGCCTTGGCATGGTACTCTTCCTCTCCAGTAACTGCATGAGTAATAAGTTACCAGCTTCTCCTGATTTGGCAGCCCAAAACATTTCTCAAACTTTAAAAGAGCTTCCCGAAATTTCTCTGGATCCTCTTCTTTTATAATAGACCCCTTTTCTTCTTCAGCAATAAGACCCTACACAAAAAAGACCAAAGAAACACATAAAAAATACACTCCTGCTTTCAATAAATACAATAACCTGGGTTTAAGAAAAACAGTTCTAAACCACAACAACAGACATTAGCTTACATGACTGATCTGTTTAATAGGAAACTTGCCTATGGTACATGCAGTTTTTTGACAGATGTCAGATTGAAAAGATGGCATTCAATACACCTGAAACTGCCTGTGATTGCTTGTCAATGCAGGGCATGACAAACCCTTTGATTATGGCACACACTGGTGGTGACAAAACACCAATATTCACTTATCAGCTCCAGGTCTGCTGAAGTTAGAATTTCTGGGACACTGATCAAATATACTGAAGAAAGATGCTTCTGAGAGGCTCTTGTCTGGTACCACGAGTCTTCCATAGGTGTTAAGAGTGTTTCCTATATAAGTCTATGGGATAGGCAGATAGGGACAAATTGACAGTCACTGGGGCTTATTTATAAACACTGAGAAAATTTGCACTTGGGCAGTAACCAATCAGTGACTAACTTTTCTCAGCCAGCTGCAGTTTGAACTATGAAAGCAATCATCTGATTGGTTGCTTTGGGTTACTGCCCAGGTGCAAATTTGCCCATTGTTTATAAACGACCCCAACTGTTTTTTGCTTGAGTACAATAGTAGTCAGTTTATTCCTCTTCATCAGTTAAAATTTTCAGCATTTTTAACTTTATTTGTAAAATTAAACTGCCGGTTAAAGTATTTGCTAAAAAACACTGAAAATTTTTGATTGACGATATTGGAAAGTTTCTTCCATTCTTTGGGTGGACATATCCTTTACGTCCCATTCACTACCTGGAGTGAGGCTTTTGTGAATGAGGAGTTTTACATAAATTTTACTATTTATGAATTTGTAATATGACAAATATTTGTAATATGTAATGCTTTTTTTAAATGGGCAGGAAATTTATTGATAAAAATATTGTGCTTAGTTAAGCAGAGCATTTACGTAAGTACTGAAAACGGAGTCTGATTATGCATTTAATTATGTGAATACAAGGTTAATAGTTAGCAGGGGTAAGGTCAGAGGTAAAATCTCGAAGGAATCTTTATTCATTTAAATCAATAAATATAAATCTTATTAAGTACTGGGGAAATATATCAGCTTTTCAAACTATATATTATTGCTCTGATAGCCCTTCCTCCACCAAAAGACCTTATAGTGAATGGGGAACTACTGATATGTGATTTGTTACACAAGTTGAATACAGTCCCCATAATTTTCTTTCCTGCAGCACTGCCCTCAAAGGCAGAATATATTTAAAATACTGTCAAACTAATATGCCTAGGGTTTAGTGTTCTTGGTTTCACGGTGGATTCCAGTGTAGTTGCACATTATTTCTTGCAGTTAGAAATACTTACTCTGATTTTTCCTTGCACAAAGCTAGTTATATCCTCACTTGAATCAAATACTGGCAAGGTTTTCATAACATTGTTCTCCAGCCATTTCCAGTGTTTCAAAATTTCCTCTTTGGTGGCTCCTAAAGGTAGGAAAGACAATGTAATGCAGAAGCATGACATCAAAATTTCACAAGGATTCTTGCTAGCTAACAAATAGCAAGAAGAATTAGCACAAATAAAGGGGAGACTGGCATGTAAAGATTACATCTATAGTGCAAATGCCTCTTTTATCTGCACTAATTTCATGTTTTCAAGGCTAGGGCCACACAGCATGATAACCTGCTCCCCAACTGCTGGGATATCGGCACCGTAACGCACAATTTTGCATTTTGTACAGAAATCTGCCATGTCTGACTGTTTCCAAGCAGAGGTAATGTTTCCGGGTGCAGGCAGCACAGCAGAAGAGGATCAGCGGGGCAGCAAACTGTCAGCATGCGTTTCTCATGCTGTACGGAAAGGGAGGAATACTGTTTTAATGCTTGTAAAGACTCAGGGCCACAACATTCGCATCTCTGGAGAAACGCAGGCTGAGAATCCGCTGTTCCTCTTCTGCTGTGCTGCCGGCACCCGGAAACATTACCTCAGCTCGGGTGCAGAAGCGGCGGATTCCGGTGCAAGATTTTGCATTTCGTGCTGAAATCCGCTGTGTCTGACTGTTCCCAAGAGGAGGTGATTTTTCCTGGTGTGGACAGCACAGCAGAAGAGGAGCAGCAGCAGGAAAGCAGATTCTCGGCCTGTGTTTCTCTACTATTTACTGCTCAAAAGACTCATGGCAGTGTATTAAGGGATGGCATACTACATACCTCCCAACATTTTGGAAGTAAAAAGAGGGCCAAAAAACTTTTTCGCACATACAGTAGAACAGCAAATATTTTTGACTGCACCCCTTTCTGTGGCCACATCCCCTTATTACCATGTTCATTTTACAAAATGTGGCAGGTTATGAAAGTTTGAAAATATTTCTCCTTATCTAAACTGTTTTTTTGTGTCTCAAACTTGTTACAAAGTATCTTATTTGCACCTGTTACCTGTTCTGTGCTCTCTGCTAAAAGCCAATTAAGTGAGAAACTTTGTTTCTGGCTGTTCAGTACAGAGAAAATAGGGACTTTCCAGTCCCAATGAGGGACTGCGGGTTTAGCTGTCAAAAGAGGGACTGTCCCTCCGAAAAATGGACAGTTGGGAGGTATGATACTATAAAGGCTCCAAGTTAGGGCCTAAAACTAAGCCTTTGTAGATTAAATACCACAGCAATATGGAAAATGCAGGTAAGGGCCTCCAGTGCAATGAGTATTACCTGACATATATCTCCTCACTATTGGGAACTAGGTTGCTTTCTTTTGCTCCAATAATGATGCCTACAAGCAGGCAGTACACCATATAGCCACATAGCATGTTAGAACTGCTTTACAGTGTGGAATTCTTAGTGGTTCACACAAACATTGCAGAAACTGCAAACATTGTGAGACAAACATCATACAGCAAAAAAAAACCCAAGGAGATAAAAACCTATTGAAGTCTTTGAGAACCCTTTTGTGCCTTATACAAACTGTAATAAATGTTTTATGAAGCCGGAACACCTGCAGGTGCATCTAATCTTTGCTGCTTTTACCACTGGTAATAATATAGCAGATTGCACTCAAATGTGCATCTCTCCTGGAACAAGATGAGGAGGTCTGGAACAATCTGTTGCATTGCTATTTAGGACTTGGGACATGTATGCAATTCGCCCCATGGCTATATACAGTAAATATCGAGCATGCTACCACTGATAAACTACTTGATCCCTAGTGGCACTCTAACATGAACATCAGCAAATTTATAACAGACAAAATGAGCTCCAAAGAGCCTGCAGTGAATCAATATTTGGCTACAATTTGATTCAATCACATGTTCATGTTTGTATGTGCATACAAGAAGCAGAAAGCAAGTAAAAAGGAGCACAATATACACGTCCTGTGTTTCACAAATTTTAGCCTAATATTGACTTGCTGCAGGTACTGATAAAATTACTTGCATTTTTTCTATAGACAAGATGAAAAAATGCAGTTGAGGAAAGAAGAGGGAGACAACATACAGTACATCATCATCTTCATTATTATTATACTTACCACATGCTACTGACCAGTACACCTGTGAGTCTGGGGTTTGATGAAGGATGCGAAATGGTGCTACTTTAGCAGTGGAATCTAAAACTGCATCAAGAGTTCCCACAAGGAGACCTGTTAGAAAAGTAACATGAGATCGGTCATTTACATTAGGAAAAAAGGAAGAGAAAACACTTCTGAGCTAACATAAGGCTGACACAGCATGTAAGTTTGTTAACATAAGTCCATTTCAGCTTGCATTATTTCATAAAACTGCCCCACTACAGGGACAATCCACAGACAGATCAGAGGAGAGCTGACCGAGTCTGAAGCTCATTGCCCCTCTTCTATGGGGTGCTTGTCGACCACTACCTGCCTGGAAATTGCCCAGATATTGTTTGGGTAGGTTTGAAAATCTCATCCAAGGGTCCAGTACTCCTGCAATGTGATCAGATTGTTACCCCTCCAGGCCAATGATCGGATCTGCTCCATCATGTAGTAGGTCAGTAAGATATTTACACATACAGCACAAACTTTGCATAATGCCCAAGGTATAACAGCTAACAGGACAATATATACCTCCTAAGGACATTTCCTTCTAGTGAAGTATGTAAAAATATGTGACATAGTAAAAATATGTACACACTATCCCCTTCTACAGTATTTAACACCCCCATCCCTTCCCATGGTCCAAGCTGTGAACAATGACAGTGCTGAAAGAAAACACTGTCAGAGAAGTTTTGTAAATTTCACAGATTTTTTTTTTTAATACATAACTGATTATATAGTGAATAAAGTACCCCCTCTTGTAAAATATAAAGATATTATGTTACCGAGGAGTTCCATGACAATATAAAACAAGAGGCCGAAGGTCATGGAACTCCGTGTATATATACACAAGAGCCATGAATATACTGTAAATTATATCCTTATAAACAGTGCTTAGTGATGTCATCGGTTATAATCGGAGCTTAGTGATGTCATTTCTCTCACATAACTCACTGAAACTTGTGAATTATAATAAATAAAGTACCCCCTGTTGCAAAATACGAGGATATTAGAAGTCACCTCGGAGTTCCGTGACCTTCGGCCTCTGAGGAAGGCCGAAACGTCAGTCCTCTACTTGACAATAAAAAATCCTTTTATGTTTTTTTAAGACCTGTGAGTGCGGATCTTATGTGTTGGATTGTGACAAGCTATCCTGATTTTCGAGAGTGATTTTATATATATATATATAATACACAAAAGCCATGAATATCTTGTAAATTATATCCTTATAAACGGTGAGTTCTGATGTCATCAGTTATAAACGGTGAGTTCTGATGTCATTTCAGTCACGACTCATTGAAATTTGTGTATTATAATAAATAAAGTACCCCCAGTTGTAAAATATGAGGATATTAGAAGTTACCTCGGAGTTCCATGACCTGTATAAAAACACTCGGCCTTCGGCCTCGTGTTTTTATATGGTCATGAAACTCCTCGGTAACTTATAATATCCTTATATTTTAAATGAGGGCGTACTTTATTCACTATATATATATATATATATATATATATATATATATATATATATATATATATATATATATATATATATATATATATATATATATATATATATATATATCTGGTGCTACAGTCCAGACTAACTGACATTCATATAATCCCTCAGAGAGAACGGCTAGATGGGGGCACAATAAGGAATAACTGAAAACATTACCTGAATGAAAAACAAGAGTTGCTCCTGTTCCTGTCTATAACCAAACTCTCTGTGAGATCCAGTTATCATTCACAAAGGCTCACTCAGTCTGTACACAGGAAACCTTTTATGGCATCACTGTTGTCTCAAGTAACAACATATCGTTCAATTATTCATGAAAATGTACTAATTTGGCATTTGGTGCAGTGTACAGCAAGATGCTCTGATTTCTCTCTCATATTAGACAAAAAGAGCATAACAAAAAAACCTTTTCCTATTATTATATTCGTCCTCTACGAAGATCAGTTTCAAACTTTAATGGTATTGCAAGCCTTAATTTCCAAGTTATTCTGCTGCAGTAGAACAATTACCCCACAGCAGATCAAATTCCCAGGTGTCAGTGATGGTGTTTACAGAAAACTATGATAGTGTGTTGGGGTATGTACAAATAATCACTCTATAAATCTGCCTGTGCTCTTCAATAACTGATCTATCTGTTTAGAGGGATAAACATTAGAAAGAGCAGAGAAAGAGACTCTGTACTGTCTCTGTACCCTCACATTTTACCTCAGGACATGAAAAACAATACAATATCTCCTGAGATTTCTCTCAGAGAACATTGTTACCTACCGCTGGAATCCATGACTCGGGCCTATGAAGTATGATGGAACGGATACGGTTTACTTGCAGTTGACACCACAGTTGGCATTTACACTGATGTCTTGGCAATTTTGGTGCCAGAATGCTGGCCAATGCTGCATTTATATGGACACCTGATACTAGCTATTAAAGGGGGTTGTTCACCTTTTAATTAACTTTTGATATGATGTAGACTGATATTCCCAGGCAATTTGCATTTGTTTTTTTTATTATTTATGTTTTTTGGGTTATTTAGCTTTTGATTCAGCGGCTCTCCAGTCTGCAATTTCAGCAATCTGGTTGAAGTTACCCTAGCAACCATACAACAATTTGAATGAGAGACTAGAATTGGAGAGGCCTGAATAGAAAGAGGAGTAATAAAAAGTAGCAATAACAATAAATATGTAGCTTTACAGAGCATTTTTTTTTAGATGAGGTTAGTGACCCCCATTTGAAATCTGGAAAGAGTCGGAAAAAAATGCAAATAATTTTTAAAAGAAACTATAAAAAAGAAATAATGAAAATCAACTGAAAAGTTTCTTAGAATTAGCCATTCTATATAACATATTAAAGTTCGCTTAAAGGTGAACTAATCCTTTAAAATTACTGATCATCTCCTTACAGAAAGCAAAATATGAGGTTTGGAGTCATCTACATCAATTTCAAATTGTTTGTCTGCAGCGCATCTTCGAGTTTGTTGTCTAGTTGTTTATCAAACAGGTGGGAAGAGGTAATGCAAATAAGAAACTATAAATGCATCTCCAAGAAACAGAATCCTCACTAATAAAAGACAACTAAGACACTTAAATATATTCCAATACATCCTGTTTAAGGCTATATGTGTATGGTAATGTATGAGAAGGTACACCTAACATATAGCATTCTTGACAGTGAGGCAACACATGGAAAGTAAAGACAGATCACTGCATTCATTAAAAAAAGCAATTACATTATTTCCATAACACTAGCAATCCACTGCAAAATTATGCACGATAATAACCAACCAACCTAAAAAATACAGAGAATGTGTTATATCAAGCAAGAGCACATTCACCACAGTGGGTGGTAAAAATGCTACTATTGTTTGCATAGGTTTCCTACAAGGCTCAGATATTTCTTAGAGCAAGGGAACATAGGGGCCTATATATTACACTGTGTAAAAAGTGGAGAGAAGTATTACCAGTGATCTTGCCCAGAGTATTGCATTTGTATACAGTTTGCCGCTCTTAGTGGATCCACACCACACCAGTCTGCAGCGTGATTAACCTCTAACATCTGCTTCATGCTGAGAACATGACACTGGTCACTGTTCCATCCTGCTGTGTGTTCTGGGGGGTATTATACATGGAATTGTCATTGTGCCATCCTGCTATGAGTTCTGGGGATATTATACATGGAACTGCCACTGTTCTATCCTCCTGCGAGTTCCGAGGGTATTATACATGGAATTGCCACTCGGCTGTGCCATCCTGCTAGAGTTCTCGGGGTATTATACATGGAATTTAAATTGCTCCATCCTGCTGTGAGTTCTGGAGCAATACATGAAATTGCCACTCCGTTCATTTATATATTCACTGATGGTGTATCTGTAACATGGGGAGTGGTTTATTTGTAGGAGTGATCTTACTGGCATGTGTGCAGTTAAAGGAGTACTTATTGGACATTTTTCAGTGATCTTACTGGCACATTGAGCATTGAGGAAGTGCTCATTGGTTGCGGATTTTTGTAGTATTTCTACTGGCATGCCAAGGGTTAATATGCCATTATCTATTTTACTTGGGGATTTACATCTGGGTTGTGTTTTTGTAAAATGGGTGTGGTATTTAGGGGTGTGGCCAAAAGTAGGTGCAGCTACTGACAGGCACAGCTTCGGCCACATGGAGCAGAGATCGACCTGAAAATGTGTAGTCACAATCAGGCCTAAGTTGTATCTCTGCAGGCGAGGGAAGTGCTTGACTATGTTTGCCCTTATCAGGGATTCAAATTATTTCCAAACTGTGTACTGTAAGACGAGTGCTTTCAGTGTTAAATATAAATTGTGTGCCCCCAACCCAGTCATGTCTCCCAGTATCAGCTCAATGAGCTAGAGGGATGATTCTCTAACCTCTTACAATTTGATACATTAACTGATACAGTTCCCAGTAGCTGCAGCTTTAGCCTCTGTAGAACTTTCCTTAAGTCTGTAACAGAGCAACGGTTATCATTTGGTCCCTATTGTATCAAATAATGTATGCAGTATTTTAGTTTACAGTTTTAAGTCTTAAAGCTTGCTCACTAAATTTATACGAGGGGGATAATGTGCAGATTTACCGTTTTAAACATAACATTTCAGAGAAATGGTAAAACAATGTATATGTATGTATATGTATGTGCAGCAATCATAAAAGTAAATGGAACAGTTGTGAATGGAAGTAACACCTGAGACAGGCAGCGTATCATTGCAAAAATTCTCGAATACTTCTTTACAGAGATGTAAGTTTGCCAATCATAAGCTTTTTAGTTCTCTTAGGTCTCCCATTTGTGTGGCTTTTCCCTCTAAGTAATTGCTCAATTCTTACTCAACTCTGAATTTCCTGTGTTTTATGCTCACCCACTCACAGCTTGCATGCCCAGCATTTCCCAGGCCTGACCCATGCGGAGATTCCAAGCAGGCCGTGGCATTTAAAATAAAATCTGGGTGTAGCCTGACCAATGCCTCTGGAATGATGTGCATTGAAATATTGGGCACACCTTTAGTTAGTTTAAGAAGAGCTCATAGTAACATAGTAAGTTAGGTTGAAAAAAAGACATGTCCATCAAGTTCAACCTTTTAAACTTTTTTTAACCTGCCTATCTGCCAGTTGATCCAGAGGAAGGCAAAAAACCCCATCTGAAGCCTCTCTCAAGAGGGGGAAAAAATTCCTTCCAGACTCCAAAATGGCAATCGGACTAGTCCCTTGATCAACTTGTACTATGAGCTATTTCCCATGACCTTGTATTCCTTCACTTGCTAAAAAGCCATCCAACCCCTTCTTAAAGCTATCTAATGTATCAGCCTGTACAACTGGTTCAGGTAGAGAATTCCACATCTTCACAGCTCTCACTGTAAAAAAACCCTTCCGAATATTTAGGCAGAACCTCTTTTCTTCTAATCTGAATGGGTGACCTCGTGTCAGCTGGAAAGACCTACTGGTAAATAAAGCATTATGGTCCCCATAGACGCAAAGATTTTTCTTGCAGAAAGACCGATTTTAGCGAAGTCCGACCAATCCTTCGATATTATCATGCAGTTAGTGGGATTGAACGATCGTACATTTTACGATTTTTCAGCCGACATCTGTCAGAAAATTGATCGGCCAGGTTAAAAAATCTTTATCGGTCCCAGTGCAATCTATCTATGTTTGCAGGGACAAGCAGGCAGCTCCCCTTTGTTTTCCTGGTAATATCGCCTGAAATGGTCTTTTTAGTTGATGGACAATTCGTACGATCGTTTTGAGATAATTGTGGTCTCACGATGACGATCGAAACTTTTAAAAATCTTAACATCTATGACCAGCTTTAGAAAGGTTATTATATGATCCCCTTATATATTTATACAGTTATCATATCTCCCCTTAAGCGCCTCTTCTCCAGCGTGAACATACCCAATTTGGCCAGTCTTTCCTCATATCTAAGATTTTCCACACCTTTTACCAGCTTAGTTGCCCTTCTCTGTACCCTCTCTAATACAATAATGTCCTGTTTAAGTGATGGAGACCAAAACTGTACGGCATATTCTAGATGGGGCCTTACAAGTGCTCTATACAGTGGAAGAATGATCCATTCCTCCCTTGAATCAATGTCCCTTTTAATACAGCTCAAGACCTTATTTGCCCTTGATGCTGCTACAGCCAAGTTTATCATCTACAAGGACTCCAAGATCCTTTTCCATAATGGATTTGCCAGTCCCATTAAGGGTATAAGTGGCTTGGATATTTTTACATCCCAGGTGCATGACCAGGTGCATCCCTGCAGGGATGGAGACTTAGGTGGTCATTTACTAAAACTCGAATGTTTCTCATAATTTGACTAAAACAAACGCAACCAAATACACATCCACAATTTTACCTTATTTTATTGTTAAAAAAAACTTGAAAAATTTGGTTCAGGAAAAGTCTCTATAAAATTGTGAAAAAACTTGAATCGTATGAATTTTTCAGATTTGACTACCAAATTGATCGATTTTTTCTTGTTTTTGCCCCGAAAACCCCAAATTTTTCGGATTATCGTACGAAACCCAGCGCAGACCACAATATCTTAAAATTATAAAAGGGACTTCTGCCATTGACTTCTATAGAAACTAGACCGGTTTGAGATGGAGTATTTTTGGATTTGGACTTTTAGCAGATTTGGACTTTTAGTAGAGTCGGGGTATAAACAATTTGAAATTTTTCCTCTACATTTGTTTTTTCCCTTAAAAGCTCAACCAGAAAAATGTGAGCTTTAATAACTAACCCCCTTAAAGAATCAAGCAATAACTTTAATACTGGGTGTGGGGGAAGTGCTTTCCAGAGAAGGAAAAATAAAAAAAAGTTTGGTGGGTGTCATTCACTTAAAAATGTTTGTATTGAATAGCTATCCTGTGTGTCTCTCTTGAAAGAAAAACAATCTGTGTTTTAGCGGAATGTTTTCTGTATCCAGAAAATTCTTTTGCCAAAAAAAAAGCGGCACAGGGTACTTTTATTCCTGCCAACACAGCACACATTCAGGCTGCTGGCACAGCTTTGCGGGCAAACTACTGTTGTATTGTTTTGATCAGAAACACCCTCGCAATCCACAAGTAGAAATAAACTTCCTTTATTTGCCAACAGTGAAATCTGCAAATGGAATCATCCCCATGCTGGAAATGAGCTCCAATAACCTGACTAGGGAAACGTTTCTGTTGGTATGAGATTATACAAACAAGTGTGAGGGAGGCCTTAATGATGCACGCATTGGATACACTGGATGGCATAGAAAAGCTGCCCATCAGTTTTAGACCCAAAGGAGAGGCTGTGTAGCTAATTGGGTTAAACAAGAGGATTGCAAAATTGGCATAAATATGCCCAGATCCAGACATGGGGCAGTAAGATGAACAACGGCATTCCCACTGCAGATTAAAGCATTCACGTGTGATCCATGGTGGATCTCTTTATCCAACCTGCCCAATTAAATTCCACACACATTTCAAAAGCAATGGAGTGATGTTTGGCTGATACAAACAGAGCAAACTGGGCAGCCATACTTTATCATGTAGTCTGCTTCTTTCTGTAACAATTGCCACTTAAAGGGGGTGATTCACCTTTAAGCTAACTTTTAATATGTTATAGAATGACTAATTCTAAGCAGCTTTTCAATTGGTCTTCATTATTTATTTTGTACAGTTTATGAACGATTTGCCTTTTTCTTTTGACTCTTTCCAGCTTTCAAATGGGGGCCACTGACCTCATGTGAAACAAATGCTCTGTAAGGCTATACATTTATTGTTATTGCTACTTTTTTATTAATCATCTTTTTATGCAGGCCCTCTCCTGTTCATATTCCATTCTCTTATTCAATTAAATGCATGGTTGTAGGGTAATTTGGACCCTAGCAAACAGATTGCTGAAATAGCAGACTGGAGATCTGCTGAATAAAAAGCTAAATATCTCAAAAACCTCAAATAATACAAAATGAAAGCCAATTGCAAATCATCTCAGAATATCACTCTCTACATCTTGCTAAAAGTTAACTCAAAGGTGAACAACCCCTTTATTCTTGAATGTACCTTTGCATTTATTCGTTTTACTGTGCAACCTCTGTTTGTTCTATTCATGTATTGTCCTGCTGTACAGCGGTGCATACACAAGTAGCGCTATGTAAATAAACATATGCATACATGTGTATGGTTAGCTGGAGGTAGCTATAGATCAGCAGCATTGACAGCAAGTGAGGCAGTGGATTAGCAGCCTAGAGAACTAATGAGAACAAGTATAGTGGGTGATAAACCATTCGTTCAGTTCAGTGGTGTAACTAGATGTTACTGTGCCCCACAGCAAATTATTTTTCAGGCCCCCAAAATGTCTAGAGATTGACCTGTTTTTCCAATATTATTGAAATTGTATATGAATTAGCTTTGGGCTCCTTACCAACTTTACGGTCTATTCAAAGAAGGAAACCACAGCAAAATAAAGTGGGTCAGGAACAACCAAAGGAAAGTAGAGCGACAGTATGAGAAATGTATTACTAGAGCATGCATAGCCCGATGTCTCATCCCAAAGACTAATCTCAGAGGGGCGTCTTGACTGCTGCCGCCATCAGGCAGAAAACTGTGACATTGAAAAGGTCCACCTGTACTTGAAGCATATGTAGCAGCGCCAGGGGGTCCTCCATTCAGGAATACTTAGGTAGGTATTTCTGAGGTCACCGTCACCTTTATGTGTGCTTCCGTCGCAACATTCACCATAGGAGAAGCAGTGACAGATGGAGAAGGGCATTTTTACTGCTGCTATTTTCCACCTGATGGTAGTGCCAGTTAAATATAGACAAATACAAGAGGTCCTCTGCACTCAACCGATTATCAATATATTTAAGACATTGAGACATTTTGTGCATACAGCTACTACAAAAAATGCCTTACTCTTTAAACAAAACAAGGTATTGTTTGTCCAGTTAAATGCCTCATCTGATATTAGCCAAAGGCAACCCAATCAGAGGGAGTTTGAATGGAGCACCAATTTCACTTTTCTCTATAAACCTTCCCAATGCCATTCCTAATTACAACACACTGGACTAAGTAGACTGATTATTTAAGCGGAATACGCCAGTATGGATATTAAAAAAACACTATGAGAAAGCAAGGTGGTAACCACACGGGCAGAGAGGTAGCCGGCCACCAGGCAAATCACTCTCCCCAGGCATGCAGGAGGCACCGTGTGCACCAGAGTCTTCTCCGAATGCTCATTCAATTCTGTCACACGATCTGACAATATCAAATGACCTCTTGTTTTGTTAGAATAGAAGAGCCTAACAGCACTTATTATTATTATAAATATGTATTCATAAAGTGCCTACATAAAACACATCTAACATACAAATTACATGCAGACCTTGACCATGGCCATGACTTGCAATGGAAAAATGATTTTATATGCCTACAGGACAACTTTAGTATTCCCAGTGCTATGGATGCCACACAAACACTTGGCTTGCCACCAATGCTATAAATCCTCCTCTGGAAAGGACACCAAGAAAGGGCAGGGCTTCGCCTAAAAGAAACACCCGGTGTATAAGGGACATAATTAAAGACATGGGGCTATTTTTCCCATTACTGTGAATCATGTGTATAACTTATGGTACCATTTGACTACATGGCACAGGGCAGATGCATTATTTTCAAAGGCAGCCTCTTCTCATATCACTGAGCTGTGTGTGCAGAAAAGGCTCAGCCCAAGACACTAGATTATATATTATATATGTACAGTGACAGCAAAGAGTGCGCTGGCTCTTGATCAGCAGTTACACACTGTGTGTATACACACACACACACACACACACACACACACACACTCTGATGGTGTCAGTGCAGAGCTATGCATTGGGAACACACTGCCCACATGACAATGTCCACTTCAACTATTACTAAGTGACACAAATACAAGGGCGTGCAAGCAGTGACCTTCCCGCGGTGGATGCTGGAACTTGTAGTCCAACAGCTGCCGAAGGAGTGACAGGCTGGACATGACTGATATTTATGCTTCACACTGTACCTGCCAGTCCCCCTCCTTCCTCCCTGTAGCCTCTCCGCCTCTGCAGCACGAAGTACGGGTTGGAATGCTCGGTGGCCCATAATTTGAGAGCGTTCTTCAGCAGCACCTCCTCCGGTCTAAGCCACATCTTGCTCCTCTCTCATGTCCCCATGCCGCTCGGGACTCCGCCGACACGTCAGCAGCAGCAGCAATTGTGCCAGGAGGGCTTTACATAGTACCAGCAGGAACATGGGAAGTGTAGTTCTCAACACGGGCGCGTCCGCAACTACAGCTCCCGTCATGCACTGCACCGCTGCTCCCTATTTCCACATACACAGAAACAGGCAGCTCCCGGGACTTCCGCGTTACCGGTATATAAAGGACAGTACCGTCTGAGTGAATAGGGCATTATCTACATACAGAGATAGTTACGAATTCAATCCACCTGTTTGTTTCATAATTAAAGAAGGGCTTTCCCCCCTCTTGTAGAAATGTTCAGTGGTTTTAAGAGGATAGTTCATACCTCCCAACTGTCCCTTTTTCGGAGGGACAGTCCCTCTTTTGACAACTCAACCCGCAGTCCCTCATTGGACTGGAAAGTCCCTCTTTTCTCTGCACTGAACAGCCAGAAAAAGAACCAAAGTTTCTCACTTAATTGGCTTTTAGCAGAGAGCCCAGAACAGCTAACAGGTGCAAATAAGATACTTTGTAACAATTTTGAGACACAAAAACACAGTTTAGATAAGGAGAAATATTTTCAAACTTTCATAACCTGCCAAATTTTGTAAAACAAACATGGTAATTAGGGGGTGTGGCCACAGAAAGGGGTGTGGTCAAAAATTGCTGCGCTACATGCGGAAAAAAAATTTTTGTCCCTCTTTTTACTTCCAAAATGTTGGGAGGTATGGATAGTTCACCTTCAAAGGGGTTGTTCACCTTTTTGAGTTCCGTTGTTTTCAAATTGTTCTCCAGAAATAAAGACTTTTTTCAATTACTTTCCATCTTTTATTATTTTACGTTTTTCCAAAATCCAAGTTTAAAGTTTATTTATTATTATTATTAACTAGTGTTGCCACCCGGCCGGTATTTTACGGGCCTAGCCGGTAAAACACCAGCCAAGGCCGGGGCAATGTAGCTGCCGGTAAATTTGTAATAACCTAACAAAAGCCGATGGCCTGCCCCCAGCCTGGTCAAAACTAACCTTTTTCCTGCCGGCTTCTTGCCAAACGTGCACTGTTGATACGCCCCTTTTGGCGCCACGATCCGCCCAGCCAATCGCGCACCGTGTCTCTGCCCCCTTTATCATCACAATCCTCCCCCTTTACCAGCAGGGCCAGCCCTTATGTTCCCGCCCCCTTCACCATCCGGTGGAGATTTTTTTAAAAGGTGGCAACCCTATTATTAACTGATGTGGATTTAAAAAAAAACGTTTTCCTATGACAGTATCCCTTTAAGCAGGGCTGGATTTGTGGAAAGTCCACCAAGGCCTGGGCCTAGGGTCAGCATTTTAGGGGGTGGCAAACTGGCCAACCACACCCACATTGGTTCAGAAACACTGGGGCGGCGCAGGAGATACAATAGTTTTAAATAGGGATGCACCGAATCCAGGATTAGGTTTGGGATTCGGCCAGGATTCGGCCTTTTTCAGCAGGATTCGGATTCGGCCAAATCCTTCTGCCTGGCCGAACTTAATCCGAATCCTAATTTGCATATGCAAATTAGGAGTGGGGAGGGAAATTGCATGACTTTTGGACACAAAACAAGGAAGTAAAATGTTTCCCCCTTTTCGGATTCGGTTCAGTATTCAGCCGAATATTTCACAAAGGATTCGGGGGTTCGGCCGAATCCAAAATAGTGGATTTTAGGGATGCACCGAATCCGCTTTTTTGGATTTGGCCGAACCCCTGAAACTTTCGTGAAAGATTCGGCCGAATCCCGAACCGAATCCGAACCCTAATTTGCATATGCAAATTAGGGGCAGGAAGGGGAAAACATTTTTTACTTCCTTGTTTTCTGATAAAAAGTCACGCAATTTCCCTCCCCGCCCCTAATTTGCATATGCAAAATAGGATTCGGTTCGGCCAGGTAGAAGGATTCGGCCGAATCCGAATCCTGCTGAAAAAGGCCGAATCCTGGCCAAATCCCGAACCGAATCCTGGATTCGGTGCATCCCTAGTGGATTTGGTGCATCCCTAGTTTTAAAATTTCCTGTACGGCAATTCCCATTGCTCTGATTTGATTGAATAAAAGGGAGGGGACAGGGCGATGAATGACAGCGGGCCTAGGGGCACCTGCTATGTAAATCCTGCTCTGCTTTAAGGGGTGATATATTAACTACAGTAGAACCCCATTTTATGTTTTTCAGTGGACCAGAAAAAAATGGTGTAAAATCCAGGAAAATCAGGGAAATGCATTATGCATAATATATAGGTGGGACCACAAAACAAATGAGGGGAAACTGTATATATAAATATATAAATATATGAGGGGATCATATAATAATCTCTCTAATGCTTTATTTACCAGTAGGTCTTTCCAGCTGACACAAGGTCACCCATTCTGATTAGAAGAAAAGAGGTTCTGCCTAAATTTTCAGGCGGGTTTTTTTTTACAGTGAGAGCTGTGAAGATGTGGAATTCTCTCCCTGAACCAGTTGTACAGGCTGATACATTAGATAGCTTTAAGAAGGGGTTGGATGGCTTTTTAGCAAGTGAGGGAAAACAGGGTTATGGGAAATAGCTCAAAGTACAAGTTGATCCAGGGACTAGTCTGATTGCCATCTTGGAGACAGGAAGGAATATTCCCCCTCTGAGGCAAATTGGAGAGGCTCAAATGTTTTTTTTGCCTTACTCTGTATAACTAGCAGTTAGGCAGGTTATATACAGACTTAAAAGGTTGAGCTTGATGGACGTGTGTCTTTTTTCAACCTTACTTACTGTGTCACAAAGAAAGCCACCTGCAGATTTTCATATAATATAGGTGTATAAATTCAAAGGTGAACTACACCTTTAATGTTATTTGTAACTGCTTTTGAAAGCAGTTTTTGTCTGTCTGTTTTATATATTCTCTGCACTTCCGATTCTGACTCCCAAAAACAACGTAGGCAAGGCTTACAGACCTAATGCAGGTTGCTTCTGTTTACATTGTCAAAACAGGAAGGGATAAACAAACACTGCAGTCAATCACAATTACACTTAAAGAGGATGTTTAGCTTTCAAGCACTTTTTTCAGTTCAGTTGTTTTCAGATTGTTCACAGAAATAAAGACTTTGTTTAATAGCTTTCAATTTTTAATTTTTTTTTTAAAATTGAGGTTTAATGTTACTGTTCTGGTGTTTCAGTTTTGCAGCTCAGTAATCCAGATGCAGACTCTGAACTTTTACAATTTGCTACATTAGCCGATACATTTCTCAGCAGCATCTGTGAAATATTAGCAACTATTGTGTCAATTACAACCGCTGCCTTTAACAAAACTTTGGCATTCTGCTCAGCAGGGCCAGAGATAAGAAATGTATCAACTAATGTGTATATTTAGAACAGTTTGCAGTCAGCTGCCCCTTCCCAGCGTTGCTTAAGAAAGACATAAAAAGGTGAAAAGTCAAAGTCAAAACTCAATATTTCTGGTGAACGATCTGAAAAACAATCTGAAAAACAACTAAACTGAAAAAAAAGTGTTGGAAGGTGAACAGCCCCTTTAACTAATATTAGAAAGTTGCTTTTTGGATGGAGATCACAATTAAAGGCCACATTCATTCACTGGATGAATGTATAAGGGTCCTATCACCACTTATGACAGCCCTACAGGGAAAAGAAGCATTTTTGTTGAAGACCAACAAATTAAAGGGGAGTTCTTGCTTCCAAACCAGCTTTGGAGTTCTGGCTTCCACATAACACAGAAACCCCTAATATACCCATCACAGTTACCTGTTTCTTCAAAATTAATAAATGCCATTGCTATGCTGAAATCCAACTGTTTAACAGTTCTTTTCTTTCTGCATCATTTGAAATGCTGACAGGGAAGGAGGGATTAAAACACTTTTACAAATTGTAACAACGTCTCCACAGTTTACAGACAGCATGCAGGAACTACATAACCCACAATTCATTGCACTGTGATGTTCCATTCCTTATTAAAATCACATGTGCAGGGAATTGTGGGGTGTGGAGGATGCAGGCTAAGGACAGATGGCTGCTGATACAAAGTAACAGTAGATATTAAAGGATTGAGGTGGCAAACCTGCATTTGCCTAGGTGTGGTTTTAATTTGCAAGGGACCAAATTGGGCTTGCATGGTGGTGTTAAGATGCCCTTTAACAGATCAAAAGAAAATTAAAATAACTTGATAAAAAAAATGTATTCTGAGACAATTTGCTATTGGTCTTCATTTTTAATAGTGTTTGAATAATTTAGCTTTTTGTTCAGTAGCAGTGCTTTGAATGAGAGGCTGGATTTTAAGAATAGAAGAGGGCCAGAGCATAAAGCTAAGTAATAAAAAGTAACCATAAACTTGTAGCCTCACAGACTAATCGTTTTTTGGCTGCTGGGGTCAGTGACCCCTCTTTGAAAGAGTCAGAAGAGAAAAGAAAATAATTCAGAAACGATAAAAATAAAGACAAATTGAAAAGTTACTAGAGATCGCCCATTCAATAACATACTAAATGTTACCTTAAAAGCAAACGACCCCTCTAATGTTATATTGGGCTCACAGTTGTGGGTCAGGTAGAGAGGGAATTGTGGATTATATCACAGTTAGGGCTCTTACAGACAAGCGTTTTTAGCTGTGCACCCCTGCGTTCCAATTTCATGGGTTCAGCCACAGGGGAGCACAGGAGTAGACGCACTGAATTCTTTTCAATTGGGCTGTACTCACATAGACGCATGTAAGCACCAAACGCAGGAAAAATGCAACATGCTGTGTCCCAACCTGTGTTCGCGATTACATGAGTCTTTGTGAGTACAGCCCCATTGAAAATAATTCAGTGTGTCTACTCCTGTGCTCCCCTGCGGCTGAACGCATGAAATCGGAATGCAGGGGAGCGCAGCTAAAAACGCTCGTCTGTAAGAGCCCTTAGGAGTTGTTTTGCCCTTAGTGAAGTAATTTAGATCAGCTTTCCAGGTTTGTTTCCTCAGTGGGGTAGCCTCTTATGGTAGAACTACACAAGCGCTTTTACCTACGATAGCATCTGTTCCGACGAGCTAAGATGCGCCGAATCTAAGGTAATAGGAATGTCGGATGTTGTTGCTGCGTGCATCCGACATGACTGTCGGAAGCGAACGCTACATTTTGCTTCTTCATCTGACAGTCACGTGAGATGCAACAACATCGATATTCCTATTACTTGCCTTAGATTCGCCACATCCGAACGTGATGCCTGCGATTCATCTCAGTGCGTCGGATCGGATGCTATCGGAGGTACTGTAAAAGTGCTCGTGTAGCTCTATCCTTACACATGTTAGTGCAGGCCTAATGATTAAAGGAAAACTATACCCCCAAAATGAATACTTAAGCAACAGTATCCAGTTCATATCATATTAAGTGGCATATTAAAGAATCTTACCAAACTGGAATATATATTTAAGTAAATATTGCCCTTTTACATCTCTTGCCTTGAACCACAATTTCGTGATGGTCTGTGTGCTGCCTCAGAGATCACCTGACCAGAAATACTTCAACTTTAACTGTAACAGGAAGAAGTGTGGAAGCAAAAGACAAAACTCTGTCTGTTAATTGGCTCATGTGACCTAACATGTATGGTTTGTTGGTATGTTTGTGAGTACAGTGAATCATACAATCCCAGGGGGCGGCCCTTATTTTTTAAAATGGCAATTTTCTATTTATGATTACCCAATGGCACATACTACTAGAAAAGTATATTATTATGAAAATGGTTTATTTACATGAAGTAGGGTTTTACATATGAGCTGTTTTATGTAATGTCTTTTTATAGAGACCTACATTGCTTGGGGGGTATAGTTTTCCTTTAAGCCTAATGAACTATTGGCTGCACTAGGTTACAGCATTTCTCCACATATTGTTTTTTAAGTAAATAAGCACATCTGAATATGTGATGGGAATTTCCCAGTGGTGCACAAATACATTAGCCAGAAAAGTCAAGCTTATTCCTTTGCACAAACAAGACTATCCTGGTTCTCTTTCAGTGTTCCATCTAATTTCTTCTTGACTGTAAGTGCAAAAATGCCTGACTTGTGCACTACTTAACCGTGTGTGTGCAGGTACAAAATGATGCTTTTTTCACACAAAAATCTTTGTGTGCACTGGCCTCCAACTTTCCTCTTACACACAAGCACATAGTTTAGACAATAGGTTTATATTTATTTATGCACCTTTTCTACATAAGCCAAACTGAATGATGTGATGCAAACAAGAGGGGAACATTTTCAATTTAAATAGGCAGGCTGGAATGACAATTCAACTGTGTAGTTAAGTGTACAAACCTGATATAGTCACCAAATTGATTTAGGCTTTGTGAAACGGAGTTTCTTTTAACTCCAATAATATACTGTATGTTTCAATTTCAGTTTACTCCACTTCTGTGAATACCCCTCATAGGAGGCACTTGTTAAAGATTCCCGAATCCTTCATGAAAGATTTGGCTGAATATCGAACCCATCCTAATTAGCATATGCAAATTAGGGATGGGAAGGGGGAATGTGAAAAAAACATTTACCTTGTTTTGTGATAAAAAGTTATGCAATTTCCCTTCCCGACCTTTATTTGCATATGCAAATTCAGTTCAGCCAGGCACAAGGATTCGGGCGAATTCCACGAATAATTCATGAAAGATTCGGCTGAATACCGAACCGAATCCTAATTTGCATATGCAAATTAGGGACAAGAAGGGAAACATTTTTACTTTCTTGTTTTGCGACAAAAAAAATGTGATTTTCCTTCCCGACCCTAACTTGCATATGCAAATTCAGATTCAGTTCAGCCAGGCACAAGGGTTCAGCTGAAAAATGCCGAATCCTGAATTCGGTGCATCCCTACTTACGGGATTTATTATAATACACAGGTTTTAGCGCGTCATGTGACAGAAATTACACCCCTAAACTCGTATTATAACCAATGACATCAGAAACACCATGTATAAGGATACAATTTACAGAATATTTATGGCTCTTCTGTATTATAATAAAATCAATTATAATGATATCCCCGTACAGACTGACTTTTGTTTTGCAGATTTAAGGAAATCTTGTCTAGGGCGCTGCTGTTTGCCTTATTCACATAATCTGCATTACCTCCTAACAAGTCCCTACTTTAATAAAAGCCACACACAAGTGGATTGGTGGGTTTGACTGTTCTTGTAATTAAACGAATTCCAGTATCCCTCCATTGTCCAGACTGGCTGGAATCAGAGGATTTTCTTGGCTTGCTGAAGCTATTTGGCCATTCTGTCCAACTGGAATGCACATATTTTGCCTAATTATACCTTTAAAATCCTTTCATGAAATATAGTATAGAGTCTACGGCCTCAGAACAGTGTTTACAGGGGTTCCAACACCATTTAAAAATCCATCACTGTGTCAAAGTATACAAGCTGTTTCAGTACCAAGTGTCACAACATTATGAACTTTTTTTAGGGTAAGACTTATCTTAATGTGTCCTTTATAAGATCTGTATAGTGCAGACCAGGAGAAAATGACACTGAATAAATGAAAGAATGCAGTTAAGGTAATAATACAATAAATAATTAAAAGATCTCAAGCAACCGATGGGTGAAGGTGCCAATACAATTTGACCAGAGCTGCCTAATGAAACATAATGTGTACAGTCACAGTAAGGGACATTGTTATAAAAAGTCAGTGGGACTTTCAATCAACATAATTTTATTCTTTTCCCCACTTTATTAAAAGTACATTTTTTCAGCCTCACTCAAAATTAATGGAACCATGTGATTTTCACTGGTGTGACTTTTTCCCCACAGCCAAATGCAACTGTGTGAATTTTTTTTTTAAAGGGGTTGTTTACCTTTTAGATAACTTTTAGCATGATGTAGAGAGAGATATTCTGAGACAATTTGCCATTGGTTTTCATTTATTACTGTTTGTGGTTTTTACGTTTTTCAGCGGGTTGCCAGTTTGCAATTTCAGCAATCTGGTGGCTAGGGTCCAAATTACTCTAGCAACCATGCACTGATTTGAATAAGAGAGGGCCTGAATAGAAAGGTGGCTAATAAAAAGTAGCAATAACTATACATTTTTTAGCCAGATAGAGAATTTGTTTTAGATGGTGTCAGCGACCCCTCGTTTGAAAGCTGGAAAAAGTCAGAAGGCAGCAAATAATACAAACTATTAAAAAAAGGTCAATTGAAAGGTTGCTTAGAATTAGCCATTTTATAACATAACATAGAAGTTAACTTAAAAGTGAATCCCCCCTTTTTTTTTGAACCACCTCTTTAATGTAATATACAGCATGCTAACTACTGACAAGTGAAGAATATTTCCACCCAAGAATGAATGCATTCGATGCAGCACTATAGTATAGATTGAGTTTAACATAACGTATAACTGCTGACAAAAGAAATAGGCAAATAAATAAGAGCACTCGCCTATTAGAATACATTTATTTACACAAATTAGCAAAAACAAATCAAAAAATATTTTTTACAGAATTATCAATTGAGTAAAAGTAATCTATGTCTTTGTTTTATTTTAAAACCACTGACAATCACACAGCAGTATGGCTTCACAGCTTCTCAAAAAGGTTGCATGAAAGTGACATGGAATAAAGTGCACATTTGCATTCATAGGGAGTGACGGCCATAATAGTAGGCTGTAGGCTACTCGAGGCAACATCAATGAGTCTTTAAAGGAACAGGTCAGTGTGAAAATAAAAACTGGGTAAATAGATAGGCTGTACAAAATGCTTCCAATATACCGTATATACTCGAGTATAAGCTGTCCCGAGTATAAGCCGAGGTACCTAATTTTACCTACAAAAACTGGGAAAGCTTATTGACTCTAGTATAAGCCTAGGGTGAGAAATGCAGCAGCTTCTGGTAAGTTTCAAGCAAAAAATTGAGGGTTTCTGCTCCCATTGGAGGTGCCGGCGTCTCGTTTTTGGATGCCGGCGACCATTCTTGGATGCCAGCGAATATTCTTGGAGACTATTCTTGGACGTCGGCGACTATTCTTAGACGTCTGCGACTATTCTTAGACGCCGGCGACCGTTTTTGAGCTTGACCCGCGTATAAGCCGAGGTAGAGTTTTTCAGCATATTTTGGGGGCTGAAAAACTCGGCTTATACTCGAGTATATACGGTAGTTAGTTAACCAAAAACGTGATTCATAAAGGCTGGAGTGAAGACTGTTTAACAGAACAGAACTTTTCAACACTCTAATTATTAGTCAGTGACTTTAAGGGGGGCCATATGGGACATAACTGTTCAGTGAGTTTGCAATTGATCCTTAGCATACAGCTCAGATTCAAAAGCAAACAGTTTTATCCCATGTGGCCCCACCTCAAGTCACTGCCTGGTAACCAATCAGTGGAAAGCAAGAGAGCTGCACAGCAGGAAGTCGTTTCTGGCTATTATGTTACACATCCAGTCACTTCAGCCTTTATACATTACATTTTTGGCTAAACAATTATATTAGAAACATTTTCTATTTTGCACAGCCGATCTATTTACCCAGTTTTATTTTTTTTACTGAACAATTCCTTTAAGAGATTTTATTGCGGAAGTTTTCCAGAAAAAACACCATATTTATCTTTCTATCTATAACAAACATTTGCTTTAGCTTTCCTGAGTGGCACGTGGCAGTGTCTGCCAAAAGCAAAGTGTTTCCCAGTCTTTTCAATGGGACACTTTCACAGGAGATAAAGGATGTTCTCCATGAGAGCAGCTAAAACACCACATGTGCCATGGGCCCTAAATACGAATATTACTTATATCTATGCAAATCATTAAAGCTTTATCTTAACACGGGGCTTTCCGGGTGTGGGTGGGAAACACCAAGAACATGGTGCATATGTACTTATAAATTATCAGTCTGCCTAATTTTAAAAAAGAGTAATTCTATTTAAAAAAATTACTTTTTAATTTCACTTTGGTCCCGAGGAACTAAAGCTCCACTGAAACCAAACAAGCTGAGTTTGATAATGCAACACAGGTGTAAAGTGCTGACTAATCTGTCCATCATATATAAATTAAGGGTAAAAACAGATAAAATAAGCAGATAAACACACACACACACACACACAATTCAATTAATCAGTTTGATGAAAACATTTTAGCATATACTAGATAAAAATAGCTTGCATGTCCATTCAGATTATTCATTATTTTAACTTATTTGTGTTACTGATCCTTTACTAGCTGAGTAGGCTCAGTACCATACTTATGAAGAAGGAGGTAAGGTAAATAACCTGAAATATGCCACCTATCATGGCTTCCCCCCACTTATTGTTTTAGTGATTTGCATTCTGGGAAATTTGTCGCCCGTTATAAATTGCATGACTGCAGGCGAAAATCTCCAGAAAATGCTTCTCCACAGGCAATAATTGAAATCGCCAGTGCGTGTTGCGAAGTTTCCCCGATGTTTCCTAGGGAGGCAACTTCGGAAGAACGAAGTGGTGTGCAGATTTTACCACTGGCAATTTCAATTATTACCGGCAGAAAAACATTTTTTCTGAGATTTGTCGCCCACAGTCATGCATTTTTATCTCGGGCGACAAATTTCCCTGTCGCCCATTACCCATTCAGATTATTCATTATTTTAACTTATTCGTATTACTGATCCTTTACTAGCTGAGTAGGCTCAGTCCCATACTTATGACAAAAGGTAAGGTAAATAACCTGAGTTATGCAAGTCCAAGCATTCAGTGTAGAGCATAAATATGTCTGCAGAAAATTTGGTATAAAATTTTTTTCTGAATTTTTGAAATACTGCATTTTATAAATGCAACTAACTTTTCTCTTTAGCTCTGCTGGATAGGTAATTCTGCATGCATTTTCCTAATAGCACATTTAGAAAAAGTCTTAGGGTAAAACTACACGGGGGATTTTGATCAGATTTGATCTGAACTTGCCATCCAACACACGCAACAGCACAAGATTTGTAGGATCCTGCTAAATCTTATCCCTGCAATAGCTAGAATGTAAAGTCGGTTGGTGTCATTTGTTCATGCTTCTACATCCTAAAGTCAATGTATTTTAATGAAAAAAAAGTTGGTCATACACAATCAGCTTTTATCTTTTCAGATGAACACAAATCATTCCGATCCTACAGTGGTGTCGTGTTGGATGAAACATTTTCTATGTAGTATACACATCAGGTTTTTGTATCAGGCCCATTATATGACTACATGACCCATGTGACTACATCCAACTTGTAGGAAGCATTTGTCAATCCTACAAAATCTCCTGTGGGGTTTAGCCCTTACAGCTGACCCACTCTTCAGCTGTTGGGGGGGGTACTCAAATGTGTAGTTAAAGGGATTCTGTCACAGGAAAACATGCTTTCCCCCCCCCCCCCAAACACATCAGTTAATAGTGCTGCTCCAGCAGACTTCTGCACTGAAATTTTTTCAAGAGCAGATTTTTTTATATATTACATTTTGAAATCTGACATGGGGTTAGACATGTTGTTAGTTTCCCAGGTGCGATCGAACATCTGACTAGTGCTCTGATAAACTTCAGTCACTCTTTACTGCTGCAATACAAGTTGGATGGATATCACCCCCCTTTCCCATCAGTAGCCTAACAACAGTTAACAGCTCCATGGTAGATATTAGAACAGGACTCAATAGTAGAAAAGTCCCATTGTGACTCCTCCAGTTACATTGAGTAGGAGAAACAATAGCTTTTCTGAAAATAATTCCATCCTAAAGTGCTGGCTTTTCTGAAAGCACAGGATCAGGCAAAATGACCCAAGATGGCTGCCTACACACTGATATTACAACTAAAAAATATATATATACTTGTTGGTTCAGGAATAAAATTTTACATGGTGGAGTGCATTATTTGCAGTATAATTTAGGAATAAATACTACACCATAAAAATCATGACAGAATACCTTTAAACAAATGCATGAGCAGGAAAGCCTTTCCCTCGCAGCTATTGTTTTTAGGAAGCTGTTAAATGGGATAAACCTGTCATCAACTTTAAGGCCACCTATCATGAGAAAGTTGCTTCCCCTCACTTATTGTTTTAGTGATCTGCATTCTGGGAAGTTTGTCACCCTTTATAAAATGCATGACTGCGGGCGAAAATCTCCAGAAAATGCTTCTCCACAGGCAATAATTGAAATCGCCAGTGGTAAAACCTATGTGTTGCCCCGATGTTTCCTAGGGGGGCAACTTCGGATAGAACGAAGTGGCATGTAGGTTTTACCGGCAATTTCAATTATTACTGGCGGAGGAACATTTTTTTGGAGATTTGTCGTCCACATTCATGCATTTTTTTTCTCTGGTGACAAATTACCCTTACTTAGGAGTTCAGTGCTAAAACACATTTCCTACAGTGCAAGAGAAAGACCCAAGGCAAGAGATAGTAGCAGCAGATATGAGAGACAAAAAAATTAGCAAGTAGAACTGGAAAATAGGTTAGATAAAGGCACAAGGTAAAACAACACAAAGGATAAACCGTGACAACCGTTAATATAGCATGCTTTTAAAAACACACTGAGCTCACTTGTCTGTCATCCTGCTTGCACCAGGGGACAAAATATTGCTGGATAAAGAATAATTATAACTTATAGACCATCTGGATATGTACGTTATTGCTGTATTAGCTGACATTTCACTCAAATCCCTTTTAGTTTAAAGCCCTTTTACATAACAACAGTAAAATAAGCATGCAAAAGGCTTGGCCCTACCAAGATTTCTGAACATTAATATTCTTTATAAAACAGAACAAGAATTATGGAACCACTTAACATCCCTATAAGAATATTAATATATAGTACATATCAGATCATTTATTTCATGAGGTATCTAGAAAGAAAAAAAAAAAGATATTCTATGTGTATGCATTATAATATAAAACTAGAAATGATTTTGCTCTGATACAATAAAAAATACAATTTGTAGAATCTTCATAAGAATAAAGTGTGCATTAAAATTAGAAGCCGCATGCAAAAAAGATTTCGGCACATCTAATGCAGTTATTTGTTAAACAGATTTTTCCCTTTCTTCCTATCAAATTTCAGGGTTCCCTTTTCTTTTCACTAACAAGGCATGGAATTATTGCTAGTCAGTAGCTTTTACAAGAAAAAAAAAAAAAAAGAGGTCTGGTTAAAATGTGCGACTGTCCCAGCTGAAACAGGACAGCGTTCCCTGGGGAACTCAGGATTTCATCTCATGAACGTGGACATCCTCACTTTCGAAACCAGGGTTGTCCATGTGCGGAAGGACTTCAATAGATGTAGCTGAGGCCTCGTGTACAAGCTCTGTGTTCTCATCTGTGAAGGTAACCATTTTTATTTAATCACTACAACAGGAGTCAAAAAGCCAGTACATATGTATCATACTTTCAGGGGGACACATTCTTTTCATTTTCTGTTCTAACAGTAAAATAGGAGGGTGTAGGCGCATTCCACTTTCTTAGCTATGAAGGATGTATGGTGCAATGTGAAGGCACCTATCATTTCTATTTATAAATGGAAGCCATATTGGCTTGTGTAGCATTTGTATTCTTCATAGGATTTAGGATAATGGACATATTTTTTTGCCTTCATGGAAGGTGGAAACTGGTTGAAATTGTCCACAATTCAATTTCATATTGAATCATCACCAAGTATTATCTATTGAGGCCCAGATTGCTCAAAAATGTAGCCCAGTGCATGATGCCAGAATAGAGGATGGAGCAGCAGATATCATCCCAATCTACAGTATCTGCCCCTAAATACAAACCCTCAATACACTTGCTATACTTGACCTAAATCGAGTAATTGGATTATAACCCTGTACATCTTTTTCTATAACCAAAGGATTAAAGTAAAATAAAAGGGAAAAACCCACAAATGTGCTGTCCTTCATCCACTTGTTCATCTCCACCTCGAACAGATGCATAGCCAGAAGAAGCCGTCTCACTGTGATTCTCCTCTTCTGTTATTTGCACTGTGCTCCTCTGCAATTCACTAGAAACAGAAGGTATTGCTACACTTGTGCCTTCCTCTTCATCTTCCTTTAAATACCCAAGAGAAAAAAAAGACATATTGAAAAAAAAAAATCAAGTAGAAAATAGGTCAACCAGTTCAATAGTGACTTAATAGAAATGAACTGCCTACTGCAAATGTTTGGCTGTAGGTCAGTGGGGAGCTATGTGCCAAAGTATTGTAAGCTATGCTGGGTGCATTGTTTCCAAGTGTTTTGATCCTAGCACATAAACTGTGTTGAGGTATAGGTATAGGTGTACAGGTATAGGATCCGTTATTTGGAAACCAGGTATCCACAAAGCTCCGAATTACGGAAAGGCCATCTCCCATAGACTCCATTTTATAAAAATTTTAGAAAATGGTTTCCTTTTTCTTATTAATAATAAAACAACACCTTGTACTTTATCATAATTAAAATATAATTAATTCTTATAGGTGGCAAAACCATCTTATTGGGTTTAATTACAGTTTTAATCACTTTTTAGTAAACAAGGTATGGTGATCCAAATTACAGAAAGACCCCTTACAGGTATGGAAAAAATGTCCCATACCAGTACACAATTTAAAAGTACTACATTGTATTGCACTCATATCCAAGAACTAATTTGGGCCATGCACATGAGTTCTAAGCAGCATGCTGGGCGGTGTTCATGATTTGCATTCGGACATTTGTAATTTAGTTCAGAATATGTAAATTGAAAATATTTAAGCATTAAATAAACCTAATATTGTTTTGCTACCAATATGGGTCATGAAGCTTAGTTACCATCAAGTACAAGATACTGTTTTATTATTACAGATAAAAAGAAAATAATATTTAACATTTATTGCTTAAAATGGACTGGATGGGAGATGGCCTTCCTGTAATGTGGAGCTTTATGGATATTGGGTTTCTGGACAAGATATTCCATATTTGTATTGTGTTGAGTACAGTGCATGGAGCTAACAGGAGATCATTAGAGGGGTGCCTAATATTTTGCCACCCCCAGTGATTACAACTTTCAGCAATTAAGTTTGCATGCTCTTGTAGGTCTGTTTCTTTTAATTATTTGCTGTGGCTGGAACTGGCTAATAAATTTACCGTACATGTTGACCACTAGATGGTGATGTTGCACAAATGTAAGTATGGTTCAGGACAGGTGAGCTTGCAAGCTCTACCCTCACATTCTACTGTGATTTGAAGCAAACATAAAAATGGAATAAACCGTTTTGATAGCATGCTACATAAGGGTAAGGGCACACCTGGCGATAAGTCACCTGGCCGCATGTGCCATGCCGCAGGCGACTTTTCAATATAAGTCAGAGGGAAGGCATTCGGGGTGATTAGTTGCCCCAAAGAAGAGGCGATTAGTCGCCAGGCGACTAAATCTCCCCGAATCACCAGGTGTGCCCTTACCCTAAGGAGAGATAATAACAGGCTACAAATTTATAAACATCACATATAGTTTTCCTTTACAATCTAAAAGTCATGTACATTTAAAAGACAGCTGTGGCTGTTAGCAGGCACTGTTATCAAGCAATTCCTATTTGCTTTTGGGAGCCATGGGAAATATCGGATTTGTTGTTGTGATTTATACTTAGTTCCCACCCCTTTGTTCAACACAAGAGTAGTGAACTGGGCTTGTGCTGAATATACAAATCTATTGTTTTGCTTAGGTAAAATCTATGGTTTATTATTTCTTAAGATAAACAGCTTAAAGGGAAATTGTCTCTGCTCCATATTGGTAACTTCTTGGTTCTTGGAAGGTAGTTAATCACATTACCACAAAAATGGATAAATCCCCATTGCATAGAGCTGTATAGGTCCTGCCCAATTGATACGTGGCCGAAAATTAGGTCACATATATTGATTTTTCCCACTATCCGATATTTTTCATATTTATCAAAGGAGTTTTTAGTGCAAGAGCACTTTAAAACTGTAAGTATTAACACATTTCCCCCTATAACCAGAGGAATTCCAGTTAAAAAAAACAATCCAAACTATGTATAAAAAAGTGAGGTTAATTAACACAATGTATTATTTCATACATTAATGTATGTCTTGGCAGCACAGTGAGTCTATATCCCTGTCAAAAACTACGTGTATGCATAAAGCACACTAGTCTGGTGCCACAGCTTGTGTTTAAAAAGCTGGCAGCACTAAACCAGAATATACCGCTTTATATCTGTAAGGTGCCAGGTGTTTCCAGATCATAGTGACATTATATTAGCAACTAAAATATGCTTCTCATTAGGACTAACTAATGTGCAAAATAAAATAACCAATATTATCTTTATCTACATCCAGCTCAACTACTGTACATGTAACTATCTACATGGTGCCCCAGCTATGGGGCAAATTCACTAAGGCGCGAAGCGCCGAACACTAGCGTTAATTCGCTAGCGTTTGGCATTTTTGCTACTGCGCAAATTCACTAACGAACGCTGGCGTAGTTTCGCTAGTGTTACTTCGCAACCTTACGCCAGGCGAATCTTCGCTAGCGACGAAACTACGCAAATTCACTAACTTGCGGAGTGTAGCGAACGCTACCTTTTACGCTAGACTTCCTTCGCCACCTCAGACCTGGCGAAGCGCAATAGAGTAGATATGGATTGTTTCAAAAAAGTCAAAATTTTTTCTAAGGCCCAAAAAACGCTGGCGTGTTTTCTACATGATGGCTGATAGGCTGAAAAAGATCGAAAATTTTTTGGGGCTCCCCTTCCTCCCCCCTACATTTCCTGACTCATGGCAACTTACCTAGACAGTGGGCACATATTGGCTGATTTGAAGGTTTTCTAGGCATTTGTAGTGCAGATACGTGTTCCTCCATTGAAATTTGAATTTCGCGTCGTATGCAAATTAGCCTTCGCTAGCGCAACTTCGCAACCTTACACTACCCCTGTGCGCAACTTCGGATTTTAGTGAATTTGCGGAGCCCAGACGAAACTTCGTCTGGCGAAGTGCGGCGAAGTTACGCCTGGCACAACTTCGCATCTTAGTGAATTTGCCCCTATGACTCCAACCATTGTCAATCAGTACACTGACTTTTTAGATCAGAAACAAACTGTTGTGAAAGAAGTGTTACCTCCAGAATATATCCAACATGGCAGTATCTGATTGTTCTACCTGGTCGGAGCATATGAAAGGGCCCTGGGCAGGTTGGATGACCCTGGGCATGCTAAGCCTAGCATTAACTAAGGCTGGAAAAGCAATTTTGGGAGCTGAAGTTCAGTTCACTAACTGGTAAATTTAAAAATCTGAATTATTTGTTGAATATTATGGTGTTATGCAACTTGCAGGTCCTAGTTAATAAATGTTGGCTATGACCATGTAAAACAAGGTTTTTCAAGAATTCTCCCAGACAGTACTGTAAATCTTAAAGAAAGTTCTAAAGTAATGAAAATATCATTTAGTGTTGCCCTGCACTGGTAAAACTGATCTGTTTGCTTCAGAAACACAACTATAGTTCATATAAACAAGCTGCTGTGGAGCAATGGCAGAAATTGAAAAAAGGCTATATGGCACAGGTTAACTAATAGATAACAGATAACACCATCATGTTCTACAGAGCTTATCTGCTATCTGCTGTGTAACCTGAGCCTTTTCTCCTTTGAGTGGCTGCCCCCATTGCTACACATTAGCTAATTTATATAAACAACAGTATTGTTTCTGAAGCAAACACAACAGTTTTACCAGTGCAGCGCAACACTGCGTTAAATTTTTCTTACTTTAAATCACTTTCATTTTTTGATGTTACTGTTCTTTAAGAGACTTAAACAAAGAAAATAGACAGAAACAGGTACTCTCAGGCTAGTTCGTGTCTACCAGAACAGCACACGTAGATGGAGTAGAACTTGCAGGGAGGAGAGGAACTTGCAGCACAGGTCCAGATGGCAGATGACTGAAAATAGCATGGCGAGCAAAATTAAACACATGTTCTATTATTACTCATCTGGTATTTCCTTCCATAAAACAAGCACATGGCTTGGGAGTGATGCAACATATAATTTGTGTACCTTGTGACGGAGTTTAGCATTTTCAGTACACCACACCGTTCAGAACTAAAAGTTCCAGCCCAGTTAGACCATCAGTTGGTGGATGCTGACATTTGTGGTTGTACAAAAGCTGAAATGCCCAAGACTGGCTCTCCCAGTTCTTACTAACTAAGATTTCCAACACAGAGATGCCACACTAAAGCCTCTCAAATGAAATAGGTAATTGAGGAGGTAGAGCACTTACTGCAATTCCAAGTGATTTTAGAATGTCGCACTTGCACATTGGACATGTTCGGTGTTCAAGCAGCCAGGGATCAATGCAATTCTTATGGAAGAAATGGCTAAAAAAGGAATAAAAAGACGTAGAAAATGTGCTGCATTCTTTACATTTCATAAACTGTAAAGGTTCTCCAGCTCATTCTCAAAATCGAGGGAAGAGACAGTCAAAACAACGTACTTCCATGGTCTTCCTCAAGACACAATGACCTGTACCACAGTTCACAATTAAAGGAACAGTTCAGTAAAAATCTAATTAAAAAGGCTGTGCAAAATAAAACAAAAATTCAATATGGTTAGTTAGCCAAAAATGTAAGGTATAAAGGCTGGAGTGATTGGATGTCTAACACAACAGAACAAAACATTACTTCCTGCTTTTCAGATCTCTAACTCTGAGTCAGTCAGTGACTTGAAGGGAGGACACATGGGACATAACTGCTCAGTGAGTTTGCAATTGATTCTTGGCATGCAGCTCAGATTCAAACTCAAACGCTTATGATGTATATGCCCCCCCATCCTTCAAGTCACTGATTGGTTACTGCCTGGTAACCAATCCGTGGAAACCAAGAGAGCTGAAAAGCAGGAAGTAGTGCTCCAGCCTTTATAAACTACATTTTTGGCTAGCTAACTATATTAAAGGGTCATATCTATAATACGGTCATGGGGAAAAAAATGTTTTTCAAAATGAATCAGTTAATAGTGCTGCTCCACCATAATTCTGCACTGAAATCCATTTCTCAAAAGAGCAAACAGATTTTTTTTATATTCAATTTTGAAATCTGACATGGGGCTAGACATATTGTCAATTTCCCAGCTGCCCCAAGTCATGTGACTTGTGCTCTGATAAACTTCAATCACTCTTTACTGCTGTACTGCAAGTTGGAGTGATATCACCCCCTCCCTTTTCCCACACAGCAGCCAAACAAAAGAACAATGGGAAGGTAACCAGATAACAGCTCCCTAACACAAGATAACAGCTGCCTGGTAGATCTAAGAACAGTGCTCAATAGTAAAAACCCATGTCCCACTGAGACACATTCAGTTACATTGAGAAGGAAAAACAGCAGCCTGCCAGAAAGCATTTCTCTCCTAAAGTGCAGGCACAAGTCACATGTCATGGGGCAGCTGGGAAATTGACAAAATGTCTAGCAGCCCCATGTCAGATTTCAAAACTGAATATAAAAAAATCTGTTTGAGAAATGGATTTCAGTGCAGAATTCTGCTGGAGCAGCACTATTAACTGATGTGTTTTGAAAAAAAAATGTTTTCCCATGACAGTATGCCTTTAAAAACATTTTTCATTTTGCACAGCCTATCTATTTACCCAGTTTTTATTTTTATACTAAACAATGCCCTTAAAGTGACACTGTTACTGCACAATTATCCACCATTTTTTTAATGTATGCTTTGCTGTACTTTTTTTCCCTACAGTTGATCAATTTTTGACCTAGGCTTGTTATCATTGATGTTTGCTGGACCTCTACAAAATAAACTGGCCAAGCGAGGGGCAATTACACTAGAACTAGTAAATCAATATTACACAACAGCACAATGCAAGCATAACTGCTAAAATATTTGCAAACTTGCATGCGATTAAGTACGGTTTATGAACATTATTAAAAAAAAATTGTTAATTAACACTCTTTATTTGTGTATTTTGTAGAAATTCTGCATTGTTGTGCTAAATAAGGCGTAAAGTTTAATGTTCAGAGCATGACTGCAATGGAGCCCTACACATAACACTTAAATACCCATTTATAAAAGTCTGAATTTATCTCATTATTTTCTGAAAAACACTCCGATCGAATCCCCATGTTTTTTTTCCCCTTCTGTATCATTACATTTTCCCGAAAATTTCCTGTGCAAGAAAAAACCCGGAAAAAAGTGAAAAAAATTAATTATACAAATTTTTTCTTTTTTTTTCAGATTTTTGCCCGAAAACCATGAAATCTTCAGATTATTGCACGAAACCCAGCGCATATCAAGATAATCTTCAGGACTTCTTCCATTGATTTATAGGCAACCTCGGCAGGCATGAGATGCCGGATTTTTGGATTATGACTTTTGCCATCCTTGAGGTATAATAAATTCTGAAAAAATCACGTTTTTCTTTTCCACTAAAAATTTGGATTTTATAGTAAGAAAACATAAATTTTTCAGGTTTTTGGAATTTTGACTTTAATAAATAACCCTTTATCCTTTGTGCTGACTTACCTAGCTAATCACATGTCACCATCACTTCTGGCACCATGCTGCACAAGAAATGACACTTTGTATACACCATGATGCCAGAAAAATGTGAACACAAGTAATGACTATGCAAATATCCCTACATTGCTTTTTGAGACATATTAATATTCTCACTTATTACATGGTATTGTACGTATTTAATGTAGGTTTCCTAAAAGGATTGGGATGCTACACAGAAATAACAATGTACGGTGGTTCTCTCTTTCTCTGTTTATGGGTGTGACTCCTAAAACATATCTCACAGGATTCTCTTCCCATTGTATCAATCAGATGGCTCGCAACACAGTTTAAGTGCAGAGACACGCGGCTATTTGGGGAGACAAGTCGCCCGGCGACTAGAACGACTAGGCGACTCTTCTGTGGGGCGACTAATCTCCCCGAACTGCCTCCCTGCCGACTAGAACGAAAATCGCCGGCGGATCGCTTAATTTTGCCTCACAAGGAAAATTCAGGCGACTTCGGAAAATGAAGCGCTCCGAGTGCCATCCCGCCTGCGATTTTCATTCTACCCAGCGGGAAGGCTGTTCAGGGAGATTAGTCCCTCGAAGAGGAGATTTGTCGCTGGGCGACTAATCTCCCCGAATTGCCGCGTGTCTTTACCCTAAAGCTTCAGCACCAGGAGTCCATTGAAAATATGTAATTAATGTACAATGGAAAGTTGTACTTACATTTCCTTTTATTATGAAAAAAAACTTATTTTTTGGGTGAATGACCACTTTAAAAATGGTATTGTTCTGCCACTACTGCCCACAGGTAACAAATAAAACCCTACATGTTGTGGCTTTCTGTGGCACTGTTAGTTATTCGTTAGTTATTCATTGGTTACAATTGTGTAGAAAACTCTTAAAGGAACATGTTCCGACACCCAAAATAACAGTAAATACTTACTTGCAGGTTAAAATGCGCACAACATCACTTGGCTTGTAGGGCTCAATACACACAGCGCAGCTATCTCCATCAGGACCAAGTACCTAGGGATAATAAAAAGAATGTGAACAACACAAACAAAACAATAAATATACTTGCAACTTTTTCCTCTTAATTGCATCCCTTTTCTAAAGACATTTAGGCTCCATTTCAACCAAATACTCCAGGTTTTTAAGAAATGATTTCGTTTTTCTCTGTAATAATAAAACAGCACCTTGTACCTGATCCAAACAAGAGACAATTAATCCTTATTGGCAGCAAAACAATCTTATCGGGTTTAATTAATGTTTACATGATTTTCTAGTAGTCTTAAGGTATGAAGATCCAAATTATGGAAAGATCACTTATCCGGAAAATCCCAGGTCCCTAGCATTCTGGATAACAGGTCTAATACCTGTATCACTTTAAGTGTAAAATGACTTGATATTGGCTGCCATAAATATAAAATGTGCAAGTGGCAAGATTATCCACGGCCCGTGTACTTCTGTACAGCATATATATTTGGAACTACTAGAGCTTTGTTTGCTATTCCAGTGGATAATTTAAGCAATTTAACCCCCTGGATGAGTGTCTACGGTAATAATTTCCACTACTTTATAACAATGCAAAATATTAGCCAAACTCAAACTAGTTCCTGATGAAATGGCCCAGATTGTGTGAATGTGACAGGGCCCTTAGATTGTAAGCTCCTCTGGGGCAGAGACTGATGTGAAGGATGCTCTAGTGATTTCATTTAACTTCATTTAGGAGGATAATATGATGATAGCAGAGTGTATGGCAGGCAGAGGGTGTAGCACGAGAGGAAGAGAACAACAATTAGCTCCTGTGTGGATACAGCTGTATAATCGCTAGAGGGAACCTGCTGAGGTCACGCAGGAGGAGAACAAGTAAAACAGTCATTTATCCAGCAGTGACTCAACACACTCTGTTCCCTCTAGAAATACCTTGTTTTTGTTTACAAGTTACACTCAGTAGCCCAGACAGCCAGCAAGTTAGCACCATACAATCCAATAGTCTTGAAAACAAGGATTGCAGAAAGTAATCAGTGAGATCAAATAGGGAAACACACAAAAACATGGAAAAGAGCTCTCTTTTCATTGCAGGTGCCTCCTTATTAATTGACATACTGAATATTGTAGAGGTGGTGGCAAAGAACTATAGCCAGAGACACCCTAGGCATTCTGCCTGTATGTGATTTCATTTTCCAAAATTCCATAAATCTAAAACTTGCCTTTAACAAAAAGCTGTTCCTGCTGGGAACAGGGGACACAGGATGTATGTCCCAGAGTGCACAGATTCATATGAGTGAGGTGGAATTTTGTCAATGTTTTTTTACACGGCTGATAAGCCGTTTGTAATGTTTATTGTTCTTATTTTTGGTTATTTGTTGGGCTTCACCACATTCTGCCAGTTAATCCAGGCAATATTTGTTGCCCCGTTGTGTCAACGCTACAAAACGTGACAGTACGGAGAAGTGTCTCTGCTAAAACACTCAAATCGCTCAAAAATGCATTCAAAGACATTTTTGAGAAATTATACATTTTGATCGTTTAAGCAGAGAGAATTGTCAGTATTGTCTATGGCAGGGTATTTTTTTGGCATTTTGTAGCTGTAACATTACCATTAGGGAGACCACAGGTAGTACGATAGAAACAAAACAATTACAAACTGTGGGATGAGTATCAATTAAATGTAAAGAGTATTTATATGAAATGCGTGAGCATTTCTGCACAGAAATACGCTCCATGTGCCTGCACCCAGGCTGACGCAGTGATATGAATAAGAGACTGGAATACGAATAGGAGAGGCCTGAATAGAAAGATAAGTAACAAAAAGTAGCAGTAACAATACATTTGTAACCTCACAGAGCATTTGATTTTAGATGGGGTCATTTGAAAACTGGAAAAAGTCATTAGAAAAACTATAAAAATACATTTTTTTTCCCCAAAACACATAAGTTAATAGTGCTGCTCCAGCAGAATTCTGCACTGAAATCCGTTTCTCAAAAGAGCAAACAGATTTTTTTTATATTTAATTCTGAAATCTGACATATTGTCAGTTTCCCAGCTGCCCCCCCCCCCCGCAGCCTAACAACAGAACAATGGGAAGGTAACCAGATAACAGCTCCCGTAACAGAACCATCCCTTTAATAGGCAAAAGATGAGATGATAAAAGACCAGTATTGTCATTATGAGCATGACTACAATGGAAAGTTATGTGCAACACTTTCCAGTCTTTTGACGCCTCTGTTTTCCCAAGAAAAGTGGTGGCAACAAAGATTTCTGTTTTTAACTCGAAATTCTATAGCATTATTTTATGCAATTACTGGCAGGCCTAGCTGGGGAAGGGTTTCTATTGTTACTTGTGTAAGGACTAAAAAATGAAATTCCCTTTCCTTATATACAGGCTGAGAAACAGCCCAGTGTGGAACTAACTTAAAACTCAGTCAATGCATTCTGCAGCCCTTTCTAAATTGCAAAAGTGGCTCCTACATAAGTAGCTTTGCAATCTTCACTAGATAAGGGTTTGTTATTTAATTACTGAAAATGCTTACATTGTAACATTTATTTGCTGAGTCAACGAGAAAAATTAATCTGTAAGTAAAATGGAAGAAGAGGACAATAACAATGTTCTTTAACAAGGCCCTCCACCTCAGTACCCCAGCTATTCGGTTTATCCTCAGGTTTGTCTGAATGAACAACTAAATTACTAGTGGATTTACCATAAGGGCTCTTACAGACGAGCGTTTTTACCTGCGCTCCCCTGCGTTCTGTTTTTCTGCGTTCAGCCGCAGGGGAGCGCAGGGATAGACGCATTACATTTTTTCCAATGGGGCTGTACTCACACAGGTGCGTGTAGGCGCCGAACGTAGGAAAAATGCAGCATGTTGCGTCTCAACCTACGTTCGGCGCCTACACGCGCCTGTGTGAGTACAGCCCCATTGGAAAAAATGTAATGCGTCTATCCCTGCACTCCCCTGCGGCTGAACACAGAAAAACGGAAGGGGGAGCGCAGGTAAAAACGCTCGTCTGTAAGCGCCCTTAGCCAAGCAGAAATGTCTGTAAGTCATGACCTAGTAATGGAAAGCAATCTTTTTTTGCCAGGGATATCCACCCTGTAGTAGTAAAGGGCTCAATTATGAGCACAAATGCAGTATGCAAAGTGCAATTTTGGGCACAAGTTGCCATTGTTTCCCACTCTGTAGTGTTTCTTCCCCATAACTACTAATATAATTGCAAATGAAAGGTGCTGATGAGTTGGGCAAAATTGCAGCCAATGAGTTAAATTGTGCAGTTGCATGTGTGATTCAATATAAATCG
Organism: Xenopus laevis; assembly: GCF_017654675.1. Lineage (NCBI taxonomy): Eukaryota > Metazoa > Chordata > Amphibia > Anura > Pipidae > Xenopus > Xenopus laevis. The sequence goes on from NC_054385.1 coordinate 50,366,644, forward strand.
GATTAAACTGCCTTGAAATTTTTTGGGTGTTTGTCATGTTAGGTTTGATACAAATCGGATTCAATTGCCATGAAATTCTTTGGGTGTTTGTTATTTCTGGTGCTCAGTTATACAATGATGTCTTACAGTTTAGTCTCTTTTGGGGGGTGGCTAAGCTTTGCTAAATCTTCATTATTCTCAAACTATGAGTTTTACAGATTGACACCTCATGGAGAACCACCTTAAATAAAAGATGCATTTGAAGGGTATATGAGCAACTAGTATAGAAACATCCTTAAAGGAGTATATACACGGTTTCCCTCCATCAAGATCATTACAATAAAGCTAAAACATCTTCGCAGCAGTTAAGCCTCATTCTACTTAACCACATGCCAGTGATGTCAGAAAGCTCAGCAGTAATTCATGGTTCAGTGATATGACAGCTTCTCAGGTAACCTTCAATTTTCCATCATAAGCGTGTAAGCAAACAAATGTCAAGCCTATCCTCTATCTACCAATGGCTTCTTATTTGAGCCTGAACAATTGGTTTGGTTCTGATGTAAAGGTTACAGGCAGCTGCAGTAGATAAAAAAAATATAGAAAATAATTAAGAAACAATTAGAGTATAGAAAGCATATTCGTGTGTCGTTACCTTATCTCCTTGCTTGATGGTTCGAAGCTGGAGCTTACCGATAGCCTTCTTTGCTTCTGCTTTTAACCTTTTCTGAAAAATGCAATAAGACACATTGTCAGCTCTCTGTTTAGTGGAACAATAACCCAATTTTTTTTTATTAATACATCCCCCTTCAGCCAATGTTTTACCCATTGTAGGAATCATGGTACAGGTGTTTATAATACAGATGGAGTAGTATTCCATAGCATTCCATACAATTTTTGCTACCTAGATCTTCCTGTAGTTGAATTATCAGTGCAAATGTTTGCTAAATTGGAGCAAAATGGCTTAGATCTCAGGTAAACCCAGTGGCATATAGTATGTTTTTACAGCAGTGGTCAAAACTCCCCCGTTGGTCAGACATCGCCTGTAATACTACTGAATGAAAAACACCATATTGGACTCAGACAGGAAAATCTCAAGGAAAAAAAAATTTATATTTCCACCTAAAGCTGGGCATGTACATGGGGTGTACAGGGTGACTTGATCCGTTAAATCTGATAATCTGGTGCATTTAAAAATTAATCTTGACACTCTGTGCAGATCTGGTTTGTACCCTTATGGTGTTAGAAAAGAAGGGGGCCCTTAAAGAGATTTGGAGATGCGGATAGGGAGGGTGCCCAATTTCTTCCTAACTAAACCCTATAAATATTTTACATACTAAACTAATTGCACCAGCCTAAAGTTTCAGCTTGTCAATAGTAGCAATGATCCAGGACATCAAAGTTGTCACAGAGGGTCACCATCTTGGAAAGTGTCTGCGAAAGTGTAAGCTCAGGGGCCGTCGCAAATTATCAAGCAGAAAATGAGGTTGGCCTGTAATATAAGGTTGATTATTAAATTCTGATGCTAATTGCACTGGTTTCTGTGCTGCCATATAGTAATTATCTGTATTAATTAGCAATCAGCCTTATATTGTGACATTCATATTCTGCTGTATATTGTGAGTGGGTCCCTAAGCTCAGTAAGTGACAGCAGCACAGAGCATGTGCAGTGAATCAGTGGAAAAGAAGATGGGAAGCTACTGGGGCATCTTTGGAGACACAGATCTTTTCTGCTAAAGGGCTGTGTTTGCCTTTGTCTGGTACAGAAGCCCAAAACATAATGTATGATATTTCTAGCCTACTTTTTTACTTAGGCTTTAGTTCTCCTTTAAGCAAAATAATCAGTGGTGGAAGGGGTTAATACCTGGCAGTTCACTAAATCAACAGTGAAAGTTATGTTTGCTCAAACTATAAATCGGTGCATTGCACAAGATTCCACATATCTGTAGAACCAGCTGGTGCCAGTCACTTCACAGGAGGATTTGTGCAAATCAATAGCATGCGGCGTGACCTCCAATAAACAAGCGTGCTAAAAGTCTGTGGCAAGAGCAAGGTTAAACAGTAGTTGTAGGCAGGGCTGTCTCCAGCTTGTACTTTAAATATTGCTAAAGGGATATTGGCAAAAAGTAAACAGAAAGGCTTCCATGCCTGAGACAAAAAAAATCACACAATTCATCTTTATTATCCCTTAAATAAAATGTCATTATCAGGGCATACATCTGTCCAACAGGTAACACTGACAGCTCACTTTTATCTTGCCTGTTAGTAAATGTTCTAATTCATTTTTAGTTCTAACATTTTTTTTTAGTAATATAGACAACATGCTTCTTAGACAATATGAAATTCTTCTTTCTTTTCATTGTGTGAGGGCCGAAGACCCCTAGCTCCACGCCCCGCGCCCAATCTCCCCAACGTAACTGTTCACCAGTTTGTTTAGATGAATGAAGAGCAGCAAGACTGCGGTCTGCTATGACACATCACTTGAAGGGGTGGGTCCCTTTTCTGCTAACTTTTAGTATGTTATAGAATGGCCCATTCTAGGCAACTTTTCAATTGGTTGTCATTATTTATTTTTATCGTTATTTTAATTATTTGTCTTTTTCTTCTGACTTAGATGAATCCAGGATTCGGCCTTTTTCAGCAGGATTCGTCCGAATCCTTCTGCCCAGCTGAACCGAATCCAAATTTGCATATGCCAATTTGAGCCGGGAAGAGAAATCGCGTGACTTTTTGTCACAAAATAAGGAAGTAAAAATGTTTTCCCCTTCCCACCCCCAATTTGCATATGCAAATTAGGATTCAGTTCGGTATTCGGCCGAATCTCTCGCAAAGGATTCGGGGGTTTGGCCGAATCCAAAGTAGTGAATTCGGTGCATCCCTACCCGTAAGGCTACAAATGTAATGTTATTGCTACTTTTTATTACAAGTCATCTCCTATTAATTTGACAGTTTATTTATTCAAATCAGTGCATGGTTGCTAGGATAATTTGCACCCAACTACCAGATTGCTAAAAATGCTAACTGGAGAGCTTCTGGATAAAAAGCTAAATTAGCTCAAAAACTACAAATAATAAAAAATGAAAACCAAATTCAAATTGTCTCAGAATATCGTTCTCTACATCGTCCTAAAAGTTCATTTGAAGGTGAACAACCCCTTTAAGTTCCACGCTTGTACATCGGCTGATCAGGGACATTTGAACTGTGCCAAGATTGGTCTTTAGAGCACCTACTATACAGGTCTGGACTGAGAATCAAAATAGGCCCAGGCATTTCAGGTATACAGAGGCCCAAACAGCCCCCACCAGCCCATTAAATAGTGACTTTCTAGGTCTATGGCATCATATAGCAGCCCCTCTGGCATTTGCCAGAACCCACAGATTGCCAGTCCGGGCCTGCTACTATCAAAAGAGGGGAGGTTTACTTCCCCTTTAATTATTAGTTCTTCTATTTTGGCTTCTTCTATTAAATGACTTTTGAGGTGGGCTTTTTAATAGTTATTAATTAAAATCTGCCATTCAAACATACTGTACAGATACCCTAAATTCAAAACTCGCAGAAAAAAGTGCAGACTGTCTTAGAATATCACTTTTTACAGCATACTAAGAAACTAATATAATTTTCCGATCAGTGCTTCCCTTTTCAGCTGGCCAATCACATATACAGGCCAATAACTCTTTATTTACCAATCATTTCTGCAGCCAACATTGTGTATGCCATGTGTTACATTAAAGGGATACTGTCATGGGAAAAAAACATTTTTTCAAAATGAATCAGTTAATAGTGCTGCTCCAGCGGAATTCTGCACTGGAATCCATTTCTCAAAAGAGCAAACAGATTTTTTTATATTCAATTTTGAAATTTGACATGGGGCTAGACATTTTGTCAATTTCCCAGCTGCCTCAAGTCCTGTGACTTGTGCTCTGATAAACTTCACTCTTTACTGCTGTACTGCAAGTTGGAGTGATATCACCCCCCTCCCTTTTCCCCCCAGCAGCCAAACAAAAGAACAATGGGAAGGTAACCAGGTAACAGCTCCCTAACACAAGATAACAGCTGCCTGTTAGATCTAAGAACAACACTCAATAGTAAAAACCCATGTCCCACTGAGACACATTCAGTTACATTGAGAAGGAAAAACAGCAGCCTGCCAGAAAGCATTTCTCTCCTGAAGTGCAGGCACAAGTCACATGACATGGGGCAGCTGGGTAATTGACAAAATGTCTAGCCCCATGTCAGATTTCAAAATTGAATATAAAAAAATCTGTTTGCTCTTTTGAGAAATGGATTTCAGTGCAGAATTCTGCTGGAGCAGCACTATTAACTGATTCATTTTGAAAAATTTTTTTTTTCCCATGACAGTATCCCTTTAAATAATGTAGGTAGAAGTGTTGTTTTGGGAGAGTTGCATGTTAAGAAATCAAAATTGCCACTCAAGGAATAAAGTGCAGAGTCAAGCACTGTAATTTAACACCACAAATTCCACAATTGCTTTTACCTGGAAGTATCATGTAGTATATTCTCTGAAAAAACACATTTGCCTCTTCTATAAAAAACACATTTTTTTTTTCAATACCGGAAAAGTCTATAGATCTCACTGCTTTGCAAAGACATGCACCATCCTTTATGGCTTCTTGTGTGACCCACCTCCACCCAGAGGCTGAGGAGAAATGCCTTAACAGTGCCATCCCACAGGATACAGGTTCCCAGTACCCACACGTGTACCCACAGTTGGTGGATCTGAGGGCCCCTTGCTTGAAGCACCCAAACATTGCTGCATAAAACAGGGGAGTCACTGTCACTGGGTCCCCAATAGAAGTTCTGGCTGTCCCTCTCAATGGCAGCCCTGAGAAAGGCAATAGATCAACTAGTACTCCAAAAAAGCACAGGGCCAGGGTGACAACAGCCCACAAGATACCAGAGACCTCAAAAACATCTGAATAATGAGCCACACAGCTAAATACCTAGCCCTAACACTTCTCATTATACCAATATATAATCATGTTGTATTTTATCAACATTTCCCATTAAAGGAAAAACTATAGTCCCAAAATGAATACTTGAGCAACAGATAGTTTATATCAAATTCAGTGACATATTAAAGAATATTACCAAACTGGTATATATATATTTAAGTAAATATTGCCCGTGAACCACAATTTTGTGATGTTCTGTGTGCTGCCTCAGATCACCTGACCAGAAATACTGCAACTCTAACTGTAAGGGTCAGGGCACACGCTCAGATTCAGGAAGATTAGTCGCCCGGCGACAAATCTCTTCTTCGGGCGATTTATCTCCCAGAACGGCCTCTGTAAATCGCCGCGGGATGACACTTGGAGCACTTTGTTTTCCAAAGTCGCCCACAGTTTCCTGGTGATGCAACTTCGGAAAACAAATCGATTCGAGTGCCATTCCACCGGCAATTTACATTCTAGCTGGCGGGAGGGAGTTTGGGGAGATTAATCACCCCGAAGAAGAGATTTGTCGCCGGGCGACTAATCTCCCTGAATCTGAAAGTGTGCCCTGACCCTTACAGGAAGAAGTGTGGAAGCAAAAGACAGAACTCTAGTCAAGTTAATTGGCTCATGCGACCTATCATGTATGGTTTGTTTGTGTGCACTGTGAATCATACGATCCCAGGGGGCTGCCCTTATTTTTTAAAATGGCAATTTTCTATTTATGATTACCCAATGGCACATACTACTAAAAAAGTATATTATTATGAAAATGGTTTATTTACTGTACATGAAGCAGGGTTTTACATATGAGCTGTTTAATGTTATATATTTTATAGAGGCCTATTGTCACGTTCGGCACCCTATATCCAGAACCGAACCTAAGCACCCTGGTCTCGGCTCTCACTTCTACCTTTAACCGCCACCTTTCACCTCGTGAGGAGCACTTGGCTAATTGGCCGCCAGGTCTTAACAGAGAAAGGAGCAAAGCGAACGGTTGTGGACGAGTAAAGGGGCACGATCGTCTCACCAGGATACTGGAAGGAAGAACACCACTAGGAACAGGCAGGCCGGGCCAGCACAAGCAGATAGAATGGTCAGACAGGCCGTAATCAGGACAGAGAGCGTAGAATAGTCGATGGACAGGCAAAGGTCGAATTGGAGAGGTCAGAATAGTCAGGCAGGCAAGGATCAAAACACAATAGATAGTCAGAATACACGTTTTAAAGCACCCAGGAACAAGGCAAATTTAACCTAACAACGGGCAAGGTCCTGTAATCTAAATGGGCTTTTTATACCATAAGAATTTTACGCCAATGCGCGCTAGCGTGATGACTGCGCCTTTAATTACGTAGAGGCAACGCCTGATGGGAACGGAGGCATGCGGCGTGCGTCCCCACTGAAGAATGGCGGGCACCCCCGCATGCCGGAAAAGGAACCACTGGACCACCAGGGTAAGCGTGATATTTTATTACACCTATATTGTTTGAAGGGTATAGTTTTCCTCTAAGTTATGCAATATGATATAATAGCATCAACATTTTCCATAGTGTTTTTAATCAACAATGATGTTTTCGTTTTTCCTGTTGAATGCCTGCTTGCCAGTATTTCAGCTCGTCCCTGCCAGTTGTTGTCTAGTGCGATGGTTTCCAGACCTCTCCCCATGGACCCAATCAGTGCATATCTTCAGGATATAATCAATCAAGCACCTTGGTGATGGAGTAGTCATCAACAGATCCACCTGCAGGTCTTCTAAAATTCCACACTATTTAAGGCCTAAGCATGGCTGCCTGTAAAACAAGCTGGTCAATGCCTGTTGCAATATATAAAATAACTGTTTTGGTTGCTAAGAGGACTGTGAATTTTGATACGTTCTCAATAAAAACTATTTCTAAAAGTAGGGGCTCATGACAACTGAAGATGGCGAATTTGTCCACTACCCAGGTGTTGAGTCAAAAGCTTGTTTGGCATGCCTTTGTATGAGACAAAGTTCATCCACTCAATTCTTTCTGTACTAAGAGCACATGTGGTGTCAGATCACGATTTGCCAACACCAAGGGCCCGATTTATGGTCAAAACTGTCAAATTCGACTAGGGAGTTATTTAAATTCGATTCAAGTTTTTGAAAAAAAAACATATAATTAGATTTTTGAGATTAATCATACTCTGGCCGTTTAAGAACTCTAATTCGACTATTCACCACCGAAAACCTGCCGAATTGCTGTTTAATTCATTTGGGAGACGTCCAGGGATCAATTTGGAGTTGTTTGCAGCTTTCCAGACGTTGAGTTTTTAAAATACAAATTCGATTTGAATTAGATTCGAGTTTTTGGGTTGATCCTATTCACCAAAGTTTAAAAAATTCTACTTTTATAATAAATTTCGATTGGTCGAATTTCAAGTTCACGGGAGTTTAAAAAAAAACTCACATGAATTCGACCTTTGATAAATGTGCCTCCAAAAGTAGACCCTCTCATTGCTAGTCAGGGTACACCTAACACAGTTTTGGGCCCTAGGGGGAAGTGATCTTTCACACTACAATGTGTCCTTTTCATTTGAATGTGTAAGCCCTAACCAACCATACAATACTTTACAAATACCAAAGGCTGGAGCCATTATATGAATGTAAAAACAACACATGATGGCAAGCTATGTGGTTTAGAACAAAAGAACACACCGGCACACGAGACTTGTATCTGCAGGGCAAGCCCTTGCAAAAGTTTTTACTGCGGTGGTGCAACGTTTTCGGGGCTCCGCCCCTTTGTCAAGCAAAGGGGCGGAGCCCCGAAACGTTGCACCACCGCAGTAAAAACTTTTGCAAGGGCTTGCCCTGCAGATACAAGTCTCGTGTGCCGGTGTGTTCTTTTGTTCTAGTTACTGGGAGGTCACCGTACCCTCCATTCATTGAGCACCGAGCTAATCTACACATCTACACAACGGGTGTGCGAGGGTCTACTCCAATCGAAGCTATGTGGTTTAGACATGGACGCAGCCAAATAATGATTTTATGTTACCTTATAAAACAAACTGTTGTTTTTCAACCAAACCCTCTACAATAACAGATATCCAGCAACATAAACTTGACTACACTCACCACTGAATAAACAATGATATAAACACATATACACGGAGTATATTACTGAGTGTAAATAAATAAATTGTTCCTGTTTTACCAGCATACAAAGCTGTACAGCACCTGCACAAGGACTGATGTGGAATATTAAGCATGGAGTGGAAAGCACTGTGATATATAGCAGCAATATATGAAGGTTTAATTTAAGGTTTCTCAAAAGAGCAAACAGATTTACTTATATTTAATTTTGAAATCTGACATGGGGCTAGACACATCAGTTTCCTAGGTACACCCAGTCATGTGACCTGATAAACTTCAGTCACTCTTTACTGCTGTACTGCGAGTTGAAGCAATATCAGCCCCCCCTCTTAGAAGCCCATCAGCAGAACATTGGGAGGGTAACCAGATAACTGCTCCCTGGTAGATATAAGAACAGCACTCAATAGTAAAAATCCATGTTCCACTGATACACCTTCAGTTACATTGAATTGGAGAAACAATAGCCTGTCTGAAAGCAGTTCCATCCTGAAGTGCTAGCTCTTTCTGAAAGCACATGGCCAGGTAAGGTGACCTGAGATGGCTGCCTACACAGCAATATTACAACTACAAAAAATACACTTGTTGGGTTAGGAAGGAAATTTAGAGTGAATTATTTGCAGTGTAAACAGTGTAATTTAGAAATACAAAACCATACCTCCCAACATTTTGGAATTAAAAACGGAAAAAAACGTTGACGCGTGTAGCGCAGCAAAACTTTTTGACCACGCCCATTTTGTGGCCACACCCCCTAATTACCATGTTCATTTTACAAAATTTGCCAGGTTATGAAAGTTTTAACATATTTTTGTGTTTTTTTTTTTTAGTTATTACAGTTTTGCGAATGAAGGTGAATTGCTCTTTAAGCTGTGAGTCTAACTTTTCCCAAGGGACCTGTTATCTTATATTGTTACAATTACTTATTTCCTTATCTCAAAATTGTTACAAAAGTATCTTATCTGAAGCTTTGGCTGTTCTGGGGTCTCTGCCAAAAGCCAATTAAGTTAGAAACATTGGTTTTTTTTCTGGCTGTTCAGTGCAGAGAAAATCGGGACTTTCCAGTACAAATGAGGGACTGCAAGTTGAGCTGTCAAAAGAGGGACTGTCCCTCTAAAAACGGGACAGTTGGGAGGTATGCAAAACTGCATCATAAAAATCATGACAGAATCCCTCTAATGCCGAGACACACTAATAAACACTGAGTGTCACTTTATGTCCAATCTACTTGGCCAGATAAGGGTGTGGAAGAAAACTAATGAGAAAACTGGAGTTTCAGGAAGTACAAGAAGAACAAAAGTAAATTATAGGTTGTATGGTATTCATGTGATATCTACTTAGCAACAAGTATATATGAAAATAAGTTTTGTTTTTTATCCACCTAATGTGACTAAACAGAGCAAACAAACCGCTATTTTTTGTGCTCATTCGAAGCACAGTCATATTTGCCCTTTAAATAGTTCGTCATTAAGCATTACACAATAACCTTCTTGTGTTTTCTAGGAACAATGATCAACGGACTAAACTGAAACTCGATTTAATATTAGCGTGGGCCGGGTACAATGAACATTGGTGTGAAGAAACCACGTCATTTCAACAGAAGTTTGGAACTCGGGAAAAATGCAAGTGCAATGTCAACAGCCAACTTTGATAAGAACACCAGAATCCTGCAATGTATGTAGCAATACGATAGTATAATTGCTGTTTGTGTAACAGAATGAGTGATATTGCTAATCGATCATTACTCCTGTTTGAAGAGAATTGGTACAATAAGAAGTTATCATAGACATTCAGGGGCAGATTTATTAAGGTTCGAGTTGTGTTTCCCATGAAAATTTGCATATTTCTGGTTATAAAAAAAAACGAAAGCAAATTGGTAATTGTCTAGACCTTGCAGTCCCCGGACTATGACTGTTTTTACAAATAAAAATAAATAAAATTGAATTTAAAAAAAAAGTAATTTTTCGAGATTTATTATAACCCAACCCTGGAAATAGTTTGAACGGAAAATACATCATCCAAAACCTGTCAGGGTCATCTAGAAATCAATGGCATGTTCGAGTTTTTTTCGGAGGGTTTCACTTGAAAACTTGATCAAGTTTTTTCCGTCGAAAACTTGATCAATTGGAGCTTTTGGGTTGTTAAAGGGGACCTGTCATCTGAAAATATTATTCCAAATCACATAAATCAAGCTAAATAAACTTTAATTACACTATATAAATTATTTGAATCTGGTTTCCTTCGCTCTGGCAATTCATACAGTAATTATAGAGAGCAGGCAGGAGCCATTTTGTGGACACTGTTATTAAGGCAAGCCTTGTATCATCTCAGAATTTTGTTTGTGCACCAGAATGGGAGACCTGATGTCCATCCCCATGCACGGGTTACACAATTAAATGGTGACGAGAGCAGGGGGAATGTGGAGAGAGCAGTGACATCTAGAAGGTGCTTAATGGAAAGTGAAAGTAATTGCATGCCCCACCTCTATGCCTAAGGCATAGAGGAGGGGCAGGCTATATTTGATTGACAGCTGAGATTTTTAAATTGCGTTTACAACTATGAATGCTGTAATACAAAAAAGAATTTTGATTTCATGTTTAATAGGAAAAGGAGTTTTATTTCACCGTTTTTTATGTCTAGGTGACAGGTCCCCTTTAACCCTGAACTCTCGGATTCAAGTTTTTTCTTAAATTAGAAACCAATCGAGTTGTGAGTTCATTGGAGGTCTAAAAAAAACTCATATAGCTCTTAAAATTTGATAAACAAGCCCCTAAATGTTGGCCAAATTAATATTGCTAGGCACAGACCTAGATACAAAAACTGCCATAGAATGTGCTTACGTCTACTTATCATTACCAGTGTGGTTCACCAGTTGCGCTTAGTTTTGTGCAAGGAAACCCTGTACTTATAATCTATCTTGACTAGGGCAAAGTACAGGGATTCCTATGTGTTAAACTGCACTCAATTGAATGGTGTATATTTGCGAGTATATGTTGCATGCACACAGGTACATGTTGTGCCTTAAAAAAAAACACAAAATTTAACAACAAATCCTCCCAAACATATAGGCACAAATTCTCTGAGGCTGAATTGCCCTGAATGGGTCTCTATAAAAAAAGGCTGATCTCCTACCAATGCCATATACTTGCAGAACTGCTCTAATGTATGCAATCATTCTAATTCCAGTTTGATATTTCCATTTCCTAACACGGAGGACAGACCATTCTAAATATGAACATATGGACACTATCACTGTGCCACTACTGTGACATCTGTCACAAAAGGGGTCTGCTGCTTTTTTTTTTATTACAGAAGGAAAGCAGAAAAGTAAGGTATATAGTTTCTACCTTATCCAAAACTGCAACCCAGTAAGTCCAAAAACATGCGGTTTATAATAGTGCCTTTTTAAATATGTATTGTATTCTTTATTGTGTGTGTGTGCGTGCGTGCGTAATATTATACTATACTAGTTTTGTGTATAAAGCACTGAACCCCAGGGAAAATAAATCCAACCCTTTTCATCAGAGCTGTGGTAAAACTGACAATGGATATTTGAGCAGCAAGCCTTACCTGTAGGCCGTGAAACCACAATGGAAGCACAGTAGAACTGGTATGCACTTGTAAGAACCCTCTCCTCGCATTAAGCAGCAGCTTTTGTTCCACATGGGAACATTAGCTCATATGGTTAGGTTACATTCCCAGTCCACTACCCATAGGGAACTGGATTATTTTTACATCCAGTAGTCGTAAATGGCCGGCAGGGCCTCAAGGTCTGTAACAGACTCCAAACTATAAGCTAACCTAAAGCTTATGGAGAATTTCAAGTCTAACAAAAGAAAGGCCACATTATTTTGTAAGTAGACAGAATGACCAGGTTCCAAATAAGAAATGACTTTGCTTATTGAGTGAATAACAATTATCAGAGCTGAGGGTAAATACTTTGAGCTGTTTTCAGACCCTAATACAGTGATCCCTAACCAGTAGCTCGTGAGCAACATGTTGCTCTCCAACCCCTTGGATGGTGCTCTCGGTGGCCTCAAAGCAGGTGATTATTTTTGAATTCTAGGCTTGAAGGCAAATTTTGGTTGTATAAAAACCAGGTGTACTGCTAAACAGAGCCTGGATGTAGATTGACAATCCACATAGGAGCTACCAAATGGCCAATCACAGCCCTTATTTGGCACCCCAAGAACATTTTTCAAGTCTGTGTTGCTCCCCAACTCCTTTTTCTTCTGAATGTTGCTCACAAGTTCATAAGGTTGGGGATCCCTGCCCTAATACATGGCAGTATATATATATATACCATTCGTAAATTTGCATGATTTTTTATTACGGATTCACAAAATTTATAATTTACTGCAGGGCTGTCCAACTTGTGGCCCGCGGGCTGATACCCCCCCTTATGTGCCCCCCCACATGAAAGTCTGCCTGCTGTGTCTGCTTACCATGTGTAAGCGTTGAAAGGTATCAGTACTGATATTAAATGGCCCCTGCATGGTTTAAACCTCAAATTCAGACTGCAGTGGTTTAACTAGATATTAACTGGGCACCAAAGCAAATTATTTGTCGGGCCTCCCAAAAGTCTAGAGGTTGACCTGTTTTACCAATATTTATTGAAATTGTATATGAGTTAGGTCCTCATGGGGCCCCTATACCTCCTGCCTGCCCCCCCACCTGCAGTTGCAGGGTCCGCTTCCTCTGTAATTACGCCTGTCAGACTGTATTGTTCATCCATGTGATCCCCCCTGCATTGTTCACACCTTTAACACGTCTATTGTTCACACCTCTAAAGCCCTGTACTGTTCACATCTCAGACCCCGACTGAAACTGCATATTAAGACTGGTCCTGATAGGTTTCCCTGTCTCCTGCTCTATTCTGCCTGCCCTATGCTCCGTGTGTGCCTTTACTTTGACAGTGTGTCTTTACTCTGCCTGTCTGTGCCTTTACTGTGTGTGCCTTTACTGTGTGCGCCGTACTCTGCCCGTGTGCGCCGTACTCTGCCCGTGTGCGCCGTACTCTGCCCGTGTGCGCCGTACTCTGCCCGTGTGCGCCGTACTCTGCCCGTGTGCGCCGTACTCTGCCCGTGTGCGCCGTACTCTGCCCGTGTGCGCCGTACTCTGCCCGTGTGCGCCGTACTCTGCCCGTGTGCGCCGTACTCTGCCCGTGTGCGCCGTACTCTGCCCGTGTGCGCCGTACTCTGCCGTGTGTGCCGTACTCTACCAGTGGAGCATAAGCCTGGTATTTGTTCTGGGAGTTTGTTAGCATGTGAAAATTGTTAGAGACCCCTAAGATGTTTAATCATGTGTTGGGGGGGTGCTGTCCTATCCACAGGGGAGGAGGCATATGGATTTAAAGGAACAGTTCAGTGTAAAAAAAACTGGGTAACTAAATAGGCCATGCAAAATAAAAAATGTTTCTAATATAGTTAGTCAGCCAAAAATGTAATGTATAAAGGCTGGAGTGACTGGATATCTAACATAATAGCCAGAATACTACTTCCTGCTTTTCAGCTCTCTAACTCTGAGTTAGTCATCGAGTTTATGGGGGCCCACATGGGACATATCTGTTCAGTGAGTTTACAATTGATCCTCATCATTCAGCTCAGATTCAAAAGCAACAATTATGACCCATGTGGCCCTCCTCAAGTCTGGTAACCAATCAGTGGAAACCAAGAAAGCTGCAAAGCAGGAAGTAGTATTCCGGCTGTTATGTTCGACATCCAGTCACTCCACCCTTTACAGATTATATTTTTGGCTAACTAACTATATTAGAAATATTTTTTATTTTGCATGGACTATCTATTTAGCCAGTTTTTATTTTCATACTGAACAATTCCTTTATACATCATACTTTTTTCACATATGAGTGATAAGTGATATCCCCTGGTGTGCTACCACCATTAACGTGGACATGGTCTTGTCAGGGCCAGATTTACATAGCGGGTGCACTAGGCCTAATGTCGTTTATCGCTGTGTCCCCTCCCCTTTATTCATGCAAATTTTCATTATTGGAACCGGAGCAATGGGGATTGGTGCACTGCTTAATTTACATAGCTTTACATAGCTGATTGCTGCAAAGCTTAATTTAAATAGCAAGAAGTACAAGACCAGCTGGAGCACCTCTTCTTTGAATGCTATATCAAACTTGCCCTCTAGGGCCATGGAACAAAGTGTGCAAAAAGAGTGTGATGACTTTTGATTAAGACACTTACTTGTTTTTTGTTCTGAGCCCGTGTGAGCCTCCACCTGCGCGCTGAGTAGAAGATGAAGTAACCCACAGTAGCTGCAGTGACGATGAAGAAAGACACGGAGACAAAGAAGATAGAATAATGGTTTATCCATGATCCATGTTTCCTCCCAACTTCTATCACCATTGTGACCTGCATGCCACCTTTAATCAGGTCTACAATCTCATTCCCTTTCAGGTTTCCAATCATGATGGCAACGGTGTCCTTTGTGCCTGTAAAACAAAATGATTGATGGGAACTACAATTTTGGTTGTCTGGATGTGTGTGCCTTAAAACCACAGGCAGCATAAAGAAGTAGTTATTTGAGGGTTAAAATAGTCGTTACACATAATTCTTGATAATGGCTCCTACACACATTGAAACAGATCATGCCATAAATTCCTAAAACTGCAATTTGTTGTTAGAATTCTGGCAGTTTTATCAATACAATAGTTATAGATTACATGGCATACAATATATCAAGGACTAATAACATGCTGTTTATTTAGTAAATAGATTTTTTTTATAGTTAACCTCAATACTAGGTTTACCTTGCATGCAAAGATCTACAGACGTGTGGAATGTTGTTATGGGGTTAAGCATTTAGGTCAGTGTGTAATGTATCTTAGAAATGTATATGAAGGCATAACCTCAATCTCTAGACCGCATTTCATTCTTTTGTCACAAAAATAAGCAGGTACAATGAAAGATCTCAGTAATTTTTTAAGTCAAAAATGTGAACCTGAGACCAATATCTATGCCTACAGGCAAATACTGTATGTTCATGTGTTCCAAATATCTCAGCCTGCATTAGGTAAGTGATTGGATTCTAGGTCAAACATAGGGTGGAGAGGACAAAATATTGAGAAAAAAATACATTAAAGCAGATCAAAATTCTGCCTCCTGTTTCCCACAGTGTCCCCTAGTTCTCCATTGAAGGTGACCAAAAACTTAGCGCTGGTAAGGAGCATTCCATACCTCACCAACATTTGAAAAACGAAAAGAGGGATAAAAAATGGACCATGCCCATTTTATGGCCACATCCTATAATTTACTATGTCAAACAAAATTTGGCAGGTTATTAAAGTTTAAACACATTTTTTGGGAGTTTTAGTGCAATATTTTATGTGTTATAACAGTGTTGCTAATGAAAGTGAATTGCCCTTTAAGATGCTAGTCTCAGTTCTCCCAATATACCTGTTTATTTTAAATAGTTACAACTGTATCTTTGCTTATCTCAAATTTAGGGATGCACCGAATCCACTATTTTAGATTCTGCCGAACCCAGAATCCTAAGCGAAAGATTTGACTGAATACCAAACTGAATCTGCATCCAAATTTGCATATGAAAATTAGGATTAGGATTCGGATTCGGCCCATCAGAAGGATTCGGCCGAATCTGAATCAAGCTGAAATGGCCGAATCCCGGCCGAATACTGAACCAAACCTGGATTCTGTGCATCCCTACTTAAATTGTTACAAATGTATCAAAGTGCAGCTGCTGGCTGTTCTGGGTTTTCTGCCAAAAAGCCTCTTATTTTAATCTTTTTCTCGAGTCAGTGCAGGAGATCATTTTAGTACATTTTACATTTTAGTAAGAAACCCAGGACTGCAGGATGAGCGGTCAAAATTGGGACGGTCCTGCAGAAAACGGGGTAGTTGTGAGGTATGACATTCTCATTGGAGAATTCTCTTGCATCTGTAATTGTGAGTCATCTTGCGGTTACCTTACATATGGAGATTAGTGTGTTAAGTTGGTTTCACAATATTATTATTGTAATTTTAACATCTCAATGTAGGATATGTTGCTTCTGCTGCTGCTTAGTTGGTCTGTGATAAACTGGATTTAAAATCCCCAGCTCCAGTTGCAGGAACAAAGAATATGGAGTCATATTTACATAATTCAGGTGCAATTCTCAGTGGCAGAAACACACATACAAACTGACTGATGGTTGGCTAATTTAGATAAAGAAGAATATTTTAAACATTTTTCAATGTGTTTTGACATGTTTACCTGTTTTACCAAGACACTGTCAAACTAAAAAAAAACCCTACAGTTAAAATAAAGATATAACTCCTAAAGGTGAATCAATGATTCATGCATTCATATGCATAGAGAACATTTCCATGCGTTGTGCCACCTAAACTGCATCACAAATCTGGTACCAGATTCACCCCTGGCTAAGCATAAGATAAGGACCAAAACTGTAGCAGGTATGTGATCCCTTATCTAAAACCTGTTATCCAGAAAGCTCTAAATTGCAGGAAGGCCATCTCCTATATGGTCCAATAATTCTAATTTTTAAAAATTGTTTTTTTTACCCTGTAATAATGAAACCATAATGGTAACTAAAAGCATGAATCCACATTGGTGGCAAAACAATCCTATTGGGTTTATTTCACGTTTAAATGATTTTAGGGCACGGTGATCCGATTTTTCTAGATAATAGATTTTATAGATATGTATGTAGAAAGGAACGTGGCTAATGTTGATAGGAAACTATACAGCTTGGCCAAAACTGTTGTACAAAGTAATTGCTATGTGTTTATATGTTACATGGGCAGATAGGGGAGTGCAAGCTGGAAGCCGGGGGGGGGATCAGGGAATGTGTGTTCTACAGTTGCCTCAGTGAGCTCCGTTGGAAGTTCTCGCCAGAGGTAATTACAGGGAGTCATGCATGACTGCCAGCCTGACTCCTTATTTCAAAACATTCAATTAACCCCTTATCTGTCATGGATTGTAGAACTTCTATGGAAACGCCAGCACTGAGGATTTTACATTTCTGGGGTTCATTTATATCTATGCGTGGCAGCATACTGCATGGTAAGATAAAACCCATGTGGTTAACCCTCTAACTGTATAAGTACTTTAAGGTAAAGTCACCTAGCAAGTTTGGTAAGGGGTCATAAAACTTAGGAACGTTGTTGGACTAAAATCCCCAGCATTCTTGAGTACATAACAAAGAGTGAAACGTCTTAAAAGGTTCACACACTGCACAGTAGCCCAGTTAATGCAAGTGGATCCCCCAATGAGAATCCCGATGCCTTGGTTTACATGTGACCCTATGTCATGGCTTCATACAATCATTGGCAAGAGATGCCTGCATGCCAAGGCACAAATAGTACAGTACTCAACATTACAGATGTACCTCTAGGAGAGAGTATTCTTATTCTAGAATTGCCTTGTATAAAATCAATTTTATTTCTGTCCCCTTTAACGAGAAAATCATACTTGGCTCTTATTAAACCAAATATTCTTGTGCATACCAGACTGGCTCTAGACATAAAAGGGCCTCTATGCTGCATTAAGAATGTTTGCAGAAGCATGTTCGATGCCAGATGGCTATGTAGAGGAATATTTTGTGTACGGGGCATCTGAGGATCAAATCAAAACCACCTAGAGTGACAAGTTCAAGGAGGGACAGACAATAAGCACTTTGTTTTGCACATTCACCTGGGACACCTCTCAAACATATCTAGTTTCTTTGGTATGCAAATGGAAGAACTGCACGGATACCAGAGTTGAGCTGCTCTGCATACAACTAAGTGATACAGGCAAACGACCACATTTGGAGAAGTAGGAAGTAGCAGGTGGGGGATTGGCCCAAGGACGGGTGTTTACTTTACTTTTAAACATATTTATATTCCAGTCTCTTATTCAAAGCAGCACATGGTTTCTAGGGTAATTTGGACCCTAACTACAAGATTACAGATAGGAGAGAATAAAACACAAAATAACTCAAAAAACACAAAAAATTAAACCAGTTGCAAATGGCCTCACTCCCTTCATCATACTAAAAGATCATTTAAAGGTGAACAACCCCTGAGCCAGTATGGGGCTCCATTTGCAAAAGCTCACTTTATAGTCCAATCAATGCAATTGGTATTAGAGAGCTTTAATTTGCATTCAAATAAAATGGAAAATAAATTGTAGCAGGACAGATAAGAGATATTTTATTACCTCCAAGATACGCAAGGAGTGCAAATAACAGTGTTGTAATATAATGACAAATCATCAGCCCCAGAAAAACAAAAGGGATTGGACAGCTTGATTTCCTTCAGAATATATTTACTTACTTTACTTATTTACTGGAATTCTGGAAATCATGGATGGTTGAGGGTCACTGAAAACTTGAGAATCACAAGTAAAAGAGAATAAAAACTAATTGGGTTTGCTTTAAGGGTTATGTAATAAAATGCACTAAGTTTGCCAAGGGGCAGTAACCCAAAACAAGTAGAATTTAAGTCACCTTAAAAAAGCATTATTGGGCGCTTTGTGTTACTGATACCGTGCTAACTTGGTGACTTTCATTACATATGGTGATTTTTCCCATAGACTTCAATAGAGTTTTCACATGATAAACTGAGATCATTTTTTCTGAATTGAATTGCATCTCATCCATGCATTTTTACTAGATAAAGCTTTTTCTCGCTGCATTGAATCTGGCCCTGTGAGTGGTTGATAATCTGGTCAGTTTGGTCATATGTATCAACAAGAAAAGCAGGGAAGGAAAGAAACTAGCAAAATAAATGCAACATAAGAGGAGAAAGGAAAATGGTGGGGTATGAAGAAAAATATACCCTTTGTCTGATGATAGTGTCCCTGTAAATAAGGATTTATTCTATTTCCACCCTTTCCTTTTTTCAGTGCTACAGCAAATTTCACATGGTATCTCCCCACTCTGTCTATAATCCATTAACTTTCCATTAGTCATGCAATATCAAGCCATAGATATCTTTATTGTGCACAGAACTTCTCTAACACTGAAGGGTGGAATTAGATTACCCAACAAAAGAACTTCCCTGAAATTAAACAAACATAGTGCCTGATGGGCAATCGTGGATTTAGATTCTTTGTCAGTTTTAATATATAAATAATACATATAAATGTATATATATATATTCCTGTACAATTGCCCAACGTGCTCCCCCTTTGCTTATTCTTATTCCATCTTTCCTTGGTTTCCTATGTTATTGCTCTATTCCCCAGTTCAGCTAAAATGCAGTAGGAAGTAAGTTGTGTGTAAATCCATTTTCATTTGAGATACTTGCGCCAAAATGCGTTTTTCGCACTTCCGCATAATTGCATTTGGCACCTTCCTGCCCTCCGGTCTCAATCAGCTGCACCTATTGAGGCTGGGGAAACCTGGAACTACCTCCACCTCCTAATCAGGGAGTTCAGCCATTCAGGGTTCAGACATTGGTCAGGGCACCCTCCAAGGTTCAGTCGTTGGTCAGGAGCCCTCTAATATAATGAAACACAGACAGATATAGGAAATTTGGTGGGCGGGGCAAAATTTGAGCTGGCTGGCAAAAAAAAAAACAAAACTATTATGTGCCTACCCGCCTCTCCCATCCTCTTAGAACTGTTTTTACAGAAGCCAGTAGGACTGTGCGCTTCTGCAAATATTGCGCACAATCCTGTCTGCTTCTGAAATTACGATTGCAATACAGGTATGGGATCTGTTATCCAGAAACCCGTTATCCAGAAATCTCAGAATTACAGAAAATCCGTCTCCCATAGACTCCATTTTATCCAAATAATCCAAATTTTTAAAAATGATTTCCCTTTTCTCTGTAATAATAAAACAGTACCTTATACTTGGTCCAAAGACATAATTAATCCCTATTGGCAGCAAAACCAACCTATTGGGTTTATTTAATGTTTACATGATTTTCTAGTAGACTTAAGGTATGAAGATCCAAATTACAGAAAGATCTGTTATCCGGAAAACACAAGGCCCCAATAATGCTGGCTCACAGATCCCATACCTGTACAATGCGCATGGTGGGAACCATAGGGGAAACGGAAGGGGGCGGGGGGAAATGCCGGGCAATCCACCAACAAAAAGGGCCTGGGTAGAGCAATGCACTCCTAATCTCACCATAACTGATCTTCAAGATGGGTTTTCAGGTGTAGCAAGAGGAGCAATGACCATTCTACCAATTTTCACCCTAACTAGCCTTCAGGGTTTAGTTTCATTTGGTTATATTCAGGGCTCAGAGTGTTTAAGTAATGATACCATTCATTTGTGCAAGGATAAATAGGAAGAAATGTTATATTTGCAATAAAGTTATAGGACCTATTATCCAGAATGCTCCGGACATGGGGTTTTCCACAGTTAACTGATCTAGAAGCTGTATCCTTATTTTTTATCTCCTGGATCAAGGAAAAAAATGGTAATAATCATTACTCATATACCAGGCATGAATTTCCTTCTGGAGAAGGTTAATTGGGAGCATGAAAATGTTGACTGTGCATCTGTTGAACTTTGAAAAGGAACAAGGATTTCAAAAAGACTCCAAAGCACAGGGTTTCTGTCCTGAGCAGGGGTCTGAATACATAATACAAATTATCCAGTTGGTAGAACTTTTAAAATGCTAAATGTTAATATTGCTTACTTTCCACAAGGGACTGATAATTATAAGGAGTGCTGATGGAAGTATTCATTGGCTGCATTGCTACCAAAAGATAATGCTAGTGGCATCTTTTTATTCTTATAGATATCAAATGCCTCTTCAATCTGGTTCGTTTGCATACCTGCCAAGCAACAAAAACTGTATGTGTCAGGCAGAAGGTGTGAAGACAGACATACATCCCAAGATTTGGTCAGGCAGTTTGGCCATTTTAGATCACAATGACTAATCTTCTGGGTTCTTCCTTTGCCACAATGCATTGCTGAGTAGTTTTCTGATATTATGGAAAGGGGGAATCCCATTGGTCAAACATGTTATTTTGGAGTAAACAAATAGCAGTTTGAAGCTCAGTGTGCCTGAAACCCACAGGAGCAGGTTTTGTTGGTTGATTATTTCAATGATACTACAGAATGGGTCAATTTAATTGGTTAGATAGGAAGAGTGTGATTTTAAGATAAATAGATGGCAGAATAAAGTTAGGACACCTTTAAGAAAGTGTTGCATTTGGTCTTATGCTATAAAGCAAGTAAATATTTGATTGGGCAGATAGAATGCAGCTATTGTGAGGGGGTGGGATGAAGTCCTGCGTATACAAAGTAGTCGTTGACCTTCTCCTTGATGTGAGGACAATTCCTGAAAAGGAAATGCATTCTGTGTCGAAACAGATGATTTGTCGTAATAGGAAATAAAGCATCTATGATACAGTATATGCCTAACTGTATATAACAAGTAGAAACTGTCAATTTCGCAGCACAGTAGAATACATGGATGTATACACTGAACATACAGATTACATGCAAATGATAACTGATACAATGGGGTAAATAGGGCCCTGACATACTGTGTGCCACAGTCCTTCATAGAGAATGTTGTTTAATCATTTACATCTGTCTCTACCCCTGTGGAGGTTACCATTTCCCTTTCACAAGTACACAAACACATGCTAAGGTCCACTTCCTCATCTGCCAACTGAGAGAACATCAAATCACAACACTTAGAGCCCCCCACCTGTACATGAAACAGCAAGTCTAACCACTATAATACTGTGAAACCTACAAACTGAAAAAGGGGACAATTATTATGTATTTGCAGGGGCGTAACTACAGAGGAAGCAGACCCTGCGCCTGCAGGGGGGCCCAGGAGGTATAAGGGGCCCCATGAGGCCCTAATTAATAAACCATTACATTATATATTGGTAAAACAGGGCAACCTCTCAATATGTTGGGGGCCCTAAAATTAATTTGCTGTGGGGCCCAGTAACATCTAGTTACGCCACTGTGTATTTGCTAACAGAAATCTGCAAATGTGCCTGCTAGCAATCTCCTTATTAAGGGACAAGGAAAGAGTTAAGTACAGGAGAGTGCCACCGTGTTGGGCAGCCCCCCAGCGATTAGAACCTCAAATCCAGGGGCATTGTATAAGCCAGCAGAGAAAACAATCAATGTCCCAATAATCTAAATAGGTGCCATATAAACTATAGAGACTCTGCAACTCAAAAGGTGGCCATACACAGGGAGATCCGCTAGTTTGGTGATGTCGCCAAACAAGCGGATCTCTCCACATTGTGGTGGGCGATATAAGACTGATCTGATTGTGGGCCCTAGGGCCCAACGATCAGATCAGAATGGAGGCTATACGGGTGGTTGGATTGCCGGACTGCATCAACGTACATATTGATCGGGGACGACCGTCGGATGGCCCCACACACAGGCCAATAAGCTGCCAACAGACCAAATTGGCCTGTGTATGGGGGGGGGGGCTTTAGGGGCAGATCTATTAAGGGATAAATTGAAAATTCTAAATTCTAATTTTTTAGTTTTTCTATGGTCATAACCAGGACCGCAGTCAGAAATCGCAGGGCCCCATACAACAAAATTTCCTGGGCCCCCTGGGCTGCACCCACCGCAAGCCCCACCTACAGGTCCGCCCTCCCCACCCCACAGGTCCGCCCTCCACCACACAGTAAAAAAGCAAAAAAAACATTTGTGGCCAGGGCCCACTGATTAAAAATAATGGTGGCTAGGACCCCACATGAGAAAAAAAATTGGTGGCCAGGCCCCCCCCCCACATTATGAGAAAATTGGTAGCCAGGGACCCTTAAACGTCCATGCCTTCCCGAAGTCAGCAGCTCTCAGAAAGATGGGGGGCCCGGCTAATCAAGTAAGTGTGGCGTGGCTGGCCCCCCTTACCCTCGGGGCCCCCTACAACTCTCCCCCGTCCCCCCTGATGGATGCCCTGGTCATAACTGTCAAATTCGACTAGGGAGTTATTCAAATTCGATTCAAGTTTTTTTTTTACAAAAATCTATTTTATTAATAAATTTCAATTGGTCAAATTAAAGTTCATGGGAGTTTAAAAAAAACTCACATGAATTCAAAATTGATAAATGTGCGTCTTAATCTATAGAGCACTGCAGGACAATGATAGGCCAATACTTTCTTTTTGAATACTGGAATGACAAACATTTATGCAGATCATTTGCCACCATAACAGCCAAGAGAGCGAAAAATATCTAAAGCCTTGATAAGAATAATGTCACACCTTGCTGTTCCTCTGCCTGCATATAAACACAGGTGGAGGAACGTCCAATGCACTCCCATCTGCTCCTGCCTGTACCTGTGCTGAGATAGGCCTGCTTACCAAAGAGTAAAATTAAAGCTAACCAGAGTGAGATTCCTCCACTCTTTATTCGGTTTTATTGGATTTTTAAGAGTGGATTTATCAAGGGTGAACTTTCCCTTTGACCCACTAATAAACTCATATAAATGAATAGAGAGTGGCGTAATTTCACTATGAAAGACTATGGCAAGCTCTAATTAATCTGTCCCTTAGCCCTGAAGTGGTGAAACCACTAAAATCATAGTGCTGTGGTACAGACCATAGTAGTAATACCAATGGTTGTAAGCAAGTGCACGTTATATGGAACACACAGGGCTATCTCTGCCAATTGTGATGCCCAAAGTTTCAGAACCTGCATTTGCCCCCCCCCCTATCTGTCCCATTGCAGAGAACTTTCTCTTTAAAAATGAAAAAAGTTCTAATATGAAAGGTAGCTTCTACCCCCCTTGCAGCCTGAGGTGAGGTTCTCATAGTATTTATTACAATATCTTTTTTACAGAGAACATAAGGTAACAGGATATCCCATGAGGCTGTTATAATGTTTAGTTTACACTTCGAAAGTATACTGGGCTAAAAATCACAGTATGCTCCAACATATGATCATTATTAAGTTACAGCATTCTGGTAACTTTAACACTCCAGCAACATCAGGGTTGTAGGTGTTCTATGCAGGATTAAAATGACATTTATGTGCACCCCCTGAATGTCTTGGTGTAATGCCCGAAGGCGCAGTTGAAGTAAGGACCAAAGAGAAGGCAACAATCCAAGTTCGCGGTACAGAAAAGGGTTTATCAAAGAATGGTCGTAAAACAGGCAGAATGGTCAAGACAGGCAGTACAGATTCAAAGTCGATAACAGGCAAGGTTCAAACACGGATAAGCAAAACAGAATATATCGCACCCAGGAACTATATGAAATAGACCTATAATTGGGCAAGGTCAGGATGGAAATGAGGGTCTTTATAGTCCAGTCTATTGGCGCCAAAATTGACGCGCTGGCGTCAGACGCAGACGCCAGCGTCCCCACGCTGACGCCTTGACGCCGGCGCCCGATTCTGACGCCGGCGTCCGTTCCGTCGCCGGCGACCAATCACAGGGCAAGAAGGAGATGATGCAGGATGATTGCGACCACCCGGAGCCATGTGCAGGGAAGAGGAATCGCCATTTTGGACGCCATCTTGGAGCAGGTCAGTAGACTCCATTACACTTGGTCGTTTCCCATACAACACTTTGAGAGTGTACTTAAACGACTAGGCCTCTGACATGGTTAATAAAAAGGGTTGCACCAAATCCAGAAATCCATTAGTTGTTTGGCCAAATCCCAGTACTTTTTGAAGTGTTTAGCTGAACAGAAAGAAACTGAACTCTAAAGCAACGTGACTGCATAACTGAAGATGATTTTTTTCTCTCAGTTGCTACAATATTTTGGAATTTGTCCTCAGATTTGAAAATACAAATTAGGGCTTGGATTCCCTTCAATAATCGAAAACATCGAAAATTATGGATTTGGTGCATCCCTAATTACAACAGAAACTCCCAACCATGAAAGCTGCTCACATGTTTCTCCTGCAGATTTATGCCTTTATGGAGGTCAGTAGTTATTATAGAACAGTGATTAACAGAAATGTACTTTGATTCCCTTTTCACAATGACGCAGAATATTGCCATAGCCTGCATGACACCCAGCATAGGAAGAATGTAAATCTGTTATCCTTGTTCCAACAGTAGTTGGTTCATGGAAATGGTCAATATTTGTGATTGCTGAAATGAATAAAACAAAGCATAGAAGCGAAGTCTAAAAGTGGCTATACACGGGCTGATAAAAGCTGCCAACTCGATCCTTCTGGTGCGAGCTGATGGGCCTGCCCAACCGATATCTGGCAGGTTTGATTTTGCCATGGATGGAGGGACTACATCTGCACATTCATACGCCCCATCCTGACTGCCTGTCTAGGGTCAGACAATCGGATCAGCTTAATATTGTCCGCCTCAAGTTCTGATCATTTGGGGACTTCACTTAACTGTATGACGAGTGACAGAGCAAGCGAGTGTGTGTTTTGTATATAGTGTTGAGCAAATGTATTCACACCAGAGATGGCAGCTTTAAATCTTTTTAGATTAGGACCAGCTTTCCCCAGGAGTGATTTTGGCCCATTCTTCAAGGATATTCAAAAGCACCACAATTTGCAGTTCCCAGTTGGTTAGTAGAGCGAGGTCACACGTTGTGTGTTTATGTTGCGTTTTTAAAAACGAGCGGTCAATGGTAAATACACCAATGAAACCACACACACAAGATAATATGCCTTTTTCAGCCTGTAGTTGTCTTTTCCCAACATACACTTTTGTTTTTTCTTGTTCCCCACAATTCCACTCTGAAGAATTTTAGTAAACTTTCGTTAAAAAAAAGCCAAGCAAAAAAGCAATTTACATGCAAAATGTAGCCATACTGATCAATATGCAACGTAATTACACCAATTCACCAGCATACAATGCCGCAAACACGTATATGCACAATCCATCTTGCAAGAGTGTTCTTGAGCCATTCCAGTGTTACATTGGTCTTGTGTTTGACATGAGGGCCTTAAATGTGAATTTTTGTCCAGAGTTCGCTTTTTCAGCAGACTGAAATGAGTTTGTATGCAACTTGATATGGATCCACACCTATAGTGAAGTATGGCGTGGCAGCATTACCATGTGGGACTGCCGTTTAAAATGCAATAGAAGAGTGTCTTATTCGAGAAAATTAAATAACTTGTCAATGGTGTGGATATTTTTGCAAAAACAATTTCATTGGTGAAAAAATAGCACTAGACATATTCCTATAAAAAGTAGGAACGTGTATCACTTTAAAAAAGTGTAAGTCAGCAATTATAAACGGCCTTGTTAATCTACTGATTTACATCTGTCCATAAACAGCAGTCACGTTGTGCAAATGAACCTAAGTCTGATAAAGTTGAACTTTCCATTGGTCCTACACATACAACATAGTAAGTTAGGTTGAAAAAAAAAAAGACACGTCCATCAAGTTCAACCTTTTAATTCTTTAAAACCTGCCTTACTGCTACAAGATCTTCAGATTAATACAGGTGCTTGGGTATTGCAGTCGTAACCATAGTCTGTAAGCATACACCAAGGGGGTACTTATTTATCAAAGGTCGAATATTAGAGTTTTTTTTTAAATATAAATGAATTCTAAGGACCTCGAACTCGAAGAAAAAAATAGAATATCTAAAACTCGAACGAATATTAACGATTTCAAATTCGAACCGTAATAAATCTGCTCCCGAGTTTCTTTGGTTGTCATTCAGAAATGGAGTTTTTCAAAAAGAAATGCATTTTTTATTGTAATTACATTTAATGGGCCTCCCCAACTAAAATAACTGTTTGATAATTAAAATCATTTGTAAGCCTGCATTGCCCGATAGGAAGGAAAAAAAATGTTAAAGCGCTAGGAACATACGCACTAGAGAAAATCAGTCACAGATATTTTGTACAGGATCAAACATGTCCTAAAAATATAAGTTTTTATAAATTTTATTTTATCTCTTTCCTTGGCTGAATGGCTGGATATATGCAACTGACATGCAGTGGTTTCTACAGATGAACCAACTTAGTAACGAAGACATTTCACTATTATATCACACAGGTTGGGCTTTGCCAAAGCAAGTACATCTGGAATTACAGTTAGATAATTACACAGTTGTTAAGATGAATATCTCTTCTTCCATCAAGTTAAAGCATAAGTAGGAGGTTTATATAAACTCCTCACATCCCATTCCTCGCCGGTTAGAAAGTGTCTGGGAAGGAGGGGTTTTCTTATTAGCTACAATATAGAGCAGTGGTCCCCAACCAGTAGCTTGTGAGTAACATGTTGCTCTCCAAACCCTTGGATGTTGCTCCCAGTGGCCTCAAAGCAGGAGCTTATTTTCGAATTACAGGCTTGGAGACAAGTTTTGGTTGCATAAAAAACAGATGTACTGCCAAGCCGAGCCTCAATGTAGGTTGACAAGCCACATAGGGGATACCAAATGGCCAATCACAGCACTTATTTGGCAGCCCAAGAACATTTTTCATGCATTAGTTGTTCCCAACTCCTTTTACTTCTGAATGTTGCTCATGGGTTCAAAAGGTTGGGGATCCCTGATATAGAGTAAGCAGAGCCCAACAGTCCAGGCCCCCCTGTTCCCTGGATTCCCCTGTGACTGTGAGGTTTTCTTCCTCTACAGTTACACCACCAGCTCGAAAAATGTAATGTATAAAGGCTGGAGTGACTGGATGTCTAACATAATAGCCAGAACACTACTTTAAAGCAGGAAGTAGTGTTCTGGCTATTATGTTAGACATCCAGTCACTCCAGTCTTTATAGATTACATTTGCAAAGCCTATCTATTTACCTAGTTTTTATATTTATACTGAACAATTCCTTTTAGAGTTACCACTGGGGTCTTAATGTGGCCGTAGACGTGCAGATACAGCCCTTTGTCCGACGCACGATTGTTCGTTACAATCTCCAGACCTACCACTAAGAATTCAGATTAAATAAAGTAGTACAGAGAACAAATCAGACAATGTTCCGGCCATTAATTAAAAGACAACAATCATACAAAAGTTATGTTCGACAAATATTAGTGACAGTTACCCATTGATATCGTCAGATAGGCAATGCATGCAGAGATAAATCGTACGAAACGAAGATTCATACAATTTAGGGAAGGGACAGAACAGTAAAGCTTTTTAGTCATTTGCCAAGAACAAAAAGAACATAATTGGCAATGAACAACAAGCTGTGAATATTGATTGACAGCTGTAAGATTTTATCAGGCAACCAGTCACAAGAATAGTCACAAGCAGTTTTTGTGATAAGCATTTAGCTTTTGAACAGAGCAAAAGTCAAAGAGAAACTTAAAGGGGTACTATCATGAAAATTACATTTTAATATTAGCTTCATCATACTGAAATAAATAACTTTTTAAATATAATCATTTAAAAAATCTGCACTGAAATAATCAAGTATTTGTATGATGCAGAACTGTACCAAATTGGTTACAATTCTGCTTGCCAGTGCCAGGTTAAAATAAGTTGAAAAGCAAGGGAGAATTGCTGCAAGGTCCATTACCTTAAAGGGGTGGTTCACCTTTAAGTTAATTTTTAGTATGTTATATAGTGGCCAATTCTAATCAACTTTTCATTTGGCCTTCGTTTTTTTTTTATACTTTTTTCTGACTTTTTCCAGCTTTCAAATGAGGGCCACTGACCCCATACAAAAAACAAATGCTCTGTAAGGGCTGGGACACACTGGGCGATTTGGGGAGATTTAGTCGCCTGGCGACTAATCGCCGCGACTTTCCACGACCAATCTTCCCCGAATGCTTCCCCTCTCTCTGCGCCTGGCTAAAATGAAAAATCGCCTGCGCTAATCACACGCGGCGATTCGTTTTCCGAAGTCACCCGAAGTTTCCTCGTGAGGCAACTTCGGGCGACTTCGGAAAACGAATCGCTGCGTGTGATTAGCGCAGGCGATTTTTCATTTTAGCCAGGCGCAGAGAGAGGGGAAGCATTCGGGGAGAAAAGTCGCTGCGATTAGTCGCCAGGCGACTAAATCTCCCCAAATCGCACAGTGTGTCCCTACCCTAAGGCTACAAACGTATTGTTATTGCTACTTTTTATTACTCATCTTTCTATACAGGCCCTCTCTTATTCATATTCCAGTCTCTTATTCAAATCAGTGAATGGTTGCTAGGGTAATTTGGACCCTAAACTGGGGAGCTGCTAAATAAAAAGGCGAGCAACCCCTTTAGGACAATGTAAGAGAAGCGGTTTCCTTGTAGCACTAATACAGCATATGCCGTGGCTGCTGAATCACGCAGTGAATATATTAGTGTGCACATTACAAGGCATGAAAGACATTTATTGATAACATGGTTTCTGTTTAGGTTGTGTGATAAGCAACAATCATTATTGGTCTGCAGAGGCCTTGTACCACCTCCTGCACAGTTACGGACCACACACACACATTGGGGCAGATTTACTAAGATGCGAAGTGGCTAACGCTAGTCGACAATTCACTAGCGCTGCCACCCGCACGGACATTGAGGATTTACTAACAGGCGCGGGCGCCAATTCACTAGCGAAAGAGGCCATTGCTAGCAGTCATTTGCAGTCTTTTCGCTCTGGCGAACTGACGTTACTTTGCAAATTCACAAAAATGCGGATTTTACAGAATGTTACCTCTTTCGCCAGAGTTGCCTTTGCCACCTCAGACCAGGCGAAGTGCTATAAAGTAGTTAGAACTTCCTCAATCTTCTGTTACTTACATCATATCCTGTGTGTCAAAAATGCATCTAAGTTTGAAAAACACTGGCGACTTTTCCTTTTTTGAAGTGGGATTGCCTGCAAAAGTCCCCACTTGAACTTTTTTTTGGTAACTGGTTTTCCCCATACATTTTCAAACATATGGAGCATTATAATAACTCTATTGTCTTAAGGTTCTCTGGACATGTGTTTTTAAAAGTGGAATTTGTAAGTACGTATATGCACCAACAGACGTCCTTACAACTTTAAATTTCCCAACTTATGCAAATTGACCTAAGTACAAGATCACTTGTGAATTTTCGCTAGGCACAAATGAACGCACTGCCGAAGTACAACTAGCAAAAAGTTGCCAGTGTTTGGCGCCCAGGACAAAACTCCACATATTAGTGAATTGGTGTAGTTTGAGCACATTTGCACCTGGCGAAGTGTTGTGATGGGTGCAAAACGGACACTGGTAAAAATTCGCCGCTTAGTAAATCAGCCTGATTGACTTATGTAAGTGATGGAAATGGAAGTGATAAGCAGCTACAAATGAACTGATAACCACACACACAGACAAATAAGGGTAATCAACTTTGTCCTGCACTTTGCACCCTGCCTTCATGAATTGTAGTAGGTTTCTCACTCCATTTTGGAGCACAGACACCTCTTGTGACTGCCCCTATGGATCCAGTGCTGCCTGATTTATGTGCGCTGAATTCATGAGGGGTGACAGGCTCGTAGGCCGGCTAGGCAGCAGTAATGGCCACAGGCCAAAATGGAGCCCTATAATTACCACATGCCCTCTACCCTAAAGCACTCTGCACCTCAGGGAGGATTTTTACTTATCCAGATCTATGTAAATGAACCATTGTGTCCCTACCTGTGTACATATTTATATGGACAACTGGAGAACTATGTAACCTATACCCTGATTCTGTTTATAAATACAGAATAGAAAGTTACTTATTGTGACACTGGAAATAAAAAAAGGATAAAGCTGGCCATAGACGCAAAGATCCGATTGTACGAATCGAGGATTTGTCCGATTTTCTGACCGTGTGTGGAGAGTCCCAACATTTTTTATCCGGTCGTTTGGTTGATCGGACAGGTTAAAAGATTTCCGTTGGCTGCCGATAATATCTCTGCGTGTATTGACGATCATACGATTTTTAGTGGGAGACCAGCTTTGTTGGGCATAACTTTCGTACGATTGCCGTCAGGGGCAGAACATCGGCTGATCTGTTCTTTTACTACTTTATTTGATCTGAATGGTTAGTGGCAGGTCGGGAGATGGGGAAGATCTTTGCATTTATGGCCAGCTTTAGGGTAAGGGCACACGGGCAGATTCGGGGAGATTAGTCGCCCCGGCAACAAATCGCCTCTTCTTCGGGGCGACAATCTCCCTGAACTGCCTTCCCCTCAGCTATAATAAAAAATTGCAAGCTGGGCAGCACTTCTCTTTCCGAAGTCGCCTCACGCGGAAACTTCAGGCGACTTTGGAAAACTTAGCGCCACGAGGTGATTTTTCATTATAGCCGGCGGGAAGGCAGTTCGGGGCGATTGTCGCCACGAAGAAGAGGCGATTTGTCGCCGTAATCTCCCTGAATCTGCCCGTGTGCCCTTACCCTAAAGCAGCCTGTTCCTACTGGCTTTCCATTTGTGTTTGTCACTCTCTTCAGCTCCATTCCCAGCACAGAAAGAATGATTAGAGGCAACAATTATACAG
Organism: Xenopus laevis; assembly: GCF_017654675.1. NCBI lineage: Eukaryota > Metazoa > Chordata > Amphibia > Anura > Pipidae > Xenopus > Xenopus laevis. The sequence continues at coordinate 50,397,960 of NC_054385.1, forward strand.
ATTCAAGGTTAATACCCTGAGCCTTCTTCATTAGCTGGGGATGTAGTCACAGGGCTGGAAACAAAGACTTCAAAAGAATAATGAAAAGGACTACTTTAATGGCTACATTTATTAAAGGGTACAATGTATTAAAGCTTACATATTACCTTGCAGAATAGTGAGTGCACTGGAGCACAATAGTGGGACAGCCAGCGACTAATAACAACAAATAAATGCAAACAAACAAGCCACGTGCCCGTTATGACATTACAAGAGGGATCACATTCCGAGCAGCGTCGGTGCCAAAGTACAGGGCACAGTGTTGAGGGGAACTTGGGGCAAACAAACATAAATAAACGCTACGGACTGGAGAGAGTTGGGAGAGACTTTTGTGAGGGGGGAGCAGGACTACTACTAGATATGAAATCAGAGAAGCAGAGCCCCGCCACTTACCCGGGTGAGACATCTCAAACACCTCATTGTCAATGCCATTGTTATAAACGACCACTGCCCGGGCGCCCCTCTCGGCAGCTCTATTGATCTTCTCAGTGAAAGTGCAGCCCCCTCCCCTCTGGATGAGCGCGATCCAGGGGCCGGTCCAGCCGCTCGGGACGCTGAAGTTCACGTTGTCTTTGCAGGCGGTGTAAAGCTTCTCCGACTTGGGCAGGACCACCAGCCCCGCCGCCCTTTCAATGGGGGAGTCTTGTCCGAAGACCCCGATCTCCCCCTCCTCCCCGTAGGTCTTGTTGTCATACACGTACGAGTAGTTCACGTTGGCCGTCCAAAGAGTCTCGGCGCGGGTGAGCGACAGGTTTAAGAGCAGTAAGGCCAATAGTGATAAGTAGGGTAAGGGGAAGCATTGGCAGCGCATTTTTAGCGCCCCCATTCCTTCTTGTGATGTTTGGGCTCTACCAGCCGCTGCTTGTGTGCTGTGCCAGTGTGTGCACTGATTCAGCGGTCACTCCCTACCTGCTGCACTCTCCAGGTGATATCTGCTCCCACCCATAGGCGAGGCCTGCTGCTTGTAACCTAACACTCTCCAACCCTCACCCTTCCATCCATCTACTGAATATCAGCAGCAGCACCCATATAAACACACACACACATTATGTAATATAGAAACTGCCCTCTCCTATCTCCCAGGTGCAGAGCACTGAAATGTAGAACAATATAGCAGGGTTGTCAGGTGTAATTTTCAAACCCAGCCAAATTCAGCTCCAAAACCATCCCAAAACTAGCCAAAATAGCACAATATGTGCAGTGAAATAAAGTCTAAATAATATATAAAAATATATATGAAAATACACCTTTTTTTCATGTTTCCATGAAGCAAAATGGGACGAATTCACCTGTCATCAGGGGCGTAACTACAGAGGGGGGCCCAGGAGGTATAGGGGTCCCATAAGGCCCTGATACATATACAATTTCAGTAAATATTGGTAAAACAGCTCAACCTCTAGACATTTTTGTGGCCAGTAGATTTTTGCCCCAAAATTGTCTGAAATTGAGGAAAGTCACAGAAAAATGCAAGTCAGTCCCATTGCATGCTGGGTATTGTAGTCTTACATTAAAATTTGCAAATTGTTAAACAAAAACGACATTACCCAACATGCATTGGGAGACTCAGGCTTGGCACAATTAGGGCAAGAAAAAACTTTGGCTGGTTTCCAAAGTACAAACCAAAGGCCCAAAAAATAGCCCAAATTCGTACTTTGTCTAGTTTGTACTTTCAAAACCCGCCTGGGCTTTAAATTTAGCCCAATTTGGCAACCCTGCAATATAGTGACTAGGGATGCACAGAATCCACTATTTTGGATTCGGCCTAACCCCAGAAACCTTTGTGAAAGATTCAGCCGTATACAGAACCGAATCCTAATTTGCATATGCAAATTAGGGGTGGGAAGGGGGAAATGTTTTACTTCCTTGTTTTGCAACAAAAAGTCACGTGATTTCCCTCCCCGCCCATAATTTGCATATGCAAATTCGGTTTGGCCAGGCAGAAGGATTCGGCCGAATCCGTATCCTGCTGAAAAAGCCTGAATCCCGAACCGAATCCTGGATTCCTTAAAAGCACAAGCCAGATGTTTAAAATTTCTTTAATCAAGAATTTTTAAATGTAAATGTTTCTGCACATGACAATTTTTATTGTCCATTTAGGAGAAAGGAAAGTCTGGGTGTCATTCCAGTCCCTGGGAAGGGATTTGATAAGTGCACTTTAATTTGCATGACTGTGAGTATAAACAACAACCAGAGCCGATGCAGAGAATACAGTGAGTTTCTACCATACCTATACCATTTGTCTAATACTGATCACTAATTCACATTGTATTTGATGAATGTGTGGCACAATTAAGTGATTTTCACAAAGTTTGGGTGTTTGGAGTGATATTCCTTGGATGTTTTGGACACTGATATGGTGTGAGTGTATGGTACAAGGGTGTGCATATTTATGGGAACGCAACACTATATTTTTCTTGTTTATTCCCTATTCTGCATTTTTTGGAGTTTTCCAGCAACACTGGACCATATATGATCCATTCATTTATCCTATGTGGATGTTTATTGGTTGTGGAGTTCTCTCGCCTAAAAAATGCTACAGCTATGGGCCATTGCAAGATGCATTTTTGAGGACAGGAGTTGCCAGCCTATGAAAATTATGATTAAATGTAATCAATGTAATTTGGATATTACATTGATGAGTGTGGATGTTTAGCAGCTAGTATGCACCTGTGGGGACTGTATTACTGCAGAAATATGGGGCCATTGAATGTGTATTGATCAAACCCCTTTCTATGTGAGTTGCTGCACCAACGTTGGCCTGATCAATAGCACTTTATACCTTAATTAGCCTTGGGGTGCTCATACAACCATCAAACTAACCATCTAACTCCTGCAGATTCATAACACACTATAGGGGTTAAATGCTTTGTTCCCTGCAAACAGAAGAAATGCAGTGCCACCCTTTTTGCTTGCTTAGCAAATAGAAATATCTGTCTTTGCTTTGTTACTATTTACTTTCTCTAGTCATTTGTACAATCACATGCACATAAGGGGGTGAATTCGTATATCAGCAACTTAACATTATCTTTGCCGTTGATTTATTCACCTTTATTTATACTCTAAGGCTAAGGGCAGAGACGCTCTCAGATTCGGGGAGATTAGTCGGCCAGCGAAAAATCTTGGGGCGACTAATCTGCCCAAACTGGGCCGGCTAGAATGTAAATCGCCTGGGGGGATGGCAATCGGTGCGCTTCATTTTCCGAAGTTGCGGAAAATGTAAATGAAGCGTTCCGAGTGCCATCACGCTGGCGATTTACATTCTAGCCGGTGGGAGGCAGTTCGAGGAGATTAGAAGAGGCGTTTTATCGCCGGGCGACTAAATCTCCCCAAATCTGAGAGTGTGTCTCTGCTTTAATTGTACATGATGGGGGGGTGCATCTGCTATAGGTGCAGGCCTAAAAGTCAAATCGACCTATCATAGAAGTTTTGTTCTACCTAAATGTTGCTGGTTTATTACTTTGCATTCTCCAGGGTTAAAATATGGGATCTGTTCAACTCTAATTTCTTTTTTGATAACATGTACAGATATGGGATCTGTTATCTGGAAACCCGTTATCCAAAAGCTCTGAATTACGGAAATGCCATCTTCCATAGACTCCATTTTAATCAGATAATTCGAATTTTTAAAAATGGTTTCTATTTTCTATATAATATTAAACCAGTGCCTTGTACTTGATCTCAACAAAGATATAATAAATCCTTACTGGAGACAAAATAATCTTATTGGATTTATTTAATATTTAATATTTAAATTTTTTTTTTTAGTAGTCTTAAGGTACAGAGCTCCAAATTATTGAAAGACCACTTATCTGGAAAACCCCAGGTCCCGAGCATTCTGGATAACAGGTCCCAAATATCTCTTGCCCACATTTTTCAAACCAGTGTGCAAATATTTTCCTTTTTGTGTTTCAGTAACATTTAGTTCAGTAAAATGTATATTTTAAAAAAGAGTCCTGGGTTGTCCAACTTTTTAAATCCAGCATCACAACCTGTCTTTTTACTCACTTGGACCTGCTACCCGAACTATAATCACCTTATCCACAACACGTTGACCGGCTTTAAACAGGAAGTGCTGTCGCTGCTGACCAGAAGTGACATCATCAGAAGTGGACAGTGCAGAAAAACAGTTTTAAAATGTGTAAAGGAGTAAAACGTGCAATAGACATGTAGCACACCTGTGGGTGGGCCTGAGAATGGTGTGTCAGAAGTGTGCTGCTAGTGTATCCTGGAATACCCTTGAGCTGTGGGCAACTCCCTGCAACTACCATTAGTGTGTGTTGACCCCTTTAAGCACCTTAACCTCAGATGAATCATGTATATCTCCTGGTGCAGAGATCAACCTGGTTAGAAGTAACAGCAGTCTAGTGCAAGAGTGTCCTTACTTTACTAATGCTACTTTTAATGATGATATCCCATTATGATGTGCATGCATAAAACACTGTTAGCATTCTGTTCCATGGAAAATATTGCTTAAATATTGATTTTTGAGAAAATGTATATTGCTATGTTTAACAAACAGTTTTTTCTTATGTAACCTTCTTATGTAACCGTAATAAATATCTGAATGAAAAGCAAATGCTTTTGTTGACTATGTCTTGAGACCTTCTGATCACCAGCTAAAGGTCTACTGGTAGATCCCGATCTACCTTTTGGACACCCCTGGTCTTGTGGGTTGCTTCAAACAATAGCTTATGTATTGAACAATGGCAGTAAATATGTCTCACAGCAGTCCGGCAGTATATATCTTCAAGTATATTCACTGTAATCAGTGGAAAACCTTTCCACTTTGAGATATTTCAAGTCGATCCCTCTTAGGGGGTAGTGCAGCCTGTCTTGGAGATTTTCCCCAGCACAAGGGATCCCTCGGGGTATTCCCTGCTCTTGAGTTCACGCACTTGTGTTTCTGTCTAGAAACACAAGTGCACCTCAAGGGTGCTAACCCCAATTATTCTCCTTGTTGGAGCCAGAAAGCTGCTCACTAAATACACTGCTTCTAACTTTAGCTCCTGGAGCGACTATTCTAGAACACCCAAAAAGTGGGTGTAACAACTTACCCTGGTGGTCTAGCGGTGCGACGGGACGGCCGCCATGCCATCCTTATACGCTTTCCAGAAGAGTATTGTGATTGCCATTGCAGGCACCTTGCATATAACTAATTATTACATAAGCTGAACACAGGGAAAAACAGTCATGAGATGTCATAAGCTTTCCAAAAATAGTTTTTACTGGTGTTGTGAGGTCAGTAAATCTGGACTAAAATAGTTACCGGTTTTGCCATTATCAAAAGGTGGCAGCCTAAGCCCTAATTACTAATTTGTCATAACCTGAAAATCTGGAGTCCTGCTGCACTTGAACTGCATCTTGTTTCCCATCCTCTCTATATTAACAATGCAAATACTGTATATTGGCACCTAGCATTCGCTTGTAACAATAACCAGAAAGACTACAAACACCTGCTTCTGCTTTGCTCTACTTGCAAGTGCACCTAGCTACTATAAAAGAAGAAAAAGAGTAGCATATACAGTATATAGGGAAATGGGACCTAGACCATACTGTATCTGTCTTTCTTGCGGATACACTGAACCTTGCAGTGTTATAAATAAATGGCCCAGAATGCATTTCAAACGCAGTTGTATAAGCATCCACAGTGACGTCACTTGCAGATTAACACTGATAACAAATCAAGAACCAGCCACATTTTACCTAGTCATGCTAGTATCTTGCCCTGCTGGGTAAAATCAAGGCCACATTCCATAGCAAGTTGTAGATTTAATTGACTGGTTTATGTAAAATGGTAAGGCAGTTAAATAACTTTGTTGTTAGAAACCAGGTCCAAAATGCAGTAGGAATTGTTATTGCTCCGGGATGCCTATAATGAAATCATGAGGCCTTAGGATATAGCAAGATAAATCACTATTTATCCAAAAAATCAAATAAACGGATTTATTATATTTTTTCAACTCTATAAAATAGTTTTAGAGCATTAATAATTTAATATAATAATTTTAAGCAGTTAAAAAATACATTGCCTTCATATTTGCATTACAGTAAAGACCATTTGTTCGCTGCAAGTCTGGGGCTTGTAGTTAAAAAAAAAAACAGCTGGAGGGCCACAGGTTGGACACCCCTCATTATAATTACCTCTGTCCCTCAGATATTCACCCCTCATTATAATTACCTCTGTCCTTCAGATATTCACCCCTCATTATAATTACCTCTGTCCCTCAGATATTCACCCCTCATTATAATTACCTCTGTCCCTCAGATATTGGCCGAAAGTTTCTTTCTTTTCCAGGTGCCTCCCTTTGTAACTCTGGCTCTTATTTTAAAACAAAGTACTAGATGTCAGTAATAATTTTTACCTGTAACAGTAGTAAAGCGGGGGGGGGGCGGATTTGGGGGATGAATTTTTATGTAGTATGTAGTTGAGTAGGAGGTCTGTATGAAAAAGTGTATGAAGAAGGCTGGCCAGCCAATCGTTTCTATATTTGTGTGTGATGGTTAGTAAATGATTAATATATTAAGATAATTATTAGGATAATTAAAAAGTGGCAAACAGGAACAGAACTACAAATCAAATGAGGACTAAGCCAGAATATAAAGACACATTAGAGGAAGTAATATACAGAAGAAGGAAAGATACAGTGTAACACATATCACTGCAGCAGCCTAGCAGAGAAAAAATGTAAACTATAAATGACATTGCTCAGCGCCATATAATTAGCTGTGCATAATGGTTACTGATCTCAACTGGGCTTCTTCCCCTGTGTGACTGAAGAGAGGGTTTAAACAGGGTTGAACTGGGTTGGCCAGGCCTGGATTTGTGGAAAGGCCCGGGCCTAAGACGGCAGGATTTTAGGGACGCGGCATGCTGTCCAATCACACCCATGTTGGTTCAGAAACACTGGGGATGCTCAGGAGATACAATAGTTTTTTATTTCCTGTGCGCCAATCCCTATTGCTCCGGTTCTAATGATGAAAATTTGAGTGAATAAAATGGAGGGGACAGGGACCACCAACGTCAGCGGGCCTAGGGGTGCCCGCTATGTAAATCCGGCCCTGGGGCTGGTGGGACACTAGGAAAAACCGGTGGGCCTCAGTCCAGTCCCACTCCCCCTGAATGCCTTAAACAATATGCTCCCTGACCTCCCCCTTTCCCGATTGACAGAAGAAGAGCAGTTCGGGGGGCAGAGGAATCAACCATCATTTTTACCAGCCAGGCCGGTAAAATACCATGTGGCAACCCTAGGCCTAGGGGGGCCTGTGGAGTTAGGGGCCCAGGCAGGTGTGTGAAGACCCTTGGTGCGGCAACCCTAGTGGGCCCAGACCCTTCCAGTCTGACACTGGATTTAAAAACTTTTGCCTTCTTACTACCTGCCATCTCAACCCTATTCTTTCCAAATTTTGCTGCCATCTCCTTTTCTCTATAATCAAAGTTCACTTCAACTATTTAGTTTTCTCCTCTTAACTGGAATCTTTGCAACTCAAAACATTATTTACTGCTATTGTGAAAATCCCCTTTCTTTCTTTTTCTTTCTTTCTTTCTTTCTTTCTTTCTTTCTTTCTTTCTTTCTTTCTTTCTTTCTTTCTTTCTTTCTTTCTTTCTTTCTTTCTTTCTTTCTTTCACACCTGTTGTGCAGTGTTCTCCTAAGACCTCTATAACTTACATCCGCTGGAGAATTACTGCCAGCTGCTCTAAGCATGGCAGCCAATAAATGCCATCAGGACCAAGCCTAAATTCAAATGTGACAGCAGGGAAATGTAACTCTGTTCATCATATGGTACCTGCATGAAAATCATTCATCACCTAAGGTTCTATGTTTCTAGTATGGCACTTTTATCTTTTTATATGGCAATGGGGACATAGATATTAATTACAAATGATAGAGTTTAGAGACACGTCTCTATTGCTCAGTGTAGTCAGCTTTTAGCTGAAGCTACATACAGTTTCCAAGAATGATTATTCTCTTCCTTGGTTTATGGTTTTCTAAAGCAATATATATATAGCAGGGGTGTGCGACTTAATTTTATTTTTCATAAATACATTTTATTCTCTTCACTGCATGGTACAAACAGGTTGTAATATTCTTGTAGCTCACATAGGCAGCATTATAAGTATCATATGATGTTGATTTTTTTTAAATCAGTGCAAATCAAAAGTAATCCATTATCTCCCTCTAGTGGCAAATATTGTTCATCACCTCACAATTAGGTATCTGGTAGATGGATATAATTATAATCACATATTTATAAAGTGCCAACATAATCTGCAGAGCTGTAAAACAGAAGATTGTATACATTAAACATATAACTGACATACAGATACTGACTGATACAGAAAGTACAGAGTGCCTTTCTATTTAGAGCTAAAAAAGTTTTAAAGGTATGCAATAATACAACACATCTGTAATGCCTTACATAACTATATTAAAGGGGTGGGTCACCTTCAAAGTTAACTTTTAGTATGTTAAAGAATGATACATTCTAAGCAACTTTTCTATTGGCCTTAATTATTTCTTTTTTTTATAGTTTTTAAATTATTTGCTTTTTTTTTTTACTTTTTCCAGCTTTCAAATGGAGGTCACTGACCCCATCTAAAAAAACAAATGCTCTGTAAGGCTACACATTGATTGTTATTGCTACTTTTTATTACTTATCTTTCTTTACAGGTCATCTCCTATTCATATTCTAGTCTCTTTATTCAAATGAATGTATGGTTGCTAGGGAAATTTGGATGCTAGCACCCAGATTGATGAAATTGCAAACTGGAGAGCTGCTAAATAAAAATACAAAAAAAAATGAAAGCCAATTTCAAATTGTCTAAGAATATTACATTCTGCATCATATTAAAATTTAATTCAAAGGTGAACAGCGCCTTTAATAAATCATTTCAAAGCATGGAACCTTTAACAGACTTTCTTGCATTCCCTTATTTAGAAGCACTTATAGAAGCTGAACTGTGGTGAGTTGTGATTCCTATATTATATAGAAATAATCCTATATTATACAGTATATGATACATATTGGGAGATTTGTAAAGTGTCAGAGCTTATTCTGCCTTGAAGCAAGAAGAGTCTTTGCAAGAATTGCAAGAAGAGTATTAGCACACTGGATTTGTGTTGAAAAGTGCCCAGAAGTGATTTATTGGCTCACAGTGACACAGTCAAGCAAGATGGGTTCAAAACTGGATAGATGGCAGGCCTAACCAAACACCAGCAGTTATGGTACCCAGAATGTCTGACTGACAAACTGACTGATATCCACTGAGACTAAAAACAAAGTGTGCGGTGTTCCTAAAAAAAACGACAAGAACCCAGATGCAAACATGGCATGGGCAGCGTAATTAAATAAATTCAAATAACACAAGATATGAACTCTCGCTAAAGCAGATTGACATTTGCACCAGTGCAGTAACCCAAAGCAACAATTAGCAGTTTGTTTTTATTGTTCTTGTTCAAATAATTCTGTACACAACACCGACTAATATTAGTCCTCATTCACAAAGCCGCAATGTCACCCTGCATTATTTGAATAACCATAGGGTATGGAAAAAATTAATTAAGGCATCACATGCTTTCACTGAATGTACCAAGGGCAGATAACAAGAGGGGGTGGTGCTTATAAAAATAAAAACCAGCACCAAGGGTCTTGCAAAGTCATTAATGCATAGTAGGTACAACCGACATTTCAATCCCCAAAGGTCCCAATGAAAAACGAAAATTTTTGACTTTACAAGACCCATGGTGCTGGTTTTTGATTTTTATACACACATTGATTCTCCATGCACAAGGGCAGCTACAAGGTAGCTTAAAGGAAAACTATACCCCCCAAACAATGTAGGTCGCTATAAAAAGATATTGCATAAAACAGCTCATATATTAAACCCTGCTTCATGTAAATAAACCATTTTTATAATAATATTCTTTTTTAGTAGTATGTTCCATTGGGTAATCATAAATAGAAAATTGGCATTTTTAAAAACTAAGGGCAGCCCCCTGGGATTGTATGATTCACAGTGCACACAAACAAACCATACATGTTAGGTCACATGAGCCAATTAACAGACAGAGTTGTGTCTTTTGCTTCAATACTTCTTCCTTTTACAGTTAGAGTTGTAGTATTTCAGATCTCCCTTTGTATGGCCAGATGAAGGGTTGGCATCTGTTTTTGCAGTGGACAGCCCAATTTTTCTAGGCTGTCTAGTTCAGCATTGGCCGAGTATCAATGTTCTGAGCCAGTACGGAATGCATTTTAGGACATCCTGCAGTGAAATTCCTGTCCTTCATGCGATATCCTATGCCTTCGGCACAGTTAGAGTTGTAGTATTTCTGGTCAGGTGATTCTTGAGGCAGCACAGAGACCATCACAAAATGGTGGTTCAAGGCAAGAGATGTAAAAGGGCAATTTTTACTTAAATATATAAACCAGTTTGGTAACATTCTTTAATATGCCACTTAATATGATGTAAACTATCTGTTTCTTAAGTGTTCATTTTAGGGGTATAGTTTTCCTTTAATGGGATAATAATCTCTACATCATGTACCTTATTTCTCTGCGGACCCAAATTGCCATTAAAGGCTTCTTTTGGTTTAAAATCCACCCCAGCATTTATTATTTGGAACATCACACACCAATAAGGTGCTTGTGTAACAATAGGTCTGTCACAGGAATATGATACAAGTGTCCATAGTTGCAGCACTTTGTTTATTAATTATGAAAACTGGTACCAGGACCGTGAGCTGCATAGCAGGGTGTGGGACAGAAACTTCATGGCTTGTAATGAGTCACGCAAGTATCTGTAATTCTTTACCCAGCAACATTTATGATATTATGTTTTTGTTTTCTTTAAAAGGAACCATCCGTATATTATCTCTCCATCAGCTGATAAAAAAGTCCCTACTCTGTAACCATGAACTTTGATAATTTCTTGTGTAAATACCGAATGGCTAGAACACTTGCATCTGCTACATAATGATATAGCTTACATAAATAGTGGAAAAACCTGTAGGGAAATTGGGCTATATATTTAGGACTTTAAACATAGAGATAAGGTCACTGTGGTTCACTGGGGTGCTTATGAAACCATGATCCAATCTAATTAAATCATAAAGCACTAATTATAGTATAGCCCAGAAGGTATTTACAAAACAGTAAGACTGTTATAACTAATAACTAAGGCATTTTCTCTAGTCAAGGAAAGGAATTGCCATTAAGACTTTATTATAAACTGTATTCTGGATAAGGTCCCCCCAACCAGACTGTGACTGATTTTTGTCAAATGATTACTGATAATTTCTGGGAGAATACACAATGTTGCAGGCCAAGTCCTCTTTATACACTGGGAATGGAAGCTCAACATTCATAGACTCCCATGGTAATCAAACTGATCCTGCTGGACCAGGTGATTATAGCTTTGAACAGGGCCACTTTAACCATAGGACCAATTGGGCATCTGCCCAGGGCCCACTGTGCTAGAAGTTTTTTTTTTAATAAATTAATTTATTTCCATCCCTGCTACCCTTTGCCGCCACTCCCACTGCCCTCCTTACTCCTGCTGCTCTTCTGTCTTTTGCAAAAGGCTGTGTATTCCACTGTGGAATGCATGGAAATCTTGGAATTTCTGCAGCATATTGAGCAGGCAGACAGAGAGCACACCAAGCAATTGTGGGAGCAAAAGGAAAGAAGGAAACTTTGCTACTGGTATTCTGCTTGTGCAAGTGTAGGGTAATGCTTTCAGTGTATCTACTGATCTTATTGGCATGTATGGAGTGCTCATTGGCCATTTTTTTAGTGATCCTGCTGGCATGTGTGGAGTTAATGGAGTACATATTGGGCATTTTTCTGTGATCTTGCTACAGTAAATATACTGGCACAGCTGGAGTTAATATGCTGATTATTCATTTTCTATAGTATTATACTAGAATGTCTAGGATTAATATGTCTGTTATCCATTTTATTTAGGGCACATCTGGGGTTAATATTCCCATTATTCATTTGTATTGTAATTATATTGGCTTATCTGGGTTTTGTTGTAGTAAAATGGGTGTTGTATTTAGGGGTGTGCCTAAAAAATGTTGCTGCACTGTGCTCAACACAATAGTTTGGGCCCACCATTTGGCTCTTTGTCCAGGGCCCACCAAGGCCTTAAAATAGCCCTGGCTTGAAATTTCATCAATGTCTATAGGGGGCCCATTCATTAAGTTCGAGTGAAGGAATAGAAGAAAAAATGCTTCGAATTTCGAAGCATTTTTTTGGCTACTTCGACCATCGAATGGACTACTTCAACCTTCGACTTCGAATAGAACGATTCGAACTAAAAAACGTTAGACTATTCGACCATTCGATAGTCGATGTACTGTCTCTTTAAGAAAAAACTTCGACCCCCTAGTTCGTCTAAAAGCTACCGAAGTCAATGTTAGCCTATGGGGAAGGTCCCCATAGGCTTGGCTAACTTTTTTTGGTCGAAGGATAATCCTTCGATCGTTGGATTGAAGTATTTGCGAAATATCGAATATCGAAGTCGAAGGATTTTCATTCCCCAGTCGAATATCGAGGGTTAATTAACCCTCAATATTCGACCCTTGATGAATTTGCCCCTAAGTGAATTCCACAGTCAGGATCAGTGCAGTTACCCGGAATTGTATGATATTAAAAACAAAATTCAAATGTATTAATGTAATTGTTATCATTAAACGGTAATAAAAGGTCATAAATTAAGGGTGTAGATTTTTGGCACAAAAATAACAGCCTTTTCACTAAACAGTTTTATTACATACACTGCACATTGTCACAAACTAGAAAATATGATCTTTTTCCTTGTTGGATGAGTCCTGTGGGTTCACACATCTTGGATTAAATATGATACCTGCCCCTATGTCACAATCGGGTTGGGCAAAGTGAACATATCAGCGGAAGATCCAGGACAAGACAGGTAATACAACAATGCCATTAATTCACCAGACTTGTGGGTAACATGCAGGTCCTGCAGCACCAATTCTACGCACCAATTCTACCCATATAATTGCTCAACGTTTTATATTATATTTATATTAGCAGTTTTTAAAAGCTTCCTAAATTATCATATTAATTATCATATTAATATGTTGCAATACTCTCCAGTCCCCTCCTGGACAGAACAGCAGTGGCATCCCCTACGACACATTCATTATTTTAGCAGTGTAACAACTGCTAAAAAAAATATTAGAAGAAAAGTGCTCAGAAGAATTTTACATATAGGTGGGTATATGCCCCAATAAAACATGATGGGAGCTGTAGTCCAGCAGCAGAAACAATGGATTTTTACAACTTTTTTCACCAAATCATCCAGGTCAAGTGGCCCAATTGTTGCAAGATAATCCAACAATACAAATTCTGCTTGCTCCTGTTTATACTTGAATGTCATAGGAAAGATTCTAACTAGAGAATCGCCTTGCATCTTTACCTGTTCACCTTTAAATGAACTTTTGATAAGATGTAGAGAGTGATATTCTAAAACAATTTACAATTGGTTTTAATTTTCTATTATTTCTGTTTTTTGAGTTATTTAGCTGAATACTGAGATTATTTTGTGATGGTTTTTTTTCCAACATTTCACTGCGATCAAATTTAAAAAAAACAATACACAATAAAAAATATATGTTTAAAACAAATACACACTGCAACAAGCTGTGCAGGTGAAATACACACAACCTGCATTTTGATACACTTGTGAATTGTGAGCCAGGCAAGAGGGGCTTATCTGGAAATAGCACCTCATTTGTAACCATTTATAGCTTTCCTATGCTTATATATAGGGAAATGCACATCTGTAACTTTGGCATTGCTGCAACTACTCCAGCACAGAAGTTAAGGCTAAAGCCCCGTACAGGGACAGATATAAGTTGGCAGTTTATTGGGCAGTGTAAAAACCCTGCGACAGGCTTCCCCGATCGTTTTCTGTCCGAAAGTCAGATAGATGTTGATTGGTTTTAAAATCCCGTCAGATCGAGGACATCATTATTTTATTAATGAGGTCCTCGAACCGACCGCCCATATTCTTCTTGTTGTGATCCCCGATCAGCCCGATATCGGCCACCTCAAGGTGGACATATCGGGGAGAGATACGCTCGTTTGGCGACATCGCCAAATGAGCAGATCTCCCTTTGTATGGCCAGGTAAAGGGTTGCCTCCTGTTCAGTTTTGCAATGGACAGCCCAATTTTTCTGGGTTTTCTAGTTCAGCATTGCCCGAGTATCAGTGATCTGAGCCAGTGCCCTCCGTGATGTCACAGCCCCTCCTCCAGATCAATGCCCCACCCCTAAAGGGCACAGCCCTCCTAAACATCATCACTTCACCCCCATATCCTGGTCTCTTAAGTCATTTCTTAGGCAGCAGGATTTAAAAACAGTGGTTTATATATTTTAAACCACTTTATAAACATGTCACGGAGGATGTATATCCAGTTTGTTGCCATTAGATGTCACTGGTATCCTACATCAGAGCTAACTGCCTTGGCAATAACTAGGCTGTGAGATCCCAATATGTAAATATAGATGAGAGGGCATCTATAGGTATAATAAGGGCTAGTCAGTGGGACATTGATCAATCCAATATGTATGTATTAGCTATCAATGACATTCAGGCAAGGAACAAGAAACAGTTCCATATCTCTGTATAGCTTATGCTTTAATCTACATTCATTTTAAAATGATACTATTAAATGAAATACCCAGTCCAGATTTATTTAAACTTCTGATGCTCTTGTACTTTAAAGGAGATGTAAACCCAAAATATAATTTTGCCTAAAAAAAGAAAATGTAATTCTAAGCAAGTCTTTGTTATACAATGATTAAATCTTTACAGTCCGTTCAGTTGCTATTGACTGGTGCACTGGTGGTTCTGACTTTTGAAAAAACGTAAAACAAGCCTTCCGATAAACTTGGTTGGAGAAGAGCTGACATTGTTTGAAGAGTCACAAACAATGGAGAAAAATGCAGACACATACTCCTTTCAGTTGCAGATACCTTAAAACCACTGTAACATGAAAAGTTGCATAGAAAGTCATTTTCTTTGATTATGCAGAATTTTATTCTGGTGTTTATACCCCTTGTAAATTGTTGTGACGGGATGTATGTGTGGAGCAAAACTGCTATGGGAAGCAAAGTGCACGCAGGTGGTAATATAAAATAAGAAAATGTAAATTATTTGGTTTAGAACCATACCTTGGATATTTGCTTAAATATTCAAACTCATTTTAAGAGGCTCAATTGCTAAACAACTGAGGGATAGGGGATATTCTTGACAGGTACCCCATTTAAGTTGATTGGTATGGATATGCCACTTACAAATAAGATCTAAACTTTAGGTCAAGGTATAAATAACCAGAGAAAGGACCCCTAACCCCACAATTCCTGCAAGTGGATCCAACCAGATTTCTGCAGCCACACAATATTTTGTGCTCTTGTGCACATATGTCACTTTCAGAATTAAATGTGTCTTTCTGCAAGTATTTTAATATGAACATTATTGGCCTGTAGGATCTAGAACAGGGGTCCCCAACTTTTTTTTTACTCGTTAGCCACATTTAAATGTAAAAAAGAGTTGGGGAGCAACACAAGCATGAAAAAGTCCATGGCGATGTCAAATAAGGGCTGTGATTGGCTATATGGTAGCCCCTATATGGACTGGCAGCCTACAGGAGACTCTATTTGGCAGTACACCTGTTTTATTTGCAACTAAAACGTGTCTCCAAGTCTGGAATTCAAAAATAAGCACCTGCTTTGAGGCCACTGGGAGCAACATCCAAGGGGTTGGTGAGCAACATGTTGCTTGCGAGCTACTGGTTGGGGATCACTGATCTAGAACAAGGGTTTTCATCTACAGAGCCTGTAGTGAATAAAGCTGGCCATAGACGCAAAGATCTCATCGTACAAATCGATTCGTACGATTTTCGGAACATGTGTGGAAAGTCCCAACATTTTTCGTCCGGCAGAGATCGGTCGTTTGGACGATCGGACAGGGTAATATCTCTGCATGTATCGCCGATCGTACGATTTTCAGTGGGAGACTGTCACTAGCTTTGTCGGACATAACTATCGTACGATTGCTGTCAGGGGCAGAACATTGCTGATCTGTTCTTTTACTACTTTATTTGATCTGAATGGTAAGAATTGGATCTGAATAGTTAGTGGCAGGTCAGGGGATGGGAAAGTCTGATCGTACTTTGATTTGTACGATCCGATCTTTGTGTCTGTGGCCAGCTTAAGGAAGCAGGATGAATCTATTATAATATATGTTGCAAATCTTCTTTTAGCAATTAGGTTTGCATTTTATGCTTTTCTTGTATTATTTATTTGACAGTTATTCTGTACATTTATGTAAATTGTCTTTTAAATGATAAAGACTGATTTTAAAACAAGGTTCTGTAATGAAATGTATAAAGTTATGTGTAAAATTGTGTTTTGCCACAGTTGTAAGTTTTAAGTGTGCATTATTTTCTCAAAAACAATAAAATAAAACAGGCAGAGGCGACTCTACAGGTGTCAGGACCTGCCCAGCCAAGACCTGAGAAACATAGGGGTAATTTACCTGTACCCAGGACAGAAGTGCTATAGCACTGATGGGCACAAAAGAGGCTCCCTTAGTGGTCATTGAGAGTACACTTTTGTTAAAGGAACAGTTCAGTGTAAAAACTGAGTAAATAGATAGACTGTGCAAAAAAAAAAAATGTTTCTTATATAGTTAGTTAGTTAGCCAAAAATTAGATGTATAAAGGCTGGAGTGACTGGATGTCTAACATAACAGAACAGAACATTACTTCCTGCTTTTCAGCTCTCCCTAGTTCCAGAAGCAGTGGTAGCAGTTTTTCGCTCCCCTGCACATGCGCACTTGTGCACCCCCGACGCATGCGCACTTGCGCCTCCTCGGCGCATGCGCACTAGCGCGTCGCGTCCTCGGCGTATGCGCTAACGGTGGGGGGGGGGCGGAGTAGGCGCTGGGCACTGTTCACCTTCCAAACACGTTTTGCTGTTTTCAGATTGTTCACCAGAAAAAGAGACTTTTTTCAATTGCTTTGAATTTTTATTTTTTACCGGTTTTCCAAAATGAAAGTTTAAAGTTTTAAAGGGGTTGTTCAGCTTTAAATTAACTTTTAGTATGACGTAGAGAGTGAGATTCTGAGACAACTACCAATTGGGTTTCATTTTGTTTTATTTGTGGGTTTTGAGTTATTCAGCTTTTTATTCTTCAGCTCTGCAGTTTGCAATTTCAGCAATCTTGTTGCAGGGTCTGATTTACCCTGGCAACCATGCTCTAATTTGAATAAGAGACTGGAATATGAATAGGAGAGGGCCTAAATAGAAAGATGTGTAATAAAATGCAGCAATGACAATAAATTTGTAGCCTTACAGAGCGTTTTATATTTTAGATGGGGTCAGTGACCACCATTTGAAAGCTGGAAAAAGCCAGGCAAATATTTAAAGAAACTATAAAAAATAAATGCCAATTGAAGTTTCTTAGAATTAGCCATTCTATAACATAATAAAAGTTAACTTAAAGGTGTACCACACCATTAATGTTCCTGTATCTGGTGTTTCATTCTGGCATTCTGAACTGTTACAATTTGCTACTTTTATTGATACATTTAATTGACATACTGTATTTCTCAGCAGCATCTCTGGAGTATTAGCAACTATTGTATCAATTCTATCAACTGTCTTTAATGAAACGCAGGGACAAAGGTGAGAAATGTATCAACTAAATGTTTAGAACAGTTACAGAGTCGGCAATCCCCCTCCCCCCCCCAAGCTCCTTTAGAAAGACAAAAATGAGGTGAAAAATGAAACTTTACACCTTAAAATTACAAAAACGTCACAAATTGAAAATAGAAAGTAATTGTAAAAAATCTTTATTTCTGGTGAACTATCTGAAAACAACTCAACCGAAATAAAGTGTTGGAAGGTGAACAAACCTTTTTATAACCAATGATCTGCAAAGTGGGCAGTTGTGGTATTAGAATGGCTAAGGGAAGGGTTATAGCAGTTATAAAAGCAAATATGCAAAAATATATAATTTTTGCATACAATAAGTTTTGCTATCATCGTTCCTGGGAATATAATGGCAGTATATTGTGCAATAGTAATAATATGTGTTTTGAAAATCCTGTTTATTAGCTGTGTTTAAGTACAAAACTGTCTAATAATGTGCTAATGTTTGCGTGTCAGTGTGAGAGCCACTTGACAGTTTATGATCATTCCAGGCAGGAATATGCAAATAAGTGCTAATAGGCTCATTAAGTATCATGATTAAATATTTAGTTGCCAACATATTAGACAGTGTTGAACAGTTGGAGCAATTCATCAAACGATAAATATACAGATAAAAATGTCTCTGTATGTGGGAGCTAACAATCTATAGAGAGCTATAACAAACTGAGGGCTGTCAGTGGCCAAACAATAATCTGGTTTAAAGGTGCAGTGAAGTTATCTTAGCCAACCAGATTTTTACTCATTAAAATCACTTAAGCAGACCTAAGAAGAAATCCAATTGTACATACTGTTACAAAGGTGGCATCACATGATGATGTAATATATATCCTGTATATAGATATTATTGCACTCCACTTACTGTCCAAATCTTAAGAGTAGAGCAAGATTTCAGCCTATAATAGTAAAGCTTTGTTAGGTACCAATCACTGCCCTAGATGACATTCTGCTTACAAAAAGCTGTTACCCATGATTTGAGCATTTGCAGTTGAAGCCAATTGCTGACTTAGCCTAACTGTGCTTGCTCCAGCATGCTTCATGTCAGCATTGAGTCCTGAAAGAATAAGAACTGGTGGAAGATGGTGCCCTGGAGCTCCGCTGCGCTGCATTTTAGGATCAGATTTTTTTAAGGTTTTTTTTTTTTTTTAACTAATGTACAGTGTGGGGAGGGAGAGGGGGGCAATTCTAGGCAGTTAAGGGGGGGGGGCTTTTTTTGTACAGAGGTTTTAGTTCTCCATTAAAGGAGAAGGAAAGCTATGGAGGCATTTTATTGCCAATAGATTAGCTGTAATAGTGCAAGCTAGAATGTTTTACCATCCTGTTTAGGATAGCAGCTGCAGTATTAGCTTGGTGTGAAATCACTTCCTGCCTGAGTCTCTCCCTGCTCACTTATAGCTCTGGGCTCAGATTACAGCAGAGAAGGACGGGGGAAGAGGAGCAAACTGAGCATGCTCACGCCCGGGGCAAAGGGTTTAAGCTGAAGGCAGGAAGTCTGATACAGAAGCCCATGTGTACACAATAGAAGGAAAGAAATGCTGTGTTTCTTTTGACAGAGGACTCAGAGCAGCATTAGTTTGAGGGTTTACTGGTATATTTAGGTGGTCCTTTTTGATAAGGCTTACTTAGTTTTAACCTTTCCTTCTCCTTTAAGAAGAAGAAGAAGGACTGTTGTGAGTATATTCCTTATGACACTTGGCATAATAGGAAGTGGCTAAACAATATACCCAAGCAGGAATAAAGGAAGCCAGTATTATGGTGACACATCTGGCGATTGACACTTGACAAAGAAGCAGAAGGCAGCTACATATCTGCAGACTGGTGTGTTAACGGCTTTAGAAGGTGATTTGGTGTTGCAAATGAACAGATCTTCAAGTTTGTGGCTAGCTGTAGTCTTGAAAAACATTAGTCTACAATGTGAAAAGAGGTGCTATAATTCTAGGGGCTGCATACCTCATGACTGTGGTTGCCCAGTAATGTGCAAGTCATGTATGAGTGTGTGTGCCCATCACTGGGAAAGGGGCAGGATTCCACACCCTCCAAACAATGTGTACTAGGGGTCCCTAGCTCTGAGGTTTAGATTTTGACAGAAGTTACAGAATTTATTTACCATTCAACCATTATCTTACTAACATTCAACTGCTTCATCATTGCTCATCTGTCTACCTCTACTACTATCTGGAAACATAATGATGCACAGTCTCGGTATTTTATTTACTTAAATATATATTCCAGTTTGGTAAGATTCTATAATATGCCACTTAATATGATATAAACTATCTGTTGCTTAAATATTTAATTCATTTTGGGGGTAAAGTTTTCCTTTAATGCTTAGAAAAATTTTTTCTGCATGGGATTATCTAATCGCATATATTACTAGAAAAGAATCATCATACGTATGTGATAAAATGTTCAGGGTCATGGTTTGCCTTTAACAGCAGCCTTTCTTTTCATTATGGCATGGTCTTTAATTGGCTATATTAATTCACCATGGCATTGCATAATTAGTACCATACTTATTCACTGAAAATATTATAAACAATATCTAATATTTACATTTTTGACACTAAACATGCCTCAATGCTATTTCACTTGATCAGCTGTACCAAAGCTCTCTCTGCAGATATGTGAATGGTTAATCTGGGGGATACAAATAAATCAGTTGTTTGTTGTAACCCTGTCAGCCATTTCATATTGCTTTGCCCCAGCTTCAGCTATCAGCCATAGCTCTGTGACCTCCTTTCTTTAACTGCTCTCATAAACGCTGTCACATTATACAGAAAAAACATTTATAGCCATATGGGTAGTATAAACAATTACTTTAAGTGTATGATTAAACCTCGGCTTCTTTCTTATCCCAAGGATTTTATGTTTCGTATAAAAATCAATTTAAAAATAGTAGTAAATCCGAAGAGGAGTGGCCTGCATCATGGCTTGTGCTACTAAGCCACTGTAACTATCCTTTTTGCCTCTCCTGGAGACCCAGGATCCTGCTGTTGATCACCACACTGCTCCCTCCAACTGGGGCATGGGCAGCAATAAGGCACAAAAGCTAGATGAATATGAAAACCGGCAATGCAGAAATAACCTGCGAGTAGTAGGCCTGCCAGAAAGAACCGAGGAAGACAATCTAATTGGGTTCGCTGAACCCTGGCGGCGCAAGCTGCTCCCGGTAGCCACCAGAGACCTCCTTCACAGGGTCCAAGATGCTCATTTTCTGCCCCATATGGTATCAGACCATTCACCATTTTACTAATTAGATTGGTAATGCTTCCTGCGGCAGGCAGTAGGACCTGGCACCTGAGCCTACTATAGCTAATGAAACAGTATTGGATAATATTGCATTATCTCTCCAGTAGTATTCTACCCTAATCAATGACACAACCACCCCTACCACAGTTTGGGAAGTCTATAAAGCGACCATGAGAGGCTCCCTCATCAATGCCATTGGAAAGTCACAGAGGCTGAAATCTTCCAAACACAGGCAAATCTTTTACAGGCAGAGTCACAGTACATAGCAGAACCAACACCTATAAACCATACAAGCATATGTATCAGCACAGTCCACACATGAGTGGGCTAAAATGTCTGCATCAAAGGTCTGCACTTAAGGAATGTAGAGAAACGTATATCTCTGTACGCAGATGATGTCCTGTTGTACCTAAATGACCCAGGCCCATCACTGCAGATGGTACTTGCCATAGTCAAAGACTTTGGGACATACTCAGGGATCTCGGTTAACTGGGATATATCCAGCATTTTCCCTATAGATTCTGGAATGAGCCCCCAACCCTTCCACTCCATGCCGCTTGCTTGGGTGCTTTAAATACCTTGGGATCATGATGAACAAAAACAAAGAAAAATATGTGGATTTATACTTGTGCCCATAACAGACACTATGTCAAGGATAAAAAGCTGCGCCAGGATTAACCTTCTAAAGATGATACAGGTACAGGGGGCAGTATGATGGTTGGCTACTGGCACAGGTACAGGGGGCAGTATGATGGATGTGGCTGAAAACTCTGCAGCTACATATTAAGCTACCTCAAAAATGGAAGGGCTGGCAGTGTAAGGGATTCCTCATCACTGAGGAGGTTTTAGCTTATTGCACTTGTGTTAAAAGTAAAATGTTGTGGCCATTCCAGTATTGATGTTAAGTGAACCCTTCATTTGCACCTTGTTTAACAGGATCAAATTATCCTATTGTTTTTTTCCCCTGACATTTACCTTATTTTTGTTATATATAAAAATGCAGGGATTGACAGCACTCCAAGGAAATACATCAAGTCAATAATTCAAATGAAAGTGGAGATTTATTGGTGATCCAACGTTTCGGCTCCGCACAGAAGCCTTCGTCAGGCTTTCCATTCTGTTTGATTTTATATATATATAATCTACAGTCTGGTCAATTCCCTATGGGACCAGACTGTAAATTATAACCTTATAAACAGCGCGTTCTGGCGTCAGAACGCGCCGTTTATAACTTAATGCGTCGGCAGTGGTCACTGCCGCACGCTACCTGCAGCTTATCTTCCTGCTTGTCTGCCGCACTTGTCACTTCCCCACGTCCTCTCTCTCCCTCTGCTGTTTCCATCGTCAGCGTCTCGCTCACTCTTCTCTCTGATCTCGCTCAGTCTGCGTGACGTCTCTCTCTCCCTCTTCCGCTCCCCCTCCAACCACTCCCTCTGCCCCTCCCACACACTTGAAAATAAAACCTGTCAAAAATGACATATGCTGCAGCCCGTGAGCTTAACTCTTACAAAACAGCAACATCCCTTAGTTACATACCTTGTGCTTGTAAGGGTGGGGCAATTATGGATATTTACAGGCAGGTAAGCCAATGGCTAATCACGTGGGTGTGGATTTCGAGCAGCTGGAAAAGATCAATTGGTGGATGCCTGTACTGAGGTAAAGTCTTCTAAGTGCAAAACAAGTAGATTGCACGTGCTGCGTGTCTGCTGTGTGTAGTGATGCATTACAACATGTGCCCCTAAACTGTGTGGCTCATGCGACATGATTTCTGGGGCATATAAACCTTGGATGCAGCTGGGTATAATGTCCCATGTTTTCTTATAACTGTAAGCCTGTTAGTTCATAATTGAATGAGCATTAGATATTGACTAATAGTACAGCAACAGGAACTTGCTTTTAGCAGAAAAGGGCTGCATTAGTTGTTGCTGAACTTCAATTTTCACCACATGGGATTTTCTTTCTATTCCTAAGCGTATAACTATATTGCAATACTAATCAAAATGTACCAGAAACAAGTAAACATCAGAAAAACAGAACAAGCATAAAGAATCCAAAGCCTGGGCCCTGCTCTTAACTGCCTACCCAGTTCCAGTCAGACTGAGCTCCCCATGCACCTCCTTTATGGAAGCTGCCACTACATTCTGGAAAACTCTGTTGTAGAAGGACAGATGAGAAGAAAAAATAGTGTAGGGTAACTTTTATTTTGTACAACAGCTGTTTTCCCTCATGAGGTAAACAAATCTTTTCCTCTGAGGGATGCCACTTTAGTTCAGCCACTGAAACTGAAGACTGAGAGACCAGCAAAATAGACTAGTTGGCATTATGTAAAAAGCAAAACACATAAATCTTCAGGAAGTAAAAACTGAACTCAGAACTTTAGATTATAATGAATAATGTACCCCCTACTTTAAATTTATAAAGATATTAATAGTCACCTCGGAGTTATGTGACCTGTATAAAAGCACTCGGCCTGCGGCCTCGTGCTTTTATATGGTCACATAACTCCTCGGTAACATAATATCTTTATAAATTACAGTAGGGGGTACATTATCCACTATATAATACACAAAAGCCACGAATATCCTGTAAATTATATCCTTATAAACGGTGAGTAGTGATGTCATCAGTTATAAACGGTGAGTAGTGATGTCATTTCTGTCACATGACTCACTAAAATTTGTGTATTATAATAAATAAAGTACCCGCAGTTGTAAAATATGAGGATATTAGAAGTTACCTCGGAGTTCCATGACCTGTATAAAAACACTCGGCCTTCGGCCTTGTGTTTTATATGGTCATGAAACTCCTCGGTAACTTATAATATCCTTATATTTTACAAGAGGGGGTACTTTATTCACTATATATATATATATATATATATATATATATATATATATATATATATATAATATATATATATATATAGTATATATATTAGGGATGCACCGAATCCAGGATCTCTAAAAATGAAAAGTTTCATTCATTAATGTGTTGTACACTTTCTTGTTTTCTTTATTTAAATATCCACGGTAAGGTGGAAAATGGTAATGCTCTTTCAGGGGGGTGGGGGGGCGCTAATTGAAGCTCTTGCCTAGGGTGCCAAACTACCTTGGCCCGGCCCTGCTTCCTAGCCTCACAATTGTACTATACTGCTTGGTGGTTCTCACCAGACCCCAATAACCAT
This sequence comes from Xenopus laevis, assembly GCF_017654675.1. Classification (NCBI taxonomy): domain Eukaryota; kingdom Metazoa; phylum Chordata; class Amphibia; order Anura; family Pipidae; genus Xenopus; species Xenopus laevis. Next base: position 50,422,173 of record NC_054385.1, read on the forward strand.
AATTGTCAGCTCAAGCTAACCTGGGCGGCTCAGTAGAAAGACTAAAATATATATCGTACTGGAAAATTTCAGATTTACAGGTTAGACCTCCAATTCTGGAAACACCTCACCAAGCATGGAATGTGGCATTACGCCGTAGACTTACCTTAGGATTAATAATTATTTGGACAAAGTAATGTCATGTATAAAGGACAAAACTACATTTCCAAATATAATTAATCTGTTAGGTATACTAGATGACCTTGGCCCAGAAAATGCAAAAAGGGACCTTTGGTGATCCCTGGTGTTCTATGTGAGAAAGGCAATTCTTATGACGTTGCTTGATGGGCGCCCCCTCCATCAAATACTAGCTAGTTTTTACCCTCAAGAATCAGCCGTTGATACAACTAACCTATTTAGCCAGGGGTTGCCCCGATAAATATGATACAATCTGGGAGGATTGCCACTTCCTAAACAAAACAACAATATACTCACAGGGGGGAGATGTATGTTTTTTCTTGACTGCTTTTCTTATTAACATTATGGTTGATCACACAAGCCTAAGATGACTATGTATTACATGCTACTGATAATGGTGTGCCAATGTGCCTGATAACCCCTTCCCCACCCTCCCACTTTTCTTCTGTACTCCCTTCCAGTTCAAATGATAAATAAAAACTGTAGTAAATCAACTTTGACTATGAAAGACTGAAACTGGAAATCCTAAGATGATATCTAAATATCTGAATATTCGTAAACTTTGTGTTATGAAATGTTGGTCTATTTGAAATAAAAGAAATGACACGTACTGACAATACTGAAGTCCAAGCTTATAATAACAATATGGCAATAATAACAACTGACAAGCAGCACTAAAAAATGGTACCAAATATAAATATTTTGGTGCATAAAACACTACAATATACCTTATTATCCTAGCATGTTATTGTATTTGTGGAGTTGCAGAAAGGTCTGTAAAAAAGTGACTCCTCAAGGGTGCACACGTTTGGTGACAGTGACACACGACAAAAAAGGTCAAACCATGCAATTGCCTTTAGTTTGTTGACAGGAACAAGCTAGTCCAAAAGAACACTAATGTGTACACTGTAATGCAAAAGGCAAGCAAGCTGAATCCTCTAATTGTGGAAACACAATATAAATATAATATATGGCACGAGTAAAGTTTTTTTTGCTAGAGTAAAGCTAAAATATAATTAAAGATGATTTCTTAGGATGTCTAGTCCCTCCCCTTTAAAGCAATTTTGGTGTTTCAGCCTCTATAATCATCATCATCAATTTGGTTCTAACAGGCAAGTAACTCTCCTAGTCCTGAATTAAGCAGACTTGTTTTTCTGAATCCTACAGTACTAAACACACGATACATATTAGAATTCATGTGTTCCCAAGGGGTATTTTGGGGAACCTCTCCCTGCAGCAATAACAAGTTAAAATGTAAGCAAAAGTATATTGTATGGCTCCCAGCTAAAGGCATTTACTGAGGGACCTTAAGCAATATTTCCAGTTCTTCTTTCACTGCATTACAGTGCCACGTCAAAGTACGAAAGTACAAAGTAAGGCACTGGTCTTAGGCCTAGTTCATACAAGCTGTTGACAGTAGAATTATATTACTGCTACACAAACATATCTTGTAAGCTGCTGTTACCTGTAACCTTTATCCTCCAGTTCATCTTCAGTATTTAGCGACCGGCATGCGGGTTTGGTATGTATTACAGGGATACCCCTAGCAACTGGTTGTTGTTAGTGTACATAGCAGCAACACAGTCACAGAACCTGAAGGGTGTGATAGTGAAGCTAGAGACCATAGTAGTGCTGTATAAACATTGGGATAACTATTGGAGATACCTTTAAAATTGAGGCATAAGGGATTCCTAAGAATTTCCTTCATAGAAGCTCTAGGTTGTTTTAATCTAAATCCTACAGACAGGAAGATATGGTAGGCCACTAGGGATTGTACAGGGGACACCCAATAAGGAGGATTAAGGGAGCCTCAGCTTCCCAAAAATAAAAAAAAACAACTTATTTAATACTGGCGCAAACTATAAAGTGCAAAATCATTTTCAAATGGCAAATGGGTTGCTTAACAAGATATTTTAAATGTGTGTAAAGGGGAGATGGTTTATGCAACAGTGAGATTTCTTTTATTGGCCGTATTTTCCGTCAACTTTTATTGGATTCTACTAATAATATTTTATTTGTATCTACTGCATAGCTGTCCAACCTTTGCGGACCAATTGTTTACTATTCTACATATTCAAAAGTCAGATCATAATAAAATTAGGGATGCACTAACCCCAATCTTTCATGAAGGATTTGACTTAATTTTCATATGCAAATAAGGGTAAGGAGGGGTTAGGAAGAACAGAAAAAATTTAGCAAATTCCTTTTGTGACCAAAAGTCACACAATTTTAAGGGTGCAGATTAGGGTTCGGCCAAATCCAAATCCTGCTAAAAAAAATGCTAGGATTTGGTTGTATCCCACAATGAATCTGGCATTTGGTGCATCTCTAAATAAAATGATAACATGGAAAGAGGTCAGTCAAGCTTTTCAATAGTCTGTGGGCCAAAAATATGTCTTGGATACCAATTCAATATGATCCACCAATAATACATCACCCCTCAGAGGCTCAAGGTTATGGGTAGATCAGAAGGAGCGAAATGTGCAAAATGTGGCACAGGGGACGCAGGGTTCCTCCACTTAATATGGGAATGTCCTGGAGCAGTACTGTCCAACTTCTATGGTACAGAAGGCCAGAATTTTTCTAATCTACATGGTGGAGGGCCAGTGTTAGCCACTCCCTGTTTTTAGACCACACCCTCTTTAAACCACACCCATTTAAACCACACCCATGTTAACGCAAGACCACGTCCACATTAATAGCACACCAAAAAACCAAATGGTTGGTGCTCACTGCAGGGATCAGGGCCGGAACTAAGGGTAGGCAAAGCAGGTGGCTGTCTAGGGCGCCATCATTGAGGGGCGCACTTTTAAGGGGATTTTTTTTGTTTTTTTCAAGCGTTTATTTAATAATTTGTTTCAGTAATCATGGTCACCCAGTTGGGTGGAATCCATCTCCTTCACCTTCTCCCTCTTGCCGGCAAGTAATAGCTCCTTCTGTGCATTGCAGCGCAACATGCGTAAATTACATCACTGATGTGTTGGATGACAGAGAGAGGCAGAGAGCTGGCGGCCTGCTTGGTGTGGCTCTCGCTGCTCTCAGCCTTGCACAGTTACACTGAACTGAAGACATTCTTTCTATTACTGTAAAGTGTGAAGCTTCCTGCTGGCACAGCCAGGTACAGATTTGGGGGCCATATGTTTGCTGTTGCTGCTGGGCGCTGGCACAGGTACATAAATACTTGGGGGCAATATGATGTGATCAGATTTATTTTTGGCTGCTGCTGACACAGGTAAAGATTGGGGCAATATGATGGCTGCAGGAGGGCTGTATGATGAATGGCTGCTGAGCTTGCTTGCACAGGTATGGGCGGGGTGTATTATGGATGGCTGCTGAGCTTGCTGGTACCGGTACACGGGGCAGTAATATAAATGAAAAATGTTGTACACTCTCTTGCTCTCTTTATTTAAAAACCATCATGGTAAGGAGGGAAATGGTAATGCAGGACAGGGGGGCACTGATTGAAGCGCTTGCCTAGGGTGCCAAACTACCTTGTGCCTGCCCTGGCAAGGATGTCACTCATATGTGAAAAAAGCTAAGCCTCCTCCTCCCCTGTGTATAATACAGTACCCCAGCATATAATTAAACACCTTAGGGGCCACTAACAATAATTTTCAATTGCTAACAAACCCCCAGAAAAAATACCAAAGTATGACACACAGGGAGCATAGGGAAGGCAGAACAGAGCAGGAGACAGGAATCAGGAGCAGTCTAATATGTACTACATACAGTGACACAGTGCTGGTGCACCATTAGCATTTTGTATAAAGTGTCAACAGGTGAACAAAGTGTGAACAATACAGCGGGATCACAGGTGTGAACAATACAGGGGATTGCAGTGTGAATTTGAGGTTTAAACAATGCAGGGGCCAGTCAATCTCTGTAGTGATACCTTTTAACATTTACATATGGTAAACAGACACAGCAGGCAGACCTTGATTTGGAGGGCCATATAAGGAGGGGCCGCCAGTTGGACAGCCCCTGTCCTAGAGTAATATCATATTGGAAAGAGGTAATTCAATATAGTAATGAACATCTGTCTCTCCCTGGAGTCACTACTCCCGAAATCTGTTTGTTAGATGTAATAGATTAATTAGTGCCCTTACAAAGAACTAGAACATTAGTATATCACAAGTATAAAGTGAGATACAGTGAGATGTTTCGGGGCCTGGTGTCCCTTGAAGGGATATGACAGTCACTTCTGATATGTAAATGATTGTAAACAGTATTTTCTGTAAGTGCCAAGAACGATTGTTATATTATCATTTATTGTTAATTTTTCTTTGTTTGTTTGTCCAAAATGCAAAATAAAACCTTTACAAAAATATATATATATGTCTTGGATAGCTCTGCTTTATTGTATTGTGAAACATATTTTCTATGAAAGAGGTCAGGGATGTTAATGTTATGTTCTCTATGGAAGGGAAAGAGTAAAGAGGATAGTGCTGTTATAAGATATTCTATTTATGAGCGTAATGCATTTGGTCACATGGGTGAAACCATGAGAAGAATCCACTGTGACATGTCCAGTGGCACAGGCAGAATTGTAAATTAGTAAAAACAAACCAAGTTGTGTTTTAATTCATATCCCTTGGGCATAAGGTCACCCACAAAGCACTCAAACCTCAGCTTTAGTCAGACATTTCTGTCTTGTATATTCCCGGAGAATGCATTTGATGATTTTTGTGCAGCTATTTTAAGTTGAAAAAAGCAGAAAGGTTATCTAAACCCGTCAGTTTTGTGGCATCTGCTCAGTCTGATAAATTTGATCTGACGGTGTGCTCTAATCACCAATGATCTGCCCCACGATTTGTGTTCTACACAATGGGTATACAAACGATGAGCTAAATAACAATAAGAAACAAAGTCATTTTTAGTTCTTGCTATTTACCCTAGAGCCCATGCAGCTGCCAAGCCAGTTTACAGCTATTTGTGCCTGACACCCAAAGAAAAAGTACAGTATAACTATGGATTGTGTTTTACATGTTTCCCTCAAGTCATAATTACTGGAGCTCGGCTATGCATGCTAATCTGGAGGGATAAGTACATTTCATAGTACCAGAGCATATTTTGCATCTCTGAAAATAAGGCAGGGATTATTGTCTGCACAAATTCACACAAACCATCAATATTTTAAGATATTACTTAAAAGTATTTATTACTTTTTCCACCTTTGGCGAGTAATAGAAAAATCTTCATCATAACTGAATTATGACTATATGTATCACTGAAATCTTCAGACGCACCCCCATATTTATCCAAATTACAAGAACTGGGGTGCAATTGACTCTTTACTAAATTTGCACATCTCTGGATATGGCAACACTTGGCATATTATATTTTATATTTAATAAAGCATTAGAACAAGAACAGCTATGTTTATTGTACTAGCATTATATACTAGACTTATGGTTCATTCTTTTGAAGTTATTGTTGCCTTTAGCCCTTCAAGCCATGAATATACCGATAGAATGACTTTAAATGTACAGTGTATCAGTGTATTATTTGTAAGGACAGTTTTGTCACCATTCCTCTTAGCCCCTATGTCACGGTTGGTTTGACTTGTCCTAAAAAGTGCCTCTTTAAAGAAGAACTAAACTAAAGAAGAAGAAAAGACATTTTATACATTATATTTTGAGCTTTTATACCAGCCCAAGGCAACCACAGCCCTTTAGCAGGGAAGATCTGTGTCTCCAAAGATGCCCCAGTAGCTTCCCATCTTCTTTTCTGCTGATTCACTGCACATGCTCTGTGCTGCTGTCACTTATTGAGCTTAGGGGACTCATAGAATATAAATGTCACAATATAAGGCTGATTAGTAATTAATACAGATAATTACTACATGGCAGCTCAGAAACCAGTGCAATTAGCATCAGAATTTAATAATCAGCCCTGTAGCATCAGCTTATGCTACAGGCCAACCTCATTTTCTGCTTGATAATTTGCAATGACCCCTAAGCTTAGCTTCTCAACAGCTGCTCAGAGCATGTGAGTGTTGCAGACACTTTCCAAGATGGTGACCCCCTGTGACAAACTGAAAGTCCTGGATCATTGCTGCTATTGAAACTGAAACTTTAGGCTGGTGCAATAAGATCAGTATATAAAATATTGCATTTTTAGCCATATTTATTTTTAGGGTTTAGTTCTCCTTTAAGGCTGCCACATTCTACTTACTGGAAGGGGTTGGCTGGTTAAATATGACAATATGACTGTTTTCGAAAAAGCATGGATTTGTCACATATTTGAATGGAATTAAATTGGACTTTCTTTCCCATAGTTTTAAAATGTATATTAGGACTTATTGTTGAGTTATAACAACTGAGGTGAGCTTTCATATATAGAACTTTGGGAATGTCTAAGGGTGTTTGCACTATGGAAGTGATTGTTCCTGTCTTATGAAGATGCGCTGCTTGATACATCCATACCTAGGGGCACATTTACTATTGGTCGAATATCGAGGGTTAATTAACCCTCGATATTCGACCCTCAAAGTAAAATCCTTTGACTTCGAATATCGAAGTCGAAGGATTTGCCGCAAATGCTTCGATAGAACGATTAAATCCTTCAAATCGAATGATTCGAAAGATTTCATTCTATCAAACTAAGGATTTTCCTTTGATCGAAAAAAGCTTATGGGGAAGGTCCCCATAGGCTAAAATTGGTGCTCAGTAGGTTTTAGGTGGCGAAGTAGGTAGTCAAAGTTTTTTTCAAAGAGACTATTGAATGGTCGAATAGTCGAACGGTTTTTAGTTCGATTCAAAGTCAAAGTGGTAGTCGAAGGTCGAAGTAGCCAATTCGATGGTTGAAGTAGCCAAAAAAAAAAACTTCGAAATTCTTAGTATTTTTCATTCTAATCCTTCACTCGAGCTAAGTAAATGGGCCCCCATATGTACAAATTATTATTTTATTATAGATTATTTTGGGGAGAAGGTATGGCTTCTGCAGAATATGTCTTCTCCAAAATACAAGCGCACACCCTGGCGCTCCTGAAACTTGAATCCCTGGTGCCCAGCGAAATAGGGGATCGGCCAACCCCTCAACAGTCCAAACGAA